>NC_041388.1:110925974-111121302 GCF_002162155.2 Triticum dicoccoides
GGCGATCGCCACGCCACCGCCCCGCCAATGCCCCGCCACCGCCGGCGACCACCGCCCCCATCCTGAACCCTAAGATAGATAGTGGGGTACCTCTCCGGTGAGCCCCCCTCCCCGCTGCGGCTGGTTCTTCCTTCACCCCGGGGGCATCGGAGTGAAGTGTAGCTAAATCAGAGCAACATCGCAAGCAAGAGCAAGAGCGAGAGCAGCAGCGTGAGCAAGAGCAATAGCAAGAGCAGACTAGGCAGGGGACCGAGAGCAAGAGTAGAGCAGCAGCGCGAGCGAGAGCTAAAGCAGCAGCAGGTCCTACTGATGTGGACGTCGCCATCGAGGGAGCGACGCCGTGGAGGAAGTGGCTGGCGACGCCCCCGTGGATGGAGCCGCGACGTGTCGGCTCGGGACCGAGCGCCGGCAGCACCATGAGATCGAATCAAGAAGAAAATGCGGCGATTAGTGTACAACCTCTTTGGTGCCGCCGATTAGTCTGCAGCTTCATTCGAGGAAATGGTGATGATGATGCTCTTCCGGTGGTGCAGGTGAAGACGGAGGTGTGGGAATGGAGGTGGCACGAAAGACGAGGGGAACATCGGGGCAGCTCCTTGGAGGTGGAGGACGGTGTGGCTGAACCGGCGAGACGATGAGATTGACGACGGATCCTCATCCGGTACGGTGGATGAGGGACGTCAAGGTGTTGCTATGGACAACGTCGTCGAGGAAGAGGCTCCGGCTGGGTGGCGGACTGAGCAGGGTGTGGGGTTTCGTCGCGGGTTTTCGCAGCCTCGATGTATGAATGGGTGGGCGGATGGGATGGCAGTGGGGAATGTGGGGTAAGTTACGAAAGTACCCCCACCGATTTGAGGCGGTTCTTTCGGTTCAGGGGTACCACGGGCATTTCACGTGTCGGGATTTCACAGGAGGTGGGAGTTTTCGCGCGCATTGTAATTCCGGAATAGCAAGGCACGGGTTGAGATGGAGGGACTTGTCGGAGCACAACGAGACAAAGATATATCTTAAATATTTCAGGCTAACAAGGCGCGGGTTGAAATTTCCGGACAAGCCTAACGTGTACTGTACCAAATCAATGCGCCCTACAAATGTCATTCAAAACTTTGAATTCATGTTTTTGTTCAATTAAAATATTTCGCTACATGTATAATGCATGCAACCTACTACTCAAATGAATGTTTTAGTGCATTCGAAACGTATATACTACCGCTTCAATATGAACTAAATTTGAATTCGTTTCTCTATTTGAATAAGATCTACAGTAATGATTGTTGTGAAGTCAAAGCATTTGAATTCATTTCTCTGTTTTAATAAGATCTACAATCATCAGTATTGTCAAGTTAAACCATCGTTTGTGTATTATCTTCACAGCACACCACATGATTAGTCTCGAGTTACATATGAACTATGTGTACTATATGAACTCGAACTAGATTTTTTGAATCCACTTTATTTTGATTTCAAATCACATTACATTTCTAGCTCTAGCTAGATCTTCATAATCGAAACCATGTCTCATGTGTATAGTGTGCTTATCACATTATGTATGGTGCCCCACCCCATACGCCTACAAGTATTTAGATGTGAGTTGCAAACACCACACATTACCACAAATTCAAATAAAATGTGAGAATGTTCGATATAGTATTGTTTAGATTGTTCGATATTTAGTTGTAAGCTGCAAACGCCACACATTATCAAAAATTCAAATAAAATTTGAGATTGTTTGATGTATAGTATGGTTTAGATTGTTCGACATTTAGCTGTGAGTTGCAAACACCATACATTATCACATTATGGTATAACATGTGCACATCACGTGTATCACCGCTATATTCATGCATGCAATGTTTAAAACACTATGATCTCCTATTCAAATATATGAATCCTCTTTAATATCAAATTATGATCTTTGTTAGTCTCTTACACCCACACAATCCTCTAACCTTTGTAGCTACCACTAACTTTCTCTCGTGCATGCACACGCCCTCCTCGCCCTCCCCCTCCCTCGGCATTCTATCCACCGGGAACATTCATTTTTTTCTTTAGGTCGTTCTCCTAGAGTCTCCACAACTCCTTTCCAACACACACCGATCGATAAACCTCTCAAGTGATGTCTGCCTACAACATACAAACACACCTTCAATCTCCTCCTTTATGTGTCCTTGCCTCATGTCTCTCATACGGTCAGACACACGTGTAAACTCTTGCCCCTCTTTTCATCGCTCTCTCACAACCACACACTCCTCCCCTATCAGTAGTTGGGCCTCTCGCACCACCTCCTAGCTCCATTCTCTCTGTCTATCTGTCTCGCTAGGCCTTATTAGCCTCTAACAAATGGACGCACACCGACCGATCTCTCGCTATACATATAGCTAGCTAGGTCCTTATAACTCATTTTTACCCACACGTCAATTGATCTACCTCATTAGTTGTGTCTCTCCCTTCCTCCGACAAACAACAAGTGATCTACATATCTAGTTAGGTTTGCTTACCAAACACATGGTTCCCCTTCATCATCCATGGATGTGTCCCGACAGATCTATCACGCACAGGAACACACAGAAACACATCCCCACTCTTATTGATTACATTGTAGTTCCACCCTCAGTTTGTCTAGTAGGCCTCTCCCACCATCTTCGAGAAGAAACTCCATCACCCATCCAGCACTCTACCCCTCTCCCTCCCTCTCCCACCCTCTCTCTCTCCTCTATCTCTCTCCCATCATATTTCCCGTCCTTCAGTTATGTATGGATGTCGACCGATCTCCCTCAAGACATAGCTGGGTCTCTCCTTCTCAACACATATACGAGTCGTTCTACCTCTATAGTTAGGCCTCTGCCTACCCCTCCTACCACCCCCTCCCCCCCCACACACACCGATACATCGAGCGCTCTAGTCATGTCTCCCTACCACACACAAACTTGACATGTGCCCTCTAACGTTCCGGTAGGCCAGTCGCCCTATATCTTTGACTTGTACACACACACAATTTCTATGGCTCTCTTCATCGATCTCGCACCCACCCGCTTGATCCTCTCTTCGACTCTATCGATAACTATGACCCCTCCCTCTCTTCTCGTGGATTGCCCGACCCTCTATGTATGATATGGATAGGCCTCCATTTCACACACATTGCATGCAAAATTTTGTTTGAGATGTCATCGACACATATTCCCACAAATAATTCACGAAATCAACCCCCCACCCCACCCCCACCCCAAAACAAAAAACACTCACGAACATGGTTTGTATCTCTCACACACACCCACGTAGGTGGGGAACGTGCACGAAGAGAAGAAGTGCATGCACTGCGCACGTACTCCCATCTCTTTCCCAACCACACCCGCGCGGGTACACTGTGGAGCTCATTTCTGTATGAAAAAGGCAGCCCACATGGTAATTTGGCACGTGTACTGGTTGTCCACTTGGTGGAGGGAGGATCGTCTACCACGGGTGAACAAACAAATTGCGACTTGACGTGTTATGTTAAAAAAAGAGGCAAACCATGTGGGGCCTACCTTAGAGGCAAGGCTCTATACACTGGAGTACTTTTGATGTGTCATGTCAACTCGCAGAACGAGGAGAAGCTTGCTTAGTATGCCGTCTCCCCCGCCCACGGGCGCAGTGGCTCGCAGGATGAGGTGAAGCTTGCTTACTACGCCTTACGCCCGCTCCCTCGCCCATGCGCGCGGTGGCTCGCAGGACGAGGAGAAAAATTTACTACTCCCTACGTTTACTCCTCGTCCCTACTACCTTGGTTATAGAGATTATATCATATTGTTTGGAATATATATGTCCTTTAGTATATTTCAATATGAACTACTAGTACATACTCCAAACACTGATGTATATAGATGTATTTTAGAGTGTAGATTCACTCATTTTGCTCCGTATGTAGCACTCTCCCTCGCCCCTCGACCCTAGCCCACGTGGTGGACGTGCAACAATTCATTCGGTCTCATATAGCCAGGACGATATATATTGCACTACCATTATTGCTCGACTTCCCGAAGAGGCGAAGAGCCAATCGCAAGGTCAATATTTTGGAGATGCCAAGCGCAAGGTTATAGGAGAACGAGTAGTAGGTGCCGCGTCATTTATAAATAAAGTTTTTTTTGTTCACTGGCACATACGCAATATGATAGGTTCATATGGAGAGAAAAGGAGTACATAGTCAGGACGGGCCAGCCTACACGGTTGCTTGCTGGGGTTGCTCTCTTCAAACTCTCTTGCACAAAACGACTGTGGCCACATCTCTAACATCCCGACGGATCATGTCCGCTTGGGGAAGGGGTGGATGCTTAGTGTAGATGCGGTGGTCGTCGCCGACGGCGAAAACCCACTATCGGCATGTCCCGATCAGGGGTCCCCGCCGTTCTCTCTCACAAAGCCGGTGAGGTTGCCTTCGTCCCTTGCTCACTGTCGCGACGTGGGCAGTTGCCGCCTCCCGCCGCCCTCCTCAAGGTTGAGCTACGTCCCTCAGGTACAACTCCCTTTACAGCCGGCTTGCACCACTGCTCCAGCTGCCCACATCACTCCCTATGGATATTTCTCTACTTCTTTGCCCCGCACATACCTCTACTGGCATCTACGTGCTGTATTTGTGATGAGTTTATGTCTCATCAACTAGTCCCAGTAATCTTATTCTAATCACGCTTGTTCAATTTCTTTGCCACAGGGATGCTCATCTCGATTTTGGTGAAACTGCACAAAATGATCCGATGGTCAAAAGGTTGCAAACTTCATTTATTAGGAAGCTCGAACGTTGCCAGCAAATGGAAGCCTGGTCAGGGTTCATGGTTCAAGGGCTAGGGACTGCATGGATCGTTTTTTTTGTTTAGCTGCCTCTGTTCCAAAATAAGTGTCAACTTTAGTAGTAGTACAACTTTGTACTAAAGTTTGCCAAAGTTGAGAAACTTATTTTGGAACGGAGGGAGTACATATTTGCTATGATCTGTCAATCATTGAGATGCAATAGCATGCATGTTAGTCTCCTTTGTATTTGATGAAATGTTGCAACGGGCAACCTTGGACGCAAGATACATGTAACAAAAGCTGGAAGCTTCATAGCATTGTACAAATTTATCTCGCTGATAAATTATAGTATGTACTATACTAGTACTTCCTCCGTTCCTAAATATAAGTCTTTGTAGAGATTTCACCATGAACCACATGCAGATGTATATAGATGCATTTTAAGTGTAGATTCATTCATTTTGTTCCGTATGTAGTGGAATCTCTACAAAGACTTATATCTACTAGTAATAGCTAGCCCCCACTACTAGGAATTCTCTATCCTCTCCTTGAGCCATGTCATCAAAATTGATGTAGCCATTAGATGAAGTAAATCAGTCCATAATAGCCGTCTGATCTTGACGTTGAGAGGCCCCGCACTAAGCCACATGCAAGCATGCGGAAATACCATGCCACATGCATGTGAGTGGGTTTTAAATCACATCAACATGTCTGCATGCAAGCATGCACCGGTAGCATGCATGTAAGTGAGCTTTTAAGTCCCATTAACATGTCAAAAAGAAAAATATAATCCCATTATGCAGTAGGAGTTCAGGAGTTGGCTGATCTTTTTTCCTTACGTGGGATGATCTAAATGATGATGGGAGTTTATTTAGTTTGGCTACCACATTTGTCATGCGGTTATAGAGTTTTTTTTGTTCTATGAAATCGACAATTTTGCGCAGAGAGATATACCGTTGTTCCGCGCCAACGCGCAGGGACTCATCTAGTAATATTTAGGAACGGAGGGAGTACTATGTAAAGAGTTAGGTGTCGCACGGTGATAGTAGTGTGAGGTGGGCCATGTAATCACTGAGCCTGCGTGTTTTCACTGCTCTTGCACGCCTCCGTTGTTAGAATGGAGAAAATTGTAATCTAGTAGTAGTATACCTCCTTTCGCCGAAAGCGTGGGACATCCAGCAGTCCTACCACCTCAGTAATAAAGACCAATGAGCCGTCAAATCACATAGAGCCAGCAGTAAGTTGGACGGATGAAGCAACCATCACTCTTGCGCCAGTGAGAGGTCGCGTCTGCTCTGCCTGGGCATGAATGCATCACCGATTCTTTGGAGCGGTGCTGACCGTTTCGGGAGGGAAGCGCGCGCGGGCGATGGAGGGGCTTTGGGTGGGCCAGGCTGGTCAGGAGCGGGCGTGGCAGCTGTCCGCATGTCCCTACCGGACATGCCCGGAAACGAGAGGATGCACCGACTCTCGCGGTTAAAATCATACACTTCACAACATCTCTCTGTAGGAGTAGGTCGATCTGTTGCTCTCTCTAACACACACACATGGTGTTAAACACACACACACACACACACACACGCACACGCACACACCTTGGTCCCCTTGCACCTTCTAACGTGACTTATTACACCTAGACGGAGGGAGTAGTAAGTATAAGAGATACGGTGGCACACTGACTTAAGTCGAATACAAGTGGCCAAAATTTGTGTGCATGTTATAATAAGGATTCACTTAAAATAGTACGTGAGCAAACAGAGGGATCAATTGGACAGTATTCCCGAGCAGTAGCGAGATTTGTGAGGTAAGATACACCGCTAGCGCTTTTATTTTTTCTTATTAATTTGTTTGTTTCACCCTCTGACTGGTGGGACCCAACGTACTACGTGGAGAGAGGTAAGGTGACTAAGGCTGCATTATTTCTGCACCACTGTGGATAGTCTTACCACCAAAGCCACATGACACGATTATGATTGAAATCCCAATGACTCCCACACACACACAAAAAAACACGGCATGCTTGTCACACGAATGCAGGAATGTATAAAAGGTTATTTCCCTCTCATTGAATATAATGGGAGGGTTGTGTAGCTGGTTAGCCTGTTCGCTCACTCTCTCGCCCTCTCCCGCTGGAGCCTCAGTGCTTGTAGTTTCTCTCTTCACACTCTCTCGCCCTCTCCAAATCTAAAAAAGACTTCGTTGGCCTCTCTCTCCCCTCACTGTTGCTCAAAGAGCCAGCAGGATTCATCTGCCGGGAAGGGAAGGAGGCTTAACGCTGTCGCCATCGGTGAGGGACTACCGGCGCAGCTGTTCACTTTCCACCCAGTGGCGGCGCGGGAGGGCCTCTGACCCCTTCTTCTTCACCGTCGTCCCGTCGCCCACCGAACCACGCCCCAAGAACCTTAAGGTATAATTTACTTACTCCACATGCATTGCTCTAGCTGCATGTATACCATGAATCTAGGACGTGGTTCAAAGAGGAAAGGAGTGGGGGAAAGTAGTGGGAAAAGTTGTATATAGCATGAATCTAGGACGTGGTTCAAAGAGGAAATGAAGGGGGAAAGTTGTATAGCATTAATCTAGGACGTGGTTCAAAGAGGAAAGGAATGGGGGAAGTAGTGGGGAAAGTTGTATTGCATAAATCTAGGACGTGGTTCAAAGAGGAAAGGAAGGGGCGAAAGTACTAGTTCAAAAAGGAAAGGAAGGGACAAGGCTGTAGAGTTTGAGCAGGACTAGATTTTTTTGAGCAGGACTAGATTTGCTGTGCTCACATAGGGAAAGGCGTCTAAAGATAACAAAACTGGGACCAACACAAACATGCTCCTTGGTTGCTTGTTCTTTGTTGCAACAGACTGTGCATGACCACAGTTCATCGGTAGATGCACATGGTGCTGGTGCATCCACTGTCCCGTGCAACTCATTAGTTGTTGTTAATCTAAGGCCCTGTTTGGTTAAAAACTCCCTAGTCCCTACCTGCTGGGTTCCAGGGACTAAACATGGACTAGAGGTTATTAAATGACATGCTAAAAGACCATGTTACCCCTAGTAATGAACTAATAGAGACAAGGTGCGATGCGTGGCAAGGGCAACTGTTGGAAAAAGTCCCAAAAAGACTCCGTCGGGGTCTTCTTCCTTTAGTCCCAAATGCCCACTTTTAGTCCCTAAAAGTCCCTCCTCTTTGGTTTAGATGGGACTGACACATAGTTTTTTTAGTTCCTACACCAAAATGTCCCTGTAAACAAACACCCTCTAATATTGCCGCTGGAAAATTGATGCAATGCCACAGTTAAAAGCAAATTACATGTTTAACAAATTTTATTGTTAATATAATCTCTATGTTAATATTAATCAATGCCACCATTTGAGAAATGCTACTGTCTTGCTTTCTTTCCCATTTAGATAAGGTAGATGCTTCTTTTTGTTGGCTTCTGTGTCATCCACCGTTATTGACCACTAATTGTTTCCTTTGCACCTCTGTGTAAACAGGGTTATCTGCTTCACCTCGTTGCCATTGTGACCTTTTGTTGCACTGCACAAAACACTTTTGTTTTAAGAGTGTTTTGTGCAGTTCAACCAAAATGTCACACCGACAACGTTGCTTGATTGCTTGATCTTAGTGGAACTTCACAAGAGGAGATCTTACATCCTATCCGTTAAGGCGAATTTGGTTCAGATCTTCTTCTTGTGAGTTGTTTGAATTCTGCATCATGAGAGGTCAGTACTAGCCTTCTTTCACATGATTCTGCAGTGTGCATTCATATGTTGTGCTACTTGTACGATAATGTTGCTTGATTTTAGTGAACTGCACAAATGGAGACAAGACTTCCAATCTGTATGTGCACCATAATATCCCATTGAGGTAAGATAAGGATATTTCACAACTGCTGACCTGTATTTTGCCACTTTCATCAGAAAATTAAGTTTAGTACTATATTTGTGCTCCCTAATTGACATGCCAAATCTTACATTGAAGGCGAAGCTTGTTTGTTATTGAACCAAGTGATGAAGGGGAAGAACAAGGGGAAGAAAAACAAAAATCAACTCCCGGTGTTGTCATGAAAAAGTGGTATTGTCCTTGAGAAGTGCTTCATTTGTGTTGTTTTAAATAATTCCTTTCCTTTTTTCGAGCAAACGGTGATGCTAGCATTTAGTAGTCCTCTTGTCTTTGCACAACATGATCATCTTCCTCTGAAGAAGAATATGGAGTACGTGAAGTGACTAGTTCCGATTATGCTAGGATGAAGAAGCCCTGTCTATCTTATCATCAGAAGGAGCAGTTGAAGGATGGTTACATTACTCCTCACAAGACCGAACTAACTTCAGCTCAGAAGGACTGACAAAATCTCCATTTTTTTGTTGTGATGCGCGAGTACAATGTTGTTCTAGGATTCTTTCTGGTGAGTTCCATTTTTCTAAAAGTGTGATCTACATGGACCATGTATGTGCCTGTTGAAACTGTCAATTCATAGTACAGTTTGCTCTATACTAATCACTTTTTTGCATTTGTGCAAACAGGGGTGCTCAGCTTGATTTCAATGGGAACTGCACAAAATGTTCATGAATACAACGAATCATTCATTTCCACCACAAGAAAGGAGGTGCCGATAAGTTCAAGGCGTTGCAACATATAAGGGCGAAATCATACAAGCTACGCGCGAATTTGGTTGATCTTGGTGGAACTGCACAAAAAGAACAGCTGGTTTATTTAGCACGAGGTGCCATGTCAATGTCCAAACTGATGGCAAACCTTGCCCATTCCACAATCGTAGGCATTTGATATTTTGGAATGGGACAACCTTGTCAAATTTTGCTCATTGATTTTAGCAAGACATGCGTTTGATATTTTCGAATGCGACGCCCTTGCTGTCAGCAGCGTCGATCAATTTTTTATTTATTCTTTAGTTGTGAAGTAAATATTGCCTCTGACATGTGAATCGCTGAGATGCATAATCATCGATTGTTTTGAATGTTCTCTATGAATTGCCAGGCCTGTGTGTTTTATTGCAATGTACAGAAATGCTAAAACCTGCTCAAACTCTTTATACTCCTTCTGTTCCTTTTTACTTCACACATTGTGAAAGTGCAAACTTTTTTGTATAAGATTGGTCAAAGTAGAGATACTTTCACTGCAGACAAAACTTGTATGCAGACTAGAAAGGACCGGAGGGAGTACATGTGAAACTGCTGCAAACGAGGTGATCACCCTGGGAATAATGCTAGTACATATTGTTTTGCATGTTCATCCAATGCCAGTGATACAGGAATTCAAACTAATCGAAATAAATTTATTCATACACGGTCGGATTTCATATAAACATGCTAGATTTCATTACATTTCGTACATTCTTCAACTAAAAAGGGGTGCGCTGGAGGTATAATTAATTAACCGAAGCTACCCACTTGTGTCCCGCTGAGCCGAACAGAAGCTTCAGTGACTTAACTGCAGGTGCAGTTGCGTAACTGACATGTGGCCTGTTGGGCCCACGTGTCAGTCAGCCAACTGCACCAGCAGTTAAGTAGAAGCAGTGTTACTCTCCAGCAGAACTCCTCGACTCCACGTCGCCGCCAAGAAGGTAACCGGCTGTCAATGGTCAACCCGCCAAGCTTGGCTTCAATAGGAGGGTAGCAGCGGTGGCCTTACTTGGACACGAGCGGCGGCGACCTACCGTGTTCTACTCTTCCTCGTTTTCTGTGTGGTGCGGCCTCGTTGGCAACGGGGCAGGGCCTCGGCGGAGCCGGCGATGTCCTCTATCTCGTTGCCGGCGGGCGGCGCCTCAGCGGAGCGGTGGAAATCCTCCCCCGCGTTGCCGGCAGGGTGGAGCCGCGGCTGAGCCGGCGATGTCCTCTGCCTCATTGTTGGCGGGGAGGGGCCTCAGTGGAGCCGGCGGTGTCCTCTGCCTCATTGTTGGCGTCGCGGGGCCTCCGCGGAGCAGGGCCTCATCGACGCCAGCGGTGCAGGGACTCGTCGGAGCCGGCATTGTCCTCTGCCTCGTCCTCGGTCTCGCCAAACAGTGCCTCGCCTGCTTTATCGCCCTCTTTGCTAGCCTCTTTGTAGGCGGCCGCAGCCTCCGTCACCCGCATGCGCTCCCGCCAGCGCTCGAGGTGGCCCTTGCGGGTGGAGCGGTACGAGTCGAGCAGCGCCTCCTGCTCCGCCCGCTCCGTGGCGATCTGCTCCTCCGCCTGGAGATGCTCCTGGAGGAGAGGGTGGTTGTAGGCGGCGTCGGCCTGCGGCTCCCGGAACTGCTCCTGACGCATCTGCCTCACACTGTCCATATATTGGGCACGGGCCTCATCGATGGTCATGGTGCAATGCACCGGCAAGGATGGCGCGGAGGAGGGGGTTGGTGCCGGATCGTCGACTACCTTGTTCTCAATTGGGACGTCATCGTCCTCCGACTGCCTACCGGCCAGCCGGTCAGCAGCAATGGCTGCCATCTCCTTGTGGTCCGTCGTCCGCCCGTCCCGAAGAGCGATGGAGTGCGAGGAAGCCATGGTGGGCAGTAGTGGTGTGGACAGGAGAAAGGGAACGGATGCAGATGACTGCGGCTATGGCCGGCGCAGCAGTTTATATAGCAATGGTGGGCAGGCGGAGGGACGGACGTGTGGCGCCGGAGTAGCCGCCTCGGCAACCGCGTATCATTAATGTGGGCGGCAGATGGACGGACGGACGGCACTTGTGTCGTTTGAAGACGGAGCAATCGCCTGCACCGGGAAGCGGGGCGGGCGGCACTGACTGTTTCGGGCGGAAAGCGCGCGCGGGCGAGGAGATGACTTTACTTGGAGAGGATGACAATGGGGACCCACCAGGTCCATAGCCTCACGTACGCAAGTGCCTCCTTATTATATATATATGTATAAAACTATACTCCCTCCGTCTAGGTGAATAAGTCGTATTAGAAGGTGCATCACGACCTAGGTGCAAGCAGATTGGTGGAAAAAAGAATATTTCTCTCTTCTAAACACAACATTTAATCACAGCAGTTAAGAGGATGCCTTATTAGCTACCCATGCAGGCCATCGTAATTCATAGCATGCAAAGCGCTTTTATTTCTTGCCTAATAACCGCATGGATGTGCTGCATGCATTGGTCCTTGCCCGAGCAAAAAAAGGAGGTAAGGGGTTTCCACGGGAGACAATGAGGCAGAGGTGGAAGCGCTCGCTGGAGTTATTTATTTTTGCTTCCCCCTGGTTTCCTGACATCATGGTCCCACACCATTGTCAACCTTTGTAGTACTAGTCAATAAACGAGAGAATTGCACAAGAAGCGGCCGACAGCTGGGACCAAGCAGCTCGAGCAGTATTTGTGTTTTTGAGGTGTGAGCACTGCAGATTTTTTGGATGCTTAGACCAGATATTAATTTTTCTCCTATGAACAACAATGAAAACATCGCTGCAGGTATTAACTGGGCGGGCTGTGGCCCGTCTAGCCTAGGCCAGATATCCAGCCCAGATATTAATTTTTTTCAAGCTCAAAATGGCTAGCCCAGCTATACTTTTTTTTAGGAATACCCAGGCAAGGTCAAGTTGTTATTCTCCGCCCCGCTGGGCTGCAAATCTTTCCTAGGAGGGATGCATTAGGCTTAACAAGAAAATGGGCTTTAAGAAATAATAAATGGGGTGTAATTATAAAAACTGGGCAGTAACTATAAAAAATGCACCAAACACGTGATTACTTTATAAAATATTATTTTGGATATAGAAAATTTTAATTTCATTAATTGTTGCGAGCACAATGTTTCGTTGGATTTTTACGTAATATAAATTTATATTGAAATTGTATTTAATCTGACTAGAAATTTCGGGATAAAAATATTTCGGATCCCATCAAAATGTGGGAAATTTTATTGAATTCTGTTTTGAACGGTTGGTTGAAATGGGCTGTACTTTTAACAAACTGTAAATGGGCTGTAGTAAATTCCATTAGAATTCAAAAATGGGCTACACATTCTTACAAATCTCAAATGGGCTATAAGTTCTCTGCCACACACTTCTGTCCTTACTAAGTTGACGCGTCCCCTAAAAAAACAGAGTTGACGCGTATGCAAGGCTTTGTCAACATATAGTCAACACACGGTTCTAGTAGTAGTGGCCATTGGATGTCCATCCAACGGATGCCGTGCTTCTTCTTCAATCTCGGATATTCTAGCTTCACCCACCCAAAAAATGATTCCTCCCCCTGACATTTGGGGCGCACCGTTTCGGAAGCTGACCTGTGGGCCTACTAAGTTGACGTACCAAGGGCTTTGTCAACTTAGTCAATATAAATGATTCTAGCCGCAGTGACCGTACGATGTCCATCCAACGGCTGTAGTGCTTCTTCAACCTCTGGTCTTCTTGCTCCAGCCACCCAAAGCAGCGCCGATCGTGCCGCCTGCTCCTGCCTCCCGTGGCCGGCTATGCTGCCGTGGAGGCCTCACCGCCCCCTACTATTCCCTCCGCTGGCCAGGCCCTGCGGCGACGGCAGGCTCACACCGCAGCCGAACGAGTGAACCCTCATACTCCTCTCCGCGTGGGCATCCACTGCCGCGTCTTCACCGGCTCCGCGTCGTCCCCTTCCTAGGCCTCGCTGTCGTCCACCGCCCTGGTGCTCTCGGCGCGGCGTGGTCAACGTGGAAGGAACAACTTCCATCAGACGTGGACTGTACGTGGAGAGGCTGACAGCTGGGTCCATGGCGGCAGCAAGGAAGTGCCTCCTTATTACGCGGAAAATAATGATTCCTCCACCTGACAACAAGGACCCACCGAACGGGCCACCAGTATTTTGTGAAAAAAATCATTTCCCCCTGACTGCTGGGACCCACCGGATGGGCCACCGTATTTCGCGAGAAAAACGTTCCCCCCGCTGTCAGCTCGGACCCATCGAAAGTGCCTCCTTATTATGCACAAAAAAATGACTACCCCCCCGGCTAGCTGGGACCCACCTTGCTGGGAGGCTGACTTGTGGGCCTACTAAGTTGACGGGGACGAAGGGCTTTGTCAACTTAGTCAATATGAACGATTCTAGCTCCAGTGACCGTACGATGTCCATCCAACTGCCGTAGTGCTTCTTCAACCTCTGGTCTTCTTGCTCCAGCCGCCCAAAGCAGCGCCGGTCGTGCCGCATGCTCATGCCTCCCGTGGTCGGCTATGCTGCCGTAGAGGCCTCACCGCCCCTACTATTCCCACCGCTGGCCAGGCCCTGCAGCGACGGCAGCCTCACACCGCAGCCGAACCAGTGAACCCTCATAGTCCTCTCCGCGCGAGCTTCCACTGCCGCATCATCCCCTTCCTAGGCCTCGCCGTCGTCCACCACTGTGGTGCTCTCCGCGCGGCGTGGTCAACATGGTCAAGGAACGACTTCCATCGGAAGAGTACTGTATGTGGAGAGGCTGACAGCTGGGTCCACGGCCACAACACCGTTTTTTTGTGATTTGCCAAGTAAGTCGCTTTATCACGCCTGTTGGGCTGCAAATCTTTCAAGACAAGGAGAGCTTTCATTCGGCTGGCCGAGAAAATGGCCCATCAGTAATGAGAAATGGGCTGTACATTTTTAAAACACATAAACCGGCAATTAGTTTCAAATATCTTTTTTTATTTCAAGATTTTAAATTACATTAATTTTTTGCGTGGATAATTTGTTGGATTTTAATTGATATACATTTATTTTTAAAATCAGTTTGAATGTGAGTCGAAATTTCAGGATTAAAAACAGTTCGGACCGCACCGAAATATGCAAATTTTCGTATAATTTTTTAACCGTTGCCACAATATGGGCTGTAATGCTAAAAAAATATTATGGGCTCCAAAAAAACCTTGAGAATTAGCAAATGGGCTGTAAATTATTAGAAATAATGGCAGATGGGCTGTATGTTGTTTTCCACAGATTTGAGGCTTTCCTAAAAAAAGGTTAAAGCACAAGCCCTGACTGTTGGATGTCCATCCAACGGCCGTCATGCTTCTTCAATCTCTGCTCTTCCTGCTCCAGTCGCTCAAACAAGCGCCGACGGGACTGCCTGCTCCCTCCTCCTCGCGGCCGGCTGTACTGCCGTGCAGGCCTCACCGCCCAACCCTACTCCCATCGCTGGCCTAGCCATCCCTCTACTCACCCACACCTACTGTTATTCTCCGGCGACGGCAGACGAACCAGTAAACCCTCGTACAGTCGTACTCCCCTTCGCGTGGGAAACAACTGCCGAGTCTTCCCTGCCTCCGTGTCGTCCCCTTCCTAGGCCTCGCCGTCGTCCACCGCCCTGGTGCTCTCTGCGCGGCGTGGTCAACGTGGTCAAGGAACGACTTCGATCGGACGTGGACTATACGTGGAGAGGCTGACAGCTGGGTCCACGGCCGCAGCAAGGAAGTGCCTCCTTATTATGTTGAAAATAATGATTCCTCCACCTGACAGCTGGGACCCACTGGACGGGCCACTGTATTTCGCGAAAAAAACGTTTCTCCTGGACTGTTGGGACCCACCAGCTACATCTTCGCACGCAAGGAAGTGCGTCCGAGCAAAAAAAACGATTCGCCCCCTGACTGCTGTGACCCACCAGCTACATCTTCGCAGGCAAGGAAGTGCCTGACAGTCGGGACCCACCTGGTCGAGGCGTACGTAGCGTTGTCATTCTGGTCGCGAACGTGTATGTACATACTGGTCGATGTAGAGGCGTGCACGTGTCATAGTAGAGGCGCACAAATGTCGTAGTAGAGGCGCGCATGTAGCATGTACACGTACGTACAGTGGCCGGGGTGCAAGAAAGAAAATACGGCCACGTTTGTGTACATACAGGCGAGGTCTCGAACGCCTCCTCGTGCATACGTACGGCCAGGGCTCGTGTACATGGCTGGGTCGGAACGGAGAAACAACATCATCATCGTGTTCATGGGGAGGCAACGGAATGCGTCGTGTTCATGGGGAGGCAACGGAATGCGTCGTGTTCATCGGCAGGGCTTGGACGGAACAGGCAATGGAAACGAGGCCTGGCGTACCGCAGAACGGAGGAAACGTCCTTGTGTTCGACCGAACAACGTTCGAAACAGGATCCTGTTCATCGGGAGGGGTCTGGCGTACCGCAAAACGGTGGAAACGGACGGACCTCCTACGGTCGAAACGATGGTCCTGTTGATCGGGAGGGGTGTGGCGTAACGCAAAACGGACAAAACATACTTGTGTTGGAGCGCTACGGTCGAAACGGAGGTCCTGTTCATTGGGAGGGGTGTGGCGTACCGCAAAATGGGACTCCACGGGATACTGTTCATCTCCACCGTCGACCACCTCCAGCCTCCACGAGCTACTATTCATCCACCATCGACCTCCTCCAGCCTCCACCTGCGACTGTTCATCTACGGGCTCCTGTTCATCCAACCTCCACCATGCGCTACTCCACCGGTTACTGTTCAACCAGCCCTCTCCACAAGCTCCTGTTCAACCAGCCCTCCACGGGGCTACTGTTCATCCTGCCCTCCACGGGGTGGTCCTGTTCACCCAACCCTCCACGGGGTCCTGTTCATCCAGCCCCAACCAGCTCGATCGATAGGGGTCATGTTCATCCAGAGGCAACACCACGGGGTCCTGTTCATCCACCCCCACCGGGAACTATTCATCCACCCCCCCCCGTAACGCTCACTGTTCATCTAGAGGCAGCATCGATCGGCTTCAGTTAGCAGCAGTAGCAAAGGAATCGCTCGATCGGGTTCAGTTAACAGCCATCGATCGATCGCTCGGGTTCAGTAACACGTAGCCTGCAGTGCAATCGCTCGGGTTCAATTAGATCCCAACGCCTCGCTTGGGTTCAGTTAGAGCCAACGCCTCGCACACACGCGCGTACGTGTACGAGAGAAACGTGCATCGCTCGGCCCCCGACCTCCCACCGTAACCGGGAACTCCCCAAAATTTTCCTCCTCCTTGCCTCTACCACGGTTTTTTCCGTCATGGACGGACCAAAGAATGTCATGCAGCTGCGTCTCCGGCCCGCCCAGGACGAAAATCCCATTTTCTGCCATGATTTTTTGTCATAGAAGTAGGAGCCCACCACATCTACGATGATACCGGGTTTGTCACAATTATCATCATAGAAGTGTCATATGTATGACAAAAAAAAATTTCGTTCGACCCAAAATGTCACTGATGTGTCTTTTTTTGTAGTGCAAGCACCAGACCACCCACATATCAAATTATCAAAGTCACGAACGCAACATATGAGCATGATGAAAACTAACTTGACAACAATTCCCATGTGTCCTCGGGAGCGCTTTGCTTTATATAAGAGTTCGTCCAGGCTTTTCCTTTGCTACAAAAAGGATTGTGCCACCTTGCTTCATCTTAGTTAAACTTGGTACTTGTTACCCGTTACGAATTATCTTATGATAAAACTATCTGTTACCGAAATTTCAGTGCTTCAAGAGAATACCTTACCGAAAACCGCTTGTCATTTCCATCTGCTCCTTGTTGCGTTCGCCACTCTTACTTATCGAAATGACAACAATAGATCCCCTATACTTGTGGGTCATCACACCCACAACCAAGATCCACCAAGTGATCCTGTCTTTCCGTGGACCTTGTGTTGTCGGAGGATTATCGTTGTTGCCCTTGTGGGCTCGCTAGCCGCCGCCGGAGACCCGCATACATGAGCTCATTGTCATCGCCTCATGTTGACGCTGAAAAGTGGCACCATCACAAAAGGAGCTTGATGTTATAGTTATATGAAGTAAACTTTATGATCGAAATCACCCTTGGATGGCCCTTTCCGAGAAGATCAAAATAGATATAAGGATGGTCCAAAACAGAGCTGGGATTCAAAAGTTATGGCAATTTAAGAGAACCTCGCGTTGACACTAGACTGTGGCATAACAAAAATGCAATTAAGGTTTCCTTAAATGGAAAGTCTTTCAATACAATGTCTTCATCTCATCGAGGTGGGCAATTTTGCTATTTGGATCATCTCAATACAAGGCCGTATGCGAAAGTTGTACCAAATCAGTGCAATGCTGCAAAAAATAGAGATGCCCAGTGAGGGAGTCCTGGACTAAGGGGTCCTCGGGCGTCCGGCCCGTTAGCCATGGACCGGGCTAATGGGCTGTGAAGATACGAAAACCGAAGAATCCTCCCGTGTCCGGATAGGACTCGCCTTGGCGTGGAAGGCAAGCTTGGCGATAAATATGTAGATTCCTTTCTTTGTAACCGACCTTGTGTAACCTTAGATCCTCCCAGTGTCAATGTAAACCGGAGGACTTAGTCCGGAGGGGGATATATTCATTATCATAGTCATCCATGCTAGGCTTCTAGAGTTGAGCCATTACGATCTCGTGATAGATCAACTCTTGTAATACTAATATTCATGAAGATCAATCAAGCAGTACGTAGGGGATTACCTCCATAGAGAGGGCCCGAACCTGGGTAAACATCGTGTCCCCTGTCTCCTGTTACCATTGACCTTAGACGCACAGTTCGGGACCCCCTACCCGAGATCCGCCGGTTTTGACACCGACATTGGCGCTTTCATTGAGAGTTCCACTATGACGTCGACAACAGGATCGATGTCTCGCCTTGTTCTCAAGGATAATATCACCGCCGGAGGAACGCTGGCTCCAGGCCAAACCCTCCGGCTGGGTGGCTTTACCAAGACCGCCCGTTCGGTCGTTAAGCCGACGATGACCTCTCGGGTCGTCGAAATCCCCCTTCGTATCGACTCCGAACACTCCAAGTAGATGGATCCAGCGGAGCTCTCGTCCTTAAACGAGCTCCTAGATCGCATCGCCACCCTAGGGGTTGATAACCCACAAGTATAGGGGATCGCAACAGTTTTCGATAAGTAAGAGTGTCGAACCCAACGAGGAGCTAAAGGTAGAACAAATATTCCCTCAAATTCTATCGACCACCGATACAACTCTACGCACTCTTGACGTTCGCTTTACCTAGAACAAGTATGAAACTAGAAGTACTTTGTAGGTGTTGTTGGATAGGTTTGCAAGATAATAAAGAGTACGTAAATAAAAAGTAGGGGCTGTTTAGATAAAGAAACAATAAAGTAAATATAGCGAGTGTGGAAAAGTGGTGGTAGGAGTTGCGAAATTGCCCCTAACCAATTGACTACTTTACTAGACCGATATCAAGTATTATGTGGGAGAGGCCACTGCTAGCATGTCATCCCATACTTGGAATTCTATGCACTTATGATTGGAACTATTAGCAAGCATCCACAACTACTCACGTTCATTAAGGTAAAACCCAATCATAGCATTAAGATATATTGGCCCCCCTTCAATCCCGTATGCATCAATTTCTATGCTAGGTTGAAGCTTCTGTCACTCTTGCCCTCCAATACATAGTCCTATCAACATACAACTAACCCTAGGGTGTGATCCATGCGCGCAATCATATGATGGGCACCGAAGGACAGCAACATAACCACAAGCAAATTAAATCAATCATGGCAATTCATCAACCACCGATAGGACAACGAAAATCTACTCAGACATCATAGGATGGCAACACATCATTGGATAATAATATGAAGCATAAAGAACCATGTTCAAGTAGAGGGTACAGCGGGTTGTGGGAGAGTGGACCGCTGTAGATAGAGGGGGAAGGTGATGGAGATGTTGGTGAAGATGGCGGAGCTGTTGGTGTAGATCGTGGTGATGATGATGGCCCCCGGTGGCACTCCGGTGCCACCGGAAGCGAGGGGGAGAGAGCCCCCCTCCTTCTTGTTCTTCCTTGACCTCCTCCCTAGATGGAAGAAGGGTTTCCCCTCTGGTCCATGGCCTCCATGGCATGGGAGGGGCAAGAGCCCCTCCGAGATTGGATATGTCTCTCTGTCTCTCTCTGTTTTTGCGTTTTCAGATTCTACCCTTTCACCGTTTCTTATATTCCCGGAGATCCGTAACTCCGATTGGGCTGAAAATTTTACACGATCTCTATCCGGAAATTAGCTTTCTTGTGGCGAAAGAAAGGCACCAACCGCCTTACGGGTGGCCCACGAGTGTCAGGGGCGCGCCCCCTGTCTCGTGGCCACCTCGGGCACCGTCTCGCGTGGATTTTTCTACCAAAAAATCATATATATTCCAAAAAAATCTCTGTCAGTTTTTATCCCGTTTGGACTCCGTTTGATATGGATATTCTACGAAACAAAAAACATGCAACAAACAGGAACTGGCACTGGGCACTGGATCAATATGTTAGTCCCAAAAATAGTATAAAAAGTTGCTAAAAGTATATGAAAGTTGAATAATATTGACATGGAACAATCAAAAATTATAGATACGATGCAGACATATCAGCATCCCGAAGCTTAATTCCTGCTCGTCCTCGAGTAGGTAAATGATAAAAAAGATAATTTTTGATGTGGAATGCTACCTAGCATAATCTTGATCACATATCTAATCATGGCATGAATATTAAGATACGAGTGATTCAAAGCAATAGTCTATCATTTGACATAAAAACAATAATACTTCAAGCCTACTAATAAAGCAATCATGTCTTTTCAAAATAACATGGCCAAAGAAACTTATCCCTACAAAATCATATAATCTGGCTATGCTCCATCTTCTTCACACAAAATACTCATATCATGCACAACCCCGATGACAAGCCAAGCAATTGTTTCATACTTTTGACGTTCTCAAACCTTTTCAACTTTCATGCAATACATGAGCGTGAGCCATGGACATAGCACTCTAGGTGGAATAGAATGGTGGTTGTGGAGAAGATAAAAAAGGAGAAGATAGTCTCACATCAAATAGGCGTATCAACGGGCTCTCGAGATGCCCATCAATAGATATCAATGTGAGTGAGTAGAGATTACCATGCAACGGATGCACTAGAGCTATAAGTATATGAAAGCTCAAACTGAAACTAAGTGGGTGTGCATCCAACTTTCTTTCTCATGATGACCTAGGGCCTTTGAGGAAGCCCATCGTTGGAATATACAAGCCAAGTTCTATAATGAAAATTCCCACTAGTATATGAAAGTGATAACTCAAGAGACTCTCTATATGAAGAACATGGTGCTACTTTGAAGCACAAGTGTGGTAAAAGGATAGTAACATTGCCACTTCTCTCTTTTTCTCTCATATTTTTGCGTTTTTCTTTTTTTTTTCTTTTTTTTGTAGGCTTCTTTGGCCTCTCTCTTTTTTGGGGCTTCTTTGGCCACTTTTATTTTGATAACCTCACATGGGACAATGTTCTAATAATGATGATCATCACACTTTTATTTACTTACAACTCAATATTACAACTCGATATCTAGAACAAGGATATGAATCTATATGAATGCCTCCGGCGGTGTACCGGGATGTGCAATGATCTAGCGTAGCGACATCAAAAAACGGACAAGCCATGAAAACATCATGCTAGCTATCTTACGATCATGCAAAGCAATATGACAATGAATGCTCAAGTCATGTATATGATGATGATGAAAGTTGCATGGCAATATATCTCGGAATGGCTATGGAAATGCCATGATAGGTAGGTATGGTGGCTGTTTTGAGGAAGATATATGGTGGGTTTAAGGTACCGGTGAAAGTTGCGCGGTACTAGAGAGGCTAGCAATGATGGAAGGGTGAGAGTGAGTATAATCCATGGACTCAACATTAGTCATAAAGAACTCACATACTTATTACAAAAATCTATTAGTCATTGAAACAAAGTACTACGTGCATGCTCCTAGGGGGATAGATTGGTACGAAAAGACCATCGCTCGTCCCCGGCCGCCACTCATAAGGAAGACAATCTATAAATACCTCATGCTCCAACTTCGTTACATAAGGGTTCACCACACATGCATGCTACGGGAATCGCAAACCTCAACACAAGTATTTCTACAATCCACAACTATCCACTAGCATGACTCTAATATCACCATCTTTATATCGCAAAACTATTGCAAGGAATCAAACACATCATATTCAGTGATCTACAAGTTTTATGTAGGATTTTATGACTAACCACGTGAATGACCAATTCCTGTCATCTCTCTAAATAGATATAAGTGAAGCAAGAGAGTTTAATTCTTTCTACAAAAGATATGCCCATGCTCTAACAAATATAAGTGAAGCACAAGAGCATTCTACAATGGCGGTTGTCTATGTAAAGAGAAACAGGCAATCCAAACTTCAAATGATATAAGTGAAGCACATGAAACATTCTATAAAGCCATATTCAAAAGATATAAGTGAAGTGCATAGAGAATTATATAAATCAACCAAGGACTATCTCATACCAGCATGGTGCATAAAATAAAAATGAAAACTAAATGCAAAAGACGCTCCAAGATTGCACATATTGCATGAACAAAACGAATCCGAAAACATACCGATACTTGTTGAAGAAAGAGGGGATGCCTTCCGGGGCATCCCCAAGCTTAGACGCTTGAGTCCTTGAATATTTACTTGGGGTGCCTCGGGCATCCCCAAGCTTGAGCTCCTGCCTCCCTTCCTTATTCTCACATCAAGACCTTCTCGATCATCGAAGACTTCATCCACCCAAAACTTCAACAGAAAACTCGGTAAGATCCGTTAGTATAATGAAGCAAATCACTACTCTAAGTACTATTGCAAACCAATTCATATTTTGTTTTTGCATTTTGTCTACTGTAATATAACTTTTTCATGGCTTAATCCACTGATATAAATTGACAGTTTCATCAAAACAAGCAAACTATGCATCAAAAACAGAATCTGTCTAAAACAGAACAGTTTGTAATAATCTGAAAATTAACCATACTTCTGTTACTTGAAAAATTCTACCAAAATTAGTAAAAATAAACAATTTGTATAGGAAGACAGTACAAAAAGAACCAGAACCATTTGACGTTCCAGCTAAAAATGTAAAATCGCGCACTACAGCCAAAGTTTCTGTCCTGCACCGTACAAACCATCAAGAAAATGTAAACATCCTAATGGCAAACCTTGGCACATTATTTTTATTTCTAAACTTTATAAAGGCACACAACAGAAATAAATGACTCTCTAAAACTTCCGGGTTGTCTCCCTGGCAGCGCTTTCTTTAAAGCCATTAAGCTAGGCATATAGTGCTCAAGTAATGAATCCACCCGGATCCCAAGGTATATCAAAGCCAATTTTAATTAACAATGATTTATAATTTAGTAGTGAGCACAAAGTAACATATATCATGCAATAACAAAGTCTAACTCTCTTCCTATGCATCGGCATGTCATAAAATAACAATTCATGCACACAAAGTAAAGGCCAATGCATAGTATAAACAGTTTCTTGCAATTTTATCATATTGGAAACATAGAGTGGTGGAGATATAGTTCCTCTCTCATAATAATTGCAAGTAGGAGCAGCAAGCACATGCATATTATATTCATCAAAATCATCATGTGCAACGGTAAGAGGCAACCCATCAATATAATCCTTAATAAGTGCAAACTTCTCCGATATAGTGTAGTCGGGAGAATTCAAAAAGATAATAGAACTATCATGCATGGGTGCAATAGAAAAAATTTCATGTTTAACATAAGGAACTACAGCAAGTTAATCTCCATAAGCATAATTCATATTGGCATCTTGGCCACAAGCATAGCAAGCATCATCAAAAAGGGATATTTCAAAAGAATCAACGGGACCATAGCAATTATCATAAGATTCATCCTTCGGTAAGCATGAAGGGAAATTAAACAAGGTATGAGTTGAAGATTTACTCTCGTTAGAAGGTGGGCACGGGTGATCAATCCGCTCTTCCTCCTTCTGTTCTTCGCTCTTCTCCTCATCTTTCTCATCCAATGAGCTCACAGTTTCATCAATTTCTTCTTCCATAGACTCCTGCAAAATATTAGTCTCTTCTTGGACAGCGGAGACTTTCTTAATAAGAGCATTAATTTTGTAATTGTATTCATAATTCTCATAACAATATTTCAGGATAGCTAAATTTTCAGGTCCATAAACATCATCATCAAAATCTTCAAACTCTTTAAACATAGATTCAATTTCATAAGCACCCATAAAAGCAACAAATTCTTCTATTTGTTCCACATCATAGTAATCATATATACCTCTAGCATAAGAAACTAAGGTTTTATTATCATTAAATTTGCATAAAAAGGGAAGGTGTGGAGCCTTCATCTTAGAGCAACAAGTATAATCAATCTCAAGCATAGTTTCCTAGCATACCAATTCCATATATGAATTTGATCCCATAATAGTTTCCCTTTTTGTGTCAAGCGGTAATCCCTAAAGTATTCACGTTGATCCAACGTTACTCCCATTACATAATTGAATGGGGTTTTCTCAGGATTATTAAAGTAGTACATAATTTTTTTCACATAAACAACATCGAGGGTTTTAGGAGGTTCCCCATCTCCATGAGTAGCAAGTAAACCTAATTTTTTTGGTATTTCGTGTTCCATATCCATAACTAAAGATAAAGAACAACTAAGAACAACAAATAAAAATTACTTAGTGATAAAGCAAACAAGCAAACACGAGAATATTCACCCCACGCTATTGCTCCCCGGCAACGGCGCCAGAAAAAGGTCTTGATAACCCACAAGTATAGGGGATCGCAACTTTTCGATAAGTAAGAATGTTGAACCCAACGAGGAGCTAAAGGTAGAACAAATATTCCCTCAAGTTCTATCGACCACCGATACAACTCTACGCACGCTTGACGTTCGCTTTACCTAGAACAAGTATGAAACTAGAAGTACTTTGTAGGTGTTGTTGGATAGGTTTGCAAGATAATAAAGATTACGTAAATAAAAAGTAGGGGCTGTTTAGATAAACAAACCATAAAGTAAATATAGCGAGTGTGGAAAAGTGGTGGTAGGAGTTGCGAAATTGCCCCTAAGCAATTGACTACTTTACTAGACCGATAGCAAGTATTATGTGGGAGAGGCCACTGCTAGCATGTCATCCCATACATGGAATTCTATGCACTTATGATTGGAACTATTAGCAAGCATCCGCAACTACTAACGTTCATTAAAGTAAAACCCAACCATAGCATTAAGATATATTGGTCCCCCTTCAATCCCGCATGCATCAATTTCTATGCTAGGTTGAAGCTTCTGTCACTCTTGCCCTCCAATACATAGTCCTATCAACATACAACTAACCCTAGGGTGTGATCCACGCAAGCAGTCATATGATGGGAACCAAAGGACAACAACATAACGACAAGTAAATTAAATCAATCATAGCAATTCATCAACCACTGATAGGACAACGAAAATCTACTCAGACATCATAGGATGGCAACACATCATTGGATAATAATATGAAGCATAAAGCACCATGTTCAAGTAGAGGGTACAGCGGGTTGCGGGAGAGTGGACCGCTATAGATAGAGGGGCGAAGGTGATGGAGATGTTGGTGAAGATGGCGGAGGTGTTGGTGTAGATCGTGGTGATGATGATGGCCCCAGTGGCACTCCGGTGCCACCCGAAGCGAGGGGGAGAGAGCCCACCTCCTTCTTGTTCTTCCTTGACCTCCTCCCTTGATGGGAGATGGGTTTCCCCTCTGGTCCATGGCCTCCATGGCACGGGAGGGGCAAGAGCCCATCCGAGATTGGATCTGTCTATCTGTCTCTCTCTGTTTCTGCGTTTTCAGATTCTACCCTTTCACGGTTTCTTATACTCCCGGAGATCCGTAACTCCGATTGGGCTGAAATTTTGACACGATCTCTATCCGGGAATTAGCTTTCTTGCAGCGAAAGAAGGGCACCAACCTCCTTACGGGTGGCCCATGAGGGTCAGGGGCGCACCCAGGGGGCAGGCGCGCCCCCTGCCTCGTGGCCACCTCGGGCACCGTCTCGCGTGGATTTTTCTTCCCAAAAATTATATATATTCCAAAAAAAATCTCCGTCAGTTTTTATCCCGTTTGGACTCCATTTGATATGGATATTCTGCGAAACAAAAAACATGCAACAAACAGGAACTGGCACTAGGCACTGGATCAATATGTTAGTCCCAAAAATAGTATAAAAAGTTGCCAAAAGTATATGAAAGTTTAATAATATTGGCATGGAACAGTCAAAAATTATAGATACGACGGAGATGTATCAAGGGTCGCTCCAGACTACGATCGAATTGGGCTTAAACCCACCAGAGAGAAAACAAATCTCCACTGATCACCCACCAGATAGCGGTAGTCGAGGAGCGAGTCGACAACTCTTCCTCCATACTAAGGACGGACTATGTACGGATCTCCGGTCTCGAAGAGACGGACACCTACCTGCGAGGAGATGCATCCTGCCCTCCGAACATAGAATCGGACGACGGGCCTAAGAAATCAGTGGATATCCCGGAGCCCGATCTGTTAAGTTCGGAAGACCTTCAGACTCCGGATCCAAAACTGGGTCAGGGTTCAGATTTAAATCCACCCGCCCACCCGAATACAAGCGCTCTCATGAGCATACAACAGTAGTCTCAGTGTAACATCCCAAAATTCTAAATTTTGGAATGTTATAATAAATAGATAGATTTGATTGATTGTTTGATTGATTGATTGTCTGAAAGTGAGTGAATTCGAAACATTCGAAAGTTAAATGAGAGGGAATAAAAGTACTTTCCCAAACTTTCATATTTGCTTTCTGATCTCCATGAATTCAAATTCTTTTCAAATACAAAACCCTTGAGCGAAGATGATATGACTTCTTCCATTTAAAAAAAATTAAATGAAAGGGTATTTGAAAATAATTGAATTTCATTTGGAAATATTTCAATTCATAAACTTCATGCAGCTCAATGATTTTCATGAGAAGATAAAATGACTTCTTCAAACTATATGAAATATGAGTTGGGAGTTTCAATGAATTAAATTCAAAGTTCTTTTGAATTTATTTTCAATTTGGAGTTATTTGAGTTTTATTCAAATTATTTGTCTCCAAAAATAAAATATATGGAAATTAGGGTAACATGATTCCCTACAACAGAAAATTGGAGAAAAATTTATTTGAAATCATTTTGGTATTTTTAAAATGTTTTTTGTTGGATTCTATTAGACCAGCAGCACTCTTTGAATTATCTGAATTTGTGTGGATTCTATTTGGCAATATAAAAATGTTCAAATCGTAGAAAAAAAAATTCTGAAAATGTTGATATATAATATGCCTATATAAAGTTTTATTTTATTTTCTTTTTTCAGTTTATCGCATTCTGTTAAAAAAAACTGCGCGCGCGTGAAACTAACTGTCGCCTCCATGCACAGTATAGTACTTCTGGCGCCCCATTGTTTTTTTCTCTTAAATAGGCTAGGCCCAGCCAATCTTTTTTTCTTAGGCAGAATTTTGTAAAAAATAATAAAAAAAACTGCACCGCGCGGCCGGCCGAAGCCCCTTAGGCCCATCGCCTCTTTTCTTCTCTGTTTCGTATATTTTCGTCTACATTTAGTCCCACATTGCCTAGCCTTTGACCCCTAAGCCTCTTTTTCACCAATAAAGATAGACCCATAGAGCCTCCAAAAATCATCCGATTCGGGTTAAATCAATATTTTGGTTTGACTAGATCATTTAAGAAAAATATATTTCTCCTCTCCGGCGCGACTTCTAAAAATTTTCTCTTCTGTCCAAAGTCATCTTTTCTCTGCCTTATAAAGGTATCTTTCTTTGTTTTTTCTTCTTCTTATACCTCCGTAGTTTATTATTTTTAGACTAATATGATAAAATAATTAGATTATCAATTAGTCTACGTATTTATATATTAGAACCTAGCCCGTAGCTATTTTTTCTTCCGTAAAACAGCTTGGCCCTGATTTTTCAAATAGCCATAACTTTTTACTCATTTGTCCAAATCCAACAAAACCAACGCCCACTTCTTCGTTATGATCTCCTCTATCGAGTAATCCAACTCAAACATGTTTTTGAAAAGTTTAAAATTTGAATTAGATCAGATTTGAATGCAAACTTCGTTTGATCATAACTTGAGTTTCGTAGCTCTGTTTGAGTTGATTCTTTTTGCAAATCGAAGCTCTTGACCTAAACATTCTGATAAGGCCAAATTCACATAATTTTGGTACTATTAGAAATTGTTTTATGTTGCAAGAGTTATTTGCTTGGTTTTGAAGTTTTCCGAATCGTCTTCTTCGTTCTTTCTGATATTTTAAGTGATTGCTTATGTGTGGTTACTATTGCTTGCTTACGATAGATTGACCGGAGTGTGACGATTAGAGCTATCAAGATTTTTGAGTGCGAATCATCTTCATCAACATTGCAGGCAAGTTCACACTTTGATCATACCTCTTTCATACCCAGTTTTTATTGCATTAGATCAAACCTCCAACATTGCATGATTAGGATATAATTAAATTGTGGGATGGGAAGTAGATGAGGTAGTACCTATTACCTGTTTATTATCAAACCCTTGGTAGTTACTATTATGTTATGCTTACATTGCCATGCTATGCTCGTAGACGTGGATTGGGTTTTGAGAGTATCCATGACAGATGTGAGAGTGTTAACTAATGGTTTACTTAAGGTGGCAACTTAAACACACATCAGGGTGGATTGAGGCACCTGGTTATTCCAGGACTTGCATGTCTAGGCACCTGGGTATTCCAGGACTTGCCTGTTTTTCTTTTGGACCGCCACCCAGGCTCAAAGGGATCATGAGATTATTCATACTAGAAACTTCCGTGTGCAGCCACAAGCCATTATGGGCTCTGGCATAGTTGATTAAGTCGTGCGAACTCTTACAGGGTAGACTAGCAGATGTAGGGGAAAGTAGGTGTACCGGTCTATCCAACGTAAGGTGCTAGCGCTTCTGAAAGACTGTGTCTCGGTCATCCGTTTCTCAAACACCATGTAGTGCGAGAAATCCAACGGAGGCGATCGAGTCTTGTGGGGAAAAGTGCGCAAACCTCTGCAGAGTGTACAAACTAATCATGATTAGCCGTGTCCCCGGTTATGGATATCTTGAGTATCTAGTTCTTGGATTATCCTGTTGATCTCATCACGTTACTTTAAATGAATATTGTTGGGTTTAATGATGTTACTTAATTGGGATTGAGAATGCTGTCAACCATTCTCAATGTTCAACAACCACCATGATAGTTAAATAAATTTATTCCTTTGCAGTAGGGAAAAATTGGCTTTACGCAAAAACATTATAACCATAGAGCTTTTCCACCAGCCATATATGCATATAGTGATAGCCATTGTTCATCATTTTCTCTATGGTGTGAATTTGCCAGTACATTCAATGTACTGACCCGTTTCAGGCTGCAACGTCTCATGTTGCAGGTTTCTTACGACGAGTAAGTGATACGTTAGGATTACGATTCTACACTCAACTTTGCCGTTGGTGTTGATGGGAATCCACAACCTTGTTACTTCCGCTATCTTGGATTTGAGGTAATAGTATTTATGTTACTTATACATGTGATTTACCTCTGTTATAAATCCTCGAGTACTGTGTGTGTCAGCATACCGATCCAGGGATGACACTTAAGCACAGAGACTTGATCCATTCGGGTCGGGTCGCTACAAGATGGTATCAGAGCACATGTTGACTGTAGGACGTGACCCTAGAAACTGGCAAGCCCATAGCAAAGATTTTTCTCTACAACTTTCCCTTTCAAAAAGATCTTTTACCTCTCTTCTCTTCTGAGCTTATTCAAAAATTCTCTTTAGTGAGACCATACCCCTTTCCCCTTTTGACCACTCGAAGATTCCACTGATGAGACCACTCCAAGAAGTACAAGATATCGGACAACTAATACCACTTCGGAATGAAGAGTATTTTCCGTGCATCTGAATAATGGAAACTACAATGGTTGAAGGCCGAAGACAAGTAGAATTTGAAGGCTCTGAAGAATTCCTAGATTTATATGACCTAGGAAGGCTACCCTTATTGAACTTGGCAGACTATGGAAGTTGTCAATACCCGAGATCAAGGTGTATTGGAGAAAGACCCAAAACATGGAGAGTTGAGAACTCAAAGTTTTGTCAAGAAAACCCAAAGGCAGGAGATATCAACTGGCAAGATAGCTCATGGCAAAGACAAGGGCAGAAACACGGTTATCCGTGATGTCATCACCATTGATACTGTGGTCACCGAGCTGAGCTAAGCATGCATTCCTTCGGAAGGATTGGATGGTAGAAGGCTGATGGAGCATCTATCAGCAAATGATGCAGTTTTAAACTTAGCTGGTGTATCACCAAGATCTGGAGTAGTACATCAAGAAGTTTAAGGTGGAGCTCCATGAAGCCGTATTAGACAAGGAAGCATTTCATGAAGAACTCAGGAACCAAAAGCTGAAAGTAGCCAAGCTGGAGGAGCTACAGCCTCGAGATACCAGAGATTTGTCAGGAACTAAAGGACAGTAGGACCATGGCTCATGCCAAGGATGTTGAAACCCAGAAGTTTGGAACGCAACTCCAGAATATTAAAGGACGTCACGAGAGACTTCGCGTCAATAGAGTTGATCTGGCAAAAGAACTTGAGAAGGACAAGCATGATCAGAAGAAGCCATTGGAGGCATGAACAAGACTTGAAGAGTTTGGCGACGTTGACCTTAGAAGACCAAACCCCTGTTATACCCCTACGTTAGATGCGACGATTGTGAGCTGTCATTTGTTTGTTGTTTTTCCGACAGGCACAATAAAATCTGTCTTTTCAAAACCATTGTTTGTATTGTGTGTATCCCTCTCTATCCCTCTTATCTCACCGAAAAACCCATGGACCCAATAGAGGATGAATGGAGATGAGCTTGTATTTTCGGGACCAATGAGTCAATTGGAGACCGACCGATGGATTCAGAACATGGAGGATCATATGGAGAACAACCCTATAGTCGGAAAGGATATGGCCCAGCATGCTCTTCAATGCTTTGAAAGAGGTGCTGCTACTTGGTGGAGGATGTACCAAACCATCAATGGATGGCAAGGAGTAACCACTTGGAAAGAATTTAAGTTGACTTTGCCAAAGTCTCGGTTTGTGTCCCAGAAGTTGAAACCTTATGGAAAGGATATGAAGAAACCTTGTGCATGCAAGCTTTGTGGAGAAATAGGACACACCCATAAAGAACACAAGGATGAATGCCCTAATTGTGAAGGAAGTCACCCAGTTGTAGAATGCCCAGTTAGGTAGATTACTTGTTTCTTGTGTGAAGGGACTACCCACTACCCTGCTCAGTGTCACATTTACCCCATGGTACAAAGAACCATCCAGCAGAAGAAAGAAGCAACGAGAGGAGCCCTTATGGAAAGTTTAGAAGAACCTGTGATGAAGGAAGATGTGGAGGACACACCCAAAGAAGAGCCAATTAAACCCTGCACCAAGTCATGCTATTCATGTGGAGAAGAAGGACACATCTCCCAGAATTGTTTGAATGGGGATTTAGTAGAATTCCCGACAGAGGAAGTAGAGTATGACCCACTTGAAATAGAAGCTCTGATGGGAATGGCAAAGTCCAGAAAGAGAAGTAGATTGGATTCCAGGAAGGATCTGAGTCATGTCACCTGTTATAAGTGCAAGGAGTCAGGGCACTACCTCAGCAATTGCCCAAAAAGGAAGCCAAGGACCCAAGTAGGCTACGTAATCACAAGGAAACCTCGAAACCTGTCAGAAGTAATATGTTTCCGTTGTAATGAAGCAGGGCACTTTGCCAGAGATTATCCGACGGAGAATGAGACTTGTGATAAATAGTTGAGTTTGTAACAGAAGAAATATAGTAGTAGTAGTAGTGGGAACATTTTCCTTTAAATTGAGGTGTTGAGTTGAGGCATGTAATGGAAAAAAACAGGAGATTGTAATGATTTGAGAATTAATAAAGTTAGCAGTGTTGGTACTGATTTAGATTTTATGAGTTACTCTATGGGGAAAGATGTTGACCGTTTTCGAGGATATGAGAAATACGGTCTATGGAATATTGGAGCATTTTAAGGGTGGTAGAACCCTGTAAGAACCGTTGACCCCTGGAAAGGACAAGGGTACTCCACTGAGTGGATTTCGGACAAAATGAATACGAGTTTTGTCTCGATATGTGTGATACCCCAAGAGTATGTGGGATGAAGTTGGAGACCGTCAGTTGTTGGACCAAATATGATCAAGGAGTCAGAAGAGAATGTTAAGTTGATTCGAGATAGACTGAAGGTAGCTCAGTCCAGGCAGAAGAGTTATGCAGACTTAAAAACGCAAGGAGGTAGTCTATGAAATTGGAGATAGAGCATGTCTTCGTGTGACCCCTCTGCGAGGAATTAAACAATTTGGAGTTAAGGGACAGTTAGCCCCGAGATTTGTAGGACCATACCGAGTTTTGGAGCATATGAGAGAAGTGGCCTACAAGTTTGAGTTACCCGAAGGACTGTCAAGAGTTCATGATGTGTTTCACGTTTCCCAGTTGAAGAAGTGCCATGCAGAGATGGCCAATATTCCCCTATAAGGACGCTTGACCGCGGAAAGGATAATGATGTTCCACGAAGTGGAATATGGACTTCATAAGTATAAGTTTCTATCTCGGTATGAGGGATATCCCACGAGGATGAAGAGATGAATTACTATTGGATATAAAGGAGGTATGATGTCAGAAATATGATCAATGGAAACTCCATGATGAGTCCGAGTAATCACGTCCTAGTTTGGTGCCAATAGAAGGAAGGAAGATAGTACAATTGGATGGATTTAAGAATACTAGGAAGTTGGATGTTGGAATAACGATAAGTTGCCCAGAGGATAAGTTCAAGGTTTACAAGTGATGAGATGGGCCATAACCCACAGGCCCCAGGACCTGCCAAGAAGCAAGCACATTCTTGCTGAAGGAAGAACCCTGGAAGAGGATATACCTTTGTCGACAGACAATCTTATAGGAGTAACGCAAAACCTGAGAGTTGTGAAGGAACGATAGATGTTTGTTTGGCTTGCAGAATCCATGGAATATTCCGAACTTAGTTCATTGACAAGAGAAATTCTGCAATGCTTGTGAGGATGACCGAGTGTTAGAATGCGAGATTCGCTAAACTGTATACATGGTAATGATTTGGGTGCGGGATGGATTGATCACCATACCGACTTACTCTTATTATTCGCATTGCTATATGGGATGGTAAATCTAAGTGACTTACCTATAATAGAGAGACGACGATCAAAACCTTGTTTAAGCCTTAGAATGGTATAAGTATTTTTCCCTTGTACATGGCAGCTTTGCCAACCGTAGGTTATACGGTGAGGATCAACCCAGACTCATTTCCTGCAGGAGAAGCCATAAATTGTTAACCACCATGAGATATCGATAGTTATTTAGAATTGCCGCCAGACCGTCAGCTAAGAAGACCCAGTCTCGGAATAACCTTACCTAGATGAAAGACAGAAGAATTGAGGAAAAGGTTATGCCACTACCGGAAGAGCTCAAAGAAGGAATTTTCTCGAGGATATGAGAAGACCGACACTGTCAAGAATAAGGATGGAGTATATGAGTTTTGATGGAACCGTAAACATGTTTCTAAGGGTGGTAGCACTCGAGACCCCCCTCAGACGATTGATGGATTTTGAGGAGACCCTAAACCCAACCTATTTCTTTCTAGCCTCTCCGAATCTCGAGGACGAGATTCATTTTAAGGGTGGTAATGATTTTGGAATGTTATAATAAATAGATAGATTTGATTGATTGTTTGATTGATTGTCTGAAAGTGAGTGAATTCGAAACATTTGAAAGTTAAATGAGAGGGAATAAAAGGACTTTCCCAAACTTTCATATTTGCTTTCTGATCTCCATGAATTCAAATTCTTTTCAAATACAAAACCCTTGAGCGAAGATGATATGACTTCTTCCATTTAAAAAAAATTAAATGAAAGGGTATTTGAAAATAATTGAATTTCATTTGGAAATATTTCAATTCATAAACTTCATGCAGCTCAATGATTTTCATGAGAGAAGATAAAATGACTTCTTCAAATTATATGAAATATGAGTTGGGAGTTTCAAAGAATTAAATTCAAAGTTCTTTTGAATTTATTTTCAATTTGGAGTTATTTGAGTTTTATTCAAATTATTTTTCTCCAAAAATAATATTTATGGAAATTAGGGTAACATGATTCCCTACAACAGAAAATTGGAGAAAAATTTATTTGAAATCATTTTGGTATTTTTAAAATGTTTTTTGTTGGATTCTATTAGACCAGCAGCACTCTTTGAATTATCTGAATTTTTGTGGATTTTATTTGGAAATATAAAAATGTTCATGTCGTAGAAAGTTTTTTTCTGAAAATTTTGATATATAATATGCCTATATAAAGTTTTATTTTATTTTCGTTTTTCAATTTATCGCATTCTGTTAAAAAAAACTGCGCGCACGCCTGAAACTAACTGTCGCCTACATGCACAGTATAGTACTTCTGGCGCCCCATTGTTTTTTTTCTCTTAAATAGGCTAGGCCCAGACAGTCTTTTTTTTCTTAGGCAGAACTTTGTAAAAAAAAGTAAAAAAAAAACTGCACCGCGCGGCCGGCCGAAGCCCTTTAGGCCCATCGCCTTTTTTCTTCTCTGTTTCGTATATTTTCGTCTACGTTTAGTCCCACATTGCCTAGCCTTTGACCCCTAAGCCTCTTTTCCATCAATAAATATAGACCCATAGAGCCATCAAAAATCATCCGATTCGGGTTAAATCAATATTTTGGTTTGACTAGATTCATTTAAGAAAAATATATTTCTCCTCTCCGGCGCGACTTCTAGAAATTTTCTCTTCTCTCCAAAGTCATCTTTTCTCTGCCTTATAAAGGTATCTTTCTTTGTTTTTTTTCTTCTTATACCTCCGTAGTTTATTATTTTTAGACTAATACGATAAAATAATTAGATTATCAATTAGTCTACATATTTATATATTAGAACCTAGCCCGTAGCTATTTTTTCTTCCGTAAAACAGCTTGGCCCTGATTTTTCAAATAGCCATAACTTTTTACTCGTTTGTCCAAATCCAACAAAACCAACACCCACTTTTTCGTTATGATCTCCTCTATCCAGTAATCCAACTCAAAGATGTTTTTGAAAAGTTTAAAATTTGAATTAGATCAGATTTGAATGCAAACTTCGTTTGATCATAACTTGAGTTTCGTAGCTCCGTTTGAGTTGATTCTTTTTGCAAATCGAAGCTCTTGACCTAAACATTCTGATAAGGCCAAATTCACATAATTTTGGTACTGTTAGAAATTGTTTTATGTTGCAAGAGTTATTTGCTTGGTTTTGAAGTTTTCCGAATCGTCTTCTTCGTTCTTTCTGATCTTTTGAGTGATTGCTTATGTGTGGTTACTATTGCTTGCTTACGATAGATTGACCGGAGTGTGACGATTAGAGCTATCAAGATTTTTGAGTGCGAATCATCTTCATCAACATTGCAGGCAAGTTCACGTTTTGATCATACCTCTTTCATACCCAGTTTTTATTGCATTAGATCAAACCTCCAACATTGCATGATTAGGATCTAATTAAATTGTGGGATGGGAAGTAGATGAGGTAGTACCTATTACCTGTTTATTATCAAACCCTTGGGAGTTACTATTACATTATGCTTACATTGCCATGCTATGCTCGTAGACGTGGATTGGGATTTGAGAGTATCCATGACAGATGTGAGAGTGTTAACTAATGGTTTACTTAAGGTGGCAACTTAAACACACATCTGGGTGGATTGAGGCACCTGGTTATTCCAGGACTTGCCTGTCTAGGCACTTGGGTATTCCAGGACTTGCCTGTTTTTCTTTTGGACCGCCACCCAGGCTCAAAGGGATCATGAGATTATTCATACTAGAAACTTCCGTGTGCAGCCACAAGCCATTATGGGCTCTGGCATAGTTGATTAAGTCGTGCGAACTCTTACAGGGTAGACTAGCAGATGTAGGGGAAAGTAGGTGTATCGGTCTATCCAACGTAAGGTGCTAGCGCTTCTGAAAGACCGTGTCTCGGTCATCCATTTCTCAAACACCATGTAGTGCGAGAAATCCAACGGAGGCGATCGAGTCTTGTGGGGAAAAGTGCGCAAACCTCTGTAGAGTGTACAAACTAATCATGATTAGCCGTGTCCCCGGTTATGGACATCTTGAGTATCTAGTTCTTGGATTATCCTGTTGATCTCATCACGTTACTTTAAATGAATATTGTTGGGTTTAATGATGTTACTTAATTGGGATTGAGAATGTTGTCAACCATTCTCAATGTTCAACAACCACCATGATAGTTAAATAAATTTATTCCTTTGCAGTAGGGAAAAATTGGCTTTACGCAAAAACATTATAACCATAGAGCTTTTCCACCAGCCATATATGCATATAGTGATAGCCATTGTTCATCATTTTCTCTATGGTGTGAATTTGCCAGTACATTCAATGTACTGACCCGTTTCGGGCTGCAACGTATCATGTTGCAGGTTTCTTACGACGAGTAAGTGATACGTTAGGGTTACGATTCTACACTCAACTTTGCCGTTGGTGTTGATGGGAATCCACAACCTTGTTACTTCCGCTATCTTGGATTTGAGGTAATAGTATTTATGTTACTTATACATGTGATTTACCTCTATTATAAATCCTCGAGTACTGTGTGTGTCAGCATACCGATCCAGGGATGACACTTAAGCACAGAGACTTGATCCATTCGGGTCGGGTCGCTACACTCAGGAAACGGTCCACCACTTCTGGACCAGATTCCTTCTTGTCAAAAACAAGATTAAAGATTGCTGCGACGAGGAAGCGATCTCAGTGTTCCACAATAATTGCAGGGATGAAGGAATCCTCAACGCCATCGACCGTTGTCGCATCCTACACTTCGCTGACTTGGCAACTATCGTACAGAAGTACAGTGCAATGGAAGCGCCTGGAAAACTCAAGCAGCCCGTTGGGAATCATCGGTCCCCACTCAATCCCTCATTCAGGCGAAAAGGGCGCACCCTTGCAACACACCCGGTTCAATAGTAAACAAATATAAGTCCAATACAGGGCGCGGAACCATTCTGAAAGGATGGCTCGATGGGCCATGCAAAATAGACGCAACACCAGATAACATACCAACACATAGCCTTAGAGCGTGTTGGATACTCCGGCAAGTGGCCAAGAGCGGCGAGGATATCCTCACCAAGAATAACCCAGAACAACACCCCCCAGAGGACAACGACCCCAAAGTACTGATGGTCTTCGAGACATTCGCCTCAAACAATAGGCGCAAAATAGCACTACGCGGACTTGCTGAAGTCTGTCAAATAGCAGCAATAAACCCTTGGAACGACACGGATATAACTTTTAATGCCAATGACAAACCAAAACACAGGACAGTCCGAGCACAAGCCGCCTTGGTCCCTAGTTCAATCGTGGATGACTTTCGGCTCACCAAGGTACTCATGGATGGCGGCAGCGGACTAAACCTCATCTACGAAGATACACTCCACAAAATGGAAATAGAGAGGAGCCACATTGAGCAAAGCAGCATGACCTTCCGAGGAATTATTCCCAGTCGGGAGGCGCGGTGTGCGGGAAAATAACACTCGACATGGTATTCGGCACGCCGGAGAATTATCGGTCTGAAGAAATAACCTTCCAAGTGGCCCCTTTTAACAGAGGATATCATGCTCTTTTGGGGCGTGAGGCATTTACACGCTTCCAAGCTATACCTCATTATGGGTACATGAAGCTTAAGATGCCCGGGCCCAAAGGCATAATCACTCTCGCCAGTGATTCGGACATAGCACTCCACGCTGAAAATAAAACCGCATCCTTGGCCCTTGAGGCATTATCTGAAGCCCTCGCGGATGAAGAATTAACCGCACTGCGCTCCACGGTGGACAGGGACGATGTGATCTTAGACAAATGCCCCAAGTCCACCTCCTTCAAGCCAGCGGAAGAAATAGTCAAATTCTAGGTCCATCCAACGGACCCCAAAAAGACAACATCTATTGGGGCACAACTAGACCCAACGGTCGACGCCATGCTAAGGGATTTTCTTCGCGAAAACTGGGATATATTCGGCTATCACCCTTCTGACATGCCAGGTATCCCGCGCAAACTGGCCGAGCACAACCTCAACATATTAAAGGGATACAAACCGGTCAAACAAACACTCTGGCGTTTTTCCGAACGCAAATGTCAAGCCATGGGAGAGGAGCTAGCCAAGATAATCGAGGCCGGATTCATTAGAGAAATAAAACATTTGGACTGGCTCACAAACCTGGTGATGGTACCAAAGAAGGATAAATCCTGACGCCTATGCGTCGATTTTAAAGACCTCAATAAGGCTTGCCCTAAGGATCCCTTCCCCCACCCCCACATTGATCAAATCATTGATGCTACCGCAGGACACGACACACTGTGTTTCCTCGATGCATATTACAGATACAATAAAATCAAATTTAAGGAGTCTGACCATGCTGCAACAGCATTCATCACCCCATATGGGCCATTCTGCTTCAACACCATGCCCTTCAGGCTCAAGAACACCGACGCCACCTACCAACGCATGATCCAAACATGCCCGGAGAAACAAATCGGAAAGATAGTTGAAGCCTATGTGGACGACGTCGTAATCAAGACAAGGCACGTCAAAACACTAATAGATGACCTACGCCTCACATTTGACAACCTCCGCGCATATGACATTAAGCTCAATCCAGAAAAATGTGTTTTTGGCGTCCCCGCAGGAAAGCTGCTGGGCTTCATCGTCTCCAATAGAGGAATTGAAGCAAATCCAGCCAAAATTCGAGCTCTGTCACAGTTGGCTACGCCAACAGACCTTAAACAAGCCCAAAAACTCGTGGGTTGTGTGACAGCTTATCGCAATGCTGTCCTAAAAATGTCGGCTCGGTTCGAGGGGCTCGAGTTCCATCACGTGGCTGGAGAAAGTAATCAAGCGGCGGGCGTCCTTGCTCGTATCGGCGCCAAGCGCGACCCCGTCCCACCTAATATCTTTCTAGAAAGGCTTTTTAAGCCATCCGTGGTGTGGCAGGGGAAAGCGGCAATATTACTCCCGATCCGAACACAACCCCAAATTCTGAACCCACCGATATCATCGGAGGCTCGGCCACCGAAATAACACCGTCGGCCCATCTCATTATGGCAGTCATTGCCCCATGGACCGAACCCTTATTGGCCTACCTTAATAGGAAGGAACTTCCTCAGGATCAGAATGAGGCCCGCCGCATTTTCCGACGTTCGAAGTCCTACAAGGTTCACGACGGAGAACTCTATAAGAAAAGCGCTACTGGAGTCCTTCAAAGATGCATCTCCGAGGAGGAGGGGCGACAGCTCCTGGCTGAGATTCATGCCGGTCTCGGTGGGCACCACACCGCAGCTCAGGCCCTTGTTAGCAAGGCCTTTCGTATAGGGTTTTATTGGCCGACGGCCCGAGCAAATGCAGAGGACCTTGTCCAACGTTGCGTCGGATTCCGACTCTTCGCCAATTATAGCCACATGCCCCCCACTGCCCTACAAACAATCCCCATCACTTGGCCTTTTGCGGTCTGGGGACTAGACATGGTTGGACCCCTTAAAGGAGGAAGCCATAAGAAAAAATATCTGCTAGTCATGGTGGATAAATTCACTAAGTGGATAGAGGCCAAACCAGTTAAAACGGCCAAGTCCGGGCCGGTGATAGAACTTATATCCAGCGTCGTACACCATTATGGTGTCCCACACAACATCATCACTGATAACAGCTCTAATTTCACAACCGATGAAGTGAAAACCTGGTGCGCTAATCTAGGCATCAAGCTCGATTATGCCTCTATCTATCATCCACAGACAAACGGTCAAGTCGAACGGGCCAACGGTCTCATAATGAGCGGCATCAAACCCAGGCTGGTGCGGTCTTTGAAGGAATCAGACGAACACTGGGTCGAGGAGCTTGACTCTATACTCTGGGGGCTGCAGACCACGCCCAGTTGAACTACCGGATACACACCTTTTTTATGGTGTACGACGCAGAGGCTGTGCTACCCTACGACATTATAGATGACTCACCTCGGGTGCGCATGTACGAAGAGAGAGAGAGGCCGAGCTCGATCGGCAGGACAGCCTAGATGTCCTGGAGGAGGAGCATGACATCGCAAAATCCCGTTCCACATTTTATCAACAACAGGTCCGCAGATATCAAAGCAGAGAAGTACGGGCCAAGACTTATAACGTTGGCGAACTCGTTCTATGCTTGCCAGAGAAGAAAAAGGACAAACTCAACCCCAAATGGGAGGGTCCCTTCATCATTGACGAAGTCCTCACCGGAGGAGCGTACCGCCTGCGTGATGCGTCAGACAATCGCCTAAGCCGAACCCCTGGAATATGGCCAAACTCTGAAGATTCTATGCCTAAGCGCGGAACTCTTTGTTCGTCTCCTCCTCCCTGCTGTTTCCATAATACTTTTTTCTTTCTTTCTCTCTCTTTTAGTTTTCTCTTTAGCCTTAAAGCTTTCGTGCGGTTAGACCGCGCACCTCGGACGCACACATATGCCATCAAATATGTACGTCCATTATACCTGGGGGGCTTCTTGTACATAAGCTTGCTATTATTCTCAGGGCATCAAGCTCATCACATATGCGTTTCCCCCATATGTACCTTTTCTTGGCCATTATATGCATCGATATGAGTTAAGTTTTGGCCAAGCTGGGTTGCCTGGCTCCTGTGCTTATGCCCTACATTCCCGTTAGTTCGGCTAGGGCATAAAGGGAGCACCTCTGCGATTGTTACTGCCGGGTCATCCAGATGTGTACCTCAGACTTGGTGAAGCCGAAAGCTAGCGTTCTTAAGGGAATATTCGGTCGGTGAATTAAAGATGTTTTTTGCATTCGCTCCATTTGCGAATCCCTAGAAGATATATATATACTGCGATTTTTTCAATCACAGTTCGGACATGCGCTCTAACGCATCCACACCCAGGGAAAGGAACCCTTACCGGAACTATTCTCTCTGGAAGATGTTTCTTACATAATGTAATATAACATAACTAGCTGGATACAACTTGTCTGTTCAAGCAACTATGACCCCTATGCCTGGTTTCCACACATACCCTGGTCTATTCGGTCGCACGGGTATTCGGAAACCCTCCGCGCCTTCGGGTCCAGAGGGCAAAGTGAAAAGGTCTACATGACAATCATTTTACAATTCATCTAGATGGAAAATACACAATCATTTTGACTAAAAAAATTCCTCCTCTATACCCTCTAGCAGGCTATCTAACTTACAATCATGTTGGGAATATCTAGCGGCCACCTCTACTTGGTCATATACTAAACTAACAGGAATTTCTTCCCCATTTAACCCTAACGATCCGACCCGGGCCATGTGATTTGGATCCAGCTTGGTATACCGTGTTTTCACCATGGCCCAGACCTCTCGCGCACCCTCTCGGTAGGCTGATATCTTCCATAGTCGGATACGCCGTCGCGCTCCCTTGAACAACTCTACAAGCTCCTCCATATTCCATGGAGGGGAGGCGGATGGCCATAAGGCCTTGGCTACACTCCACATTGCCCGCCGAGCTTGCTCGTGCAATTGCAACAACCCTTGCAGAAGATCACTTGATGATCCGGACACCTCCTCTTCGGGACGGCCCGTCAACATACCCGCAATCATAGCTGTATCAGCCACTTTTACCTCCAAACTGTTATAAGGTAAATTCGACCACATACTGAATATGCCGCCTCACAGCTTTTGGTTCTCCTTCACGGAGTCGGCTAGCTCACACATCTTTCAGTTCTTCGCCCAGTTTGGTGTTTGAATCCCGGAGTTTGTTCTTCCTCTCTCTAACTCGGTCAGAACGCGCTCGCCCGCGGCATGTTGTCTCTTCGCCTCTTTTTCGCTCGTTTGAGCGGCCTTCAGTTTCTCTTCCAGTTGGTCCGACGACCCTGCTATGAGACAAAGCATCGGTTTCAACGCAGATGGCATATCATTTTTGTTTCTCGGTGGAGGGAAATATCACCAGAGGACGCCTTCCTGAACTTTTCCAGTTCGGTGGTAGCAGCAGTTAGCTGCGTCCGACACTGCTCCAGCTCTTGGGTTAGCAGCTCATTCTTCTTCGTAAGAACCTGGTTATACAATGATTCTTAAAACATTTTTCCCAAGTACTTCAAGTCTCGGGAGCTACTAGCACATGGTTATCAAATTTGGACAAAGTAAACTTACCTGCACATCTTTCAAATGCTGCTATGTGGCTCTGTTAAGCCCATCTCGAGCAGCCCGGATGTATGCATTAGCCAAGCTGAAGGCACCGATCGCCTCTTTTGAGAAGCGGGGATTTCGTAAAACGGCCCTCCGGCCCCGGTGATTCATGGCGCTCTCCACTTCCAAATTGGTGACGGACATATTTTCCGAACCCTCGGCAGAAGGATAGTCCGGCGCCACTCCCATATCGGGCCCCGTCTCCTCGGCTGGGACCAAATCCTGGCTATTAGGAGTACGACTGGCCGGGTCCCCGGACACAGTCCGTCGAACCTTTTTCTTAATACAAGACGAACATAGGAGTCACGGTTGGATGCGATTGCTAAAAGAGCATAGTTGCGAACCCATACCCCTTCAAGGAAGGCCCGACCATATCTCTGCTTGCCTTCCTCTTCGAAGGCCTGCCCGGCGTGGGAGCCGCTCTCTTTGGGGATGGCCCCGGGGTAGCACAATGTGCCGAATGCCTCCCCTTCTGAGCACAGGATGGTACGGTGGGTGAGGAAGAATGAGAAAAACCCTCTTGGACAAAGTGTCTCCTGATTACTTACATGTGAAGCGGGGAGAAGACCGGGATAGTCGGCGATGATGGCCACCTCTGTGCCATCATAGCTCGTTTGGTAAAACATCCCATTCTCGAGCACCACAAATATATCTGGATCCTCTTCGAATCCGGGGTCAAGGTCCTGATTGTGGCCCTCGGGCGGCGGGGCGGGGCTGTGAAGCCCCTCGGAAATCTTTCGCCAGTGCTGTTATAAATGGATGGGTTAATATTCATTGAACGAAGCTCAGGGAGTGGAATGACTGGAGCAAGGGAGCTGGGGGCTTACCCAGCTAGGAGGATTGTACATGGAATATCCTTCTCTGTGCGTGATGCGCAGGAACTCCTCTTCCTCACCCTTGAACAATTCGGCCAATATTTTGGCCAGGGCGGCAGGGGTGTCCGGACCTTTCCTGCCGCAGCGGGAGGCGTCATCCTCCCCACTGTAGTTCCACATGGGAAGTCCTCTGTATTGGAGTGGCTGGACCCCCCCCCACTATGGAGGTCGCCATCACTTTGGCTATCATATATCCGGACTGGGCAAGCGTCCTGATCTTGCTCAGGAGTTGTCGAACTTCCGCACTATCTTCCTCCTCGAAGCTCCGAGGGCGCCAGCTGTGGTGTTTCTTCAGAGGAACACTTGTAAACTCAGGCAGACCCCTCCGGACTGGATCTGGAAGTACGACGTCCTCGATATAAAACCACTTAGAGGTCCACTCTTTGGAAGCTTTCTTTGGTGTGCCGGATAGGTATCCGGTCTCAGCAATGCGCCATATTTCGGCTCCGCCCACTTCAAATATCGATCCCTTGTGGTTACGCGGGACAAGACAAAATAACCTTCTCCATATATCAAAATGGGATTCACAACCTAGGAACAGTTCGCATAAAGCGACATAACCCGCAATATGCAGGATGGAGGCTGGGGTAAAGTTGTGCAGTTGGAGGCCATAATATTCCAGAAGCCCTCGGAGGAATGGGTGAACTGGAAATCCCACGCCCCTTGGCAGATAGGGGACGAAGCACACTCGCTCCCCCGTAGATGGATTGGGGAAATCCTCTTCCCGAGTTTTGCCGTTGAAGGAAGCCAACCCTGCTCGAACAAGGACCAGATCCACAGGGGGGAGAAACCCCTGTGTTTGCAGATTCTCTAGCTGACCATGGGACACGGAGCACTTCTCCCACTCACCTCTCTCTGGGCAGCAGGGACGGGAGGAGGTGCTAGGGACGCTAGACATGTTCGAGTGTTCTTTCCTAGCAACCTTTGAGGATTTTCTCCGTGATATGTTGAATGGATCTGGGATCCAATCTCGTTAAGTAGACATTGTCCCTCGCGTGGCTAGGGTGCTATGTGCAAAAATACCCTGACCTCTCACGTTCGCTCGACACGTGGGAACTGCAGTTGTTGATACACAGAAGCCGAGGGGAGTAACATTAAATGGAAGGCCGAACATACTACTTGGGAGTCATCGGTGGAGGAACCTGCCTTGCAATGCCGAAGACAATCTATGCGCCGAACACCTCATCATTGAAGACTGGTTCGGGGGCTACTGAGGGAGTCCTGGACTAAGGGGTCCTCGGGCGTCTGGCCCGTTAGCCATGGGCTCGACTAATGGGTTGTGAAGATATGAAGACCGAAGACTACACCCGTGTCCGAATAGGACTCGCCTTGGCGATCAAATATGTATATTCCTTTCTTTGTAACCGACCTTGTGTAACCCTAGATCCTCTTGGTGTCTATATAAACCGGAGGACTTAGTCCGGAGGGGGATATATTCATTATCATAGTCATACAGGCTAGGCTTCTAGGGTTTAGCCATTACGATCTCGTGGTAGATCAACTCTTGTAATACTCATATTCATTAAGATCAATCAAGCAGGACGTAGGGTATTACCTCCATAGAGAGTGCCCGAACCTGGGTAAACATCGTGTCCCCTGTCTCCTGTTACCATCGACCTTAGACGCACAGTTCGGGACCCCTACCTGAGATCCGCCGGTTTTGACACCGACGCCCAGACTGTATGCATGTCCGAGCACCCAAAACCTTCGGTTGCGACAGGACTGCCCGGTAATTGGGTTTGGACAGTCTGGTGTAGGTTGCGAAACACGTGCAAACCTCCTATTGTAACTGAATAGTCCGTTCGGTCAAGTGGACAGTTCGATCCGAGCCAGAAATCATGTGTTCTCAATCTGATGATTGCGGAGCCAATTACACCTTTGAGAAGGCCTCGGATAAAAAATCATTCAACCTGAAAGTTTTCCATCTCAATGAAGTTGTTAAATTTCCTTTTGGTCACATCTCCATCTGATGTTTAAGTTGAGGAAGCTAACACTTACCTCACACTCTCTTAGCCCCTCACATAATAGTGTTCCCTTAGTTGAACCAGCAAATGGACCACACATGCTGAAGCACATCTTCCATGGCCTACGCGACTTAAATATGCTCCATGGACCGCAATTTCCCCATCAGCCTCATGGTGGATTGTCAGATGGGCCTGGCTTGTCTAACTTTGCAACATCCTCCTGTGATGTCTCCTGCTATGATACTTCCTGATTACAATCTTAAAGCTATATTATCTCCAAGGTTATCTGATTCTAGTGAGATACCTCATGATCCTATGCAGTTGGAGGCTCATGTTCCTTCCCTTGTTGCATTTGTGAACAGTGATTCTGAGAGTTTGAAAGAAAAACGGTATAATCTGATTGAATCTATTGTACCAGTGGCTGGTATGTGTTTGGCACCCTGTTTGAGTGCAACGAATTACCACTGTACTCAGATGGGCCGCCACGCTAGCCTAGGAAGTCAACATGGCATATGCTTGACAAACCCTGAGTAACAAGAGACAAACCATTAAACAAAAGAGTGATTTATTGATCTACACAACTTTACAACATCAACTTACAAGGCTCCAAGTCTCAATAGTGTATTGAGGTCGGAGCAACATCATCTAGATGAAATGCTCCATCTTCTACCATCCTCATAGGCAAGCACCAATAAGGTTTCACTCTACCAGTAGCTTCATAACCTATTTCTTCAATAATGTTGTTGATTACATCCATAGACCATGTCTTCGTTTCACAGAAATTAAACCAAGTAGTCCTACTATTCAAATACCCCTTGTTCGATCATGCTCCCATAAAAAATCCCCCATGGAAGATCATGGATGTGAACAAATCCCTTCTCACCTAATTCAGAAAAACTAATTAATCATCAGCACAACATCAACACAAACCCTAGCTAAATCACACAAAACCATCTGCATCGGTGACATAAAACTAATGCCAGCAATAAGTCTGCTCTAAAAAGCACTACTTTGCATCATGAGAGATAAGGGAGGATCAGGAGCACGTACCATACTACGGTGGAGGATTGGGGCCATCGATGGTGAACTGAGTGTCGGCCCGTGCAGCGATGGAGTCGAGGGCCGCGCTGGGCCCCTCGCTCGTCATTCCCTTTAACAGATCTTCTTCGCCGGTAGCTACTCGTCGACGTTGCCGCCAGTTCTCCTGCCCCCTTTCGCGTGGTCGAATTGAGAGAGAGAGAGATAGAGAGAGAGGACTACAAAATGTTAATATAAATCATGGGAGGGCTTAAATGAAAAATCTACAATTGCTCGGTTCCCTCCGCCTATGTGGGTGCCCTTGTCAGTGGTGTTTTGCTCGTCACGGCTTATTTGGGACTAAACTGAGTCAATTGCCGAGTACAGCATGCAAACTCTGTGTTTTGTGAGTATGACGACTAAAGTGAGTTTTCGTTTTCTTGAACCGGGCATAACCCATTTCCATTAACTGAATAACAAAAATACATAGTCTAAAATAGTTAAGAAGGAGATGGGAAAGGAGAATGAAGTGAGTTTTCGTGTCAAGTACAATGACTAATACTGTATTTATCTCAGCTATAGGTGTAGCTAGCTCTTAGTCGACAGAGACTTGACCAAGTCTAACTGATGGCATAGCATATAAAGAAGAAGAAAATTTAAAAGCAAAATTGGGTGGGTCTCCATATAAAAAGATCTTAGAGCATCTCCAATAGACGTGCAATGCGCTAAAAACAGTATACAACACCGGAATCGCCAGCTTTTGCGTGCCACGGTGCGCTGTCTCCAGCGGCAGCTGTAAAATATAGTGCGCCTGAGCCGCTCCAATAGACACACTAAACTGCAGCGCACGCGAGCAGCCGGTACTTGCTGATGCGGCTTGAACTACGTTGGTATTTCCCCAAAGAGGAAGGGATGAGGCAGCATAGCTACGGTAGGTATTTCCCTCAGTGATGAAACCAAGGTTATCGAACCAGTAGGAGAACCAGGCAACACTACATGAACGACACCTGCACACAAAGAACAAATACTTGCAACCCGATGTAAAAGAGGGGTTGTCAATCCCTCCCGGGTAAAAAGATAGGTAAATTTGTAGTAGATTGGATAAATAGTTCTCACGAGAACGCGAGATAAATAAATAAATAAGAATTACAGCAAGGTATTTTTGGGTTTTTGGACTAATAGATCTGAAAATAAAAGCAAATAAAAATAGATCTCGAAGGCAAATATGATAAAGAAGAGACCCGGGGGCGGCAGATCTCACCAGTGGCTTCTCTCAAGAAAAATAGCATACGGTGGGTGAACAAATTACTGTTGGGCAATTGATAGAACTTCAAATAATCATGACGATATCCAGGTAATGATCATTATATAGGCATCACGTGCAAGATTAGTAGTCTGACTCCTGCTTGCATCTACTACTATTACTCCACACATCAACCGCTATCTAGCATGCATCTAGTGTATTAAGTTCATGGAGAAACAGAGTAATGCAATAAGATTGATGACATGATGTAGACAAGATCTACTCATATAGGAATAAACCCCGTCTTGTTATCCTTAATATCAACGATACATACGTGTTGTTTCCCCTTCTGTCACTGGGATCGAGCACCGTAAGATCGAACCCATCACAAAGCACCTCTTCCCATGGTAAGAAAAATCGATCTAGTCAGCCTAACTAAACCAAAGATTCAAAGAAGAAAAACGAGGCTATAAGTAATCATGCATATAAGAGATCAAAAGGATCAAGTAACTTTAATGGATAAAAACATAGATCTGATCATAAACTCAAGTTCATTGGATCCCAACAAACACACCGCAAAAAGAGTTACATCAAATAGATCTCCAAGAGACCACTACATTGAGAATCAAAAGAGAGAGAGGAAGCCATCTAGCTAACAACTACGGAATCGTAAGTCTACAATGAACTACGCACGCATCATCGAAGAGGCACCAATGAGGATGATGAACCCCTCCGTGATGGTGTCTAGATTGGATCAGTGGTTTCTGGAACTTTCAGCGATTGGAATTGTTTTTCGTCGACTCCCCTAGGCTTTCCAAATTATTGACGTATTCATAGAGCAAAGAGGTAGTGTGGGAGGCCACCGAGGTGGGCACAACCCACCCAGGCGCGCCCAGGTGGGTTGTGCCTGTTGGGAAACATAGCATGGAATTTCAAAAAAATTCCTATCCTCACGCAAGATCAATCTAGGAGATGCATAGAAACGATAAGTAGAGAGTGTGTCTACGTACCCTTGTAGACCGAAAGCGGAAGCGTTTGACAACGCGGTTGATGTAGTCGAACTTCTTCTCGTTCCGACCGATCAAGCACCAAACGTACGGTACCTCCGAGTTCTGCACACGTTTAGCTCGATGACATCCCTCGAGCTCTTGCTCCAGCATTGTGTCGAGGAAGTAGATGAGTTCCATCAGCACGACGTTGTGGTGATGGTGATGGTGATGTGATCTGCCCGGGGCTTCGCCTTAGAACTACGAGAATATGACCGGGGGTGTAATCTGTGGAGGGAGGCCCCGCATGATACGTCTCCGTCGTATCTATAATTTTTGATTGTTCCATGCCAATATTATACAACTTTCATATACTTTTGGCAACTCTTTATACTACTTTTGGGACTAACATATTGATCCAGTGCCCAGTGCCAGTTCCTGTTTGTTGCATGTTTTTGTTTCATGGAAAATCCATATCAAACAGAGTCCAAACGGGATAAAAACTTACGGAGTTTTTTTTGGAATATATGTGATTTTGGGAAGAAGAATCAACAAGAGGTGATGCCCAAGGGGGCCACGAGGCAGGGGGCGCATCCTAGGGGGGTGGGCGCGCCCCTGACCCTCGTGGCCACCCTGTAAGGCAGTTCGTGCCCTTCTTTCGCCGCAAGAAAGCCAATATCCGGATACAAATCGTGTTAGAATTTCAGCCCAATCGGAGTTACGTGTAACATCCAAATTTTCAATTTGGATGTTATACATAGGTCATCATATGCATATCATATTTTATTTGCATTTTGGTTGTGATCCTAGAAATCTTAAGCAACTCAAGGACCCAAGGAGAGAGTTGGAGGTTTTATAAATTTTTCATATTTGAATTTTCTCAAATTTGAAAAGAGGATCAATTTCATTTTAATATTTTTCTCTCCATTTATTTCCAATATTAAAAATAGAAGAGACAAGATAATATGACTTCTTCAAAAGAGAGGAATATTGGAGAAGAAATTTTAAAATCAAATTTATATTTTATTTGCTATTTTATTTGAATTAGAAAAATATTTATTTTTTGAAAATTGCATTTTAGGTGAGAAAAATGTTCACTTTGTTCTAAATATTAGGTTTGTGAAAATTGTTTCTAGTTTTTTTAGATTTTTGTTTATATTTTATTAAGATTTTTCTTTCGGGCGAAATTAGTTTTTTTAGAAAAACTTCCCGCCCGATTGGACCGAAGGCCTAGCCGAGCAGGACGGCCCGCTGCCTCTGCGCCGCCGCCAGAGCTCGGGAGTCCGAGCCGGACTCCTCCCGGCGCCCCTCCCGCAAGGCAGACCCCCTCGGGCCTTTATAATCACCGCTCGCCGCCGCCCCTCCTCCTCACCCCACCCCACTGCCGCAGCTCGCGCTACCGCCCACTATTGCAGCCGCCGCCGCGTAGCGTCGCCCCGCTCCGCGACACATCGCCCGCACCACCGCACCACCGCCCAACCACCACGAGCCGCCGCTGCCACCGCGCCGTCTCGACGGATCCCGTCGTCGTCGCCGCCGGCGATTTCCTCCGGTTTAGTTTTTTAGGGTTTTTCTCTTGGTTTTAATTTGCGGACGTTCGTCCATTAATCCTCGGTAGCGAACGTTTTTGTTAGTTAGAGTTTTTCTTTTACTTTATTTTCGACCAGGGACCTATCCGCGATTTCTTTTCTCGTAGATTAGTCCCTGATCTTCAAACCCTCGCAACTTTTTTCTCGTTTGTCCAAATCCAATGAAACCAATGCCAAAATCTTCGTTTTGTTCCCCTCTTTTTAGATAATCAACTTGATAATGGTTTTGAAAATTGAAAATTTTGGTTTCAAGCAGATTTGAACTCAAACTTCTTTTGATCGTAGTTTGAGTTTTGGTTGCTCCGATTCGATTGATTATTTTTGCAAATTGAAGATCTTCAGTTGAACTTTCAGTTTGGATCCTTTCATTTGGGTTTTACCCTTGCATATTATACTTGAGTGCTTATGTATGTTATTGTTTGTTCACGATATAGTTTTTGAAGTGCGGAGCGTGCTACTACGAGTCACTATGGTTTTCACATCGTCAGCAAGGCAAGCAAAACTTTGATCATACCCCTTATTACCCATGTTTTTATGCATTAGTTTCAATCCTCAAAAATTGCAAGGTTAGGACTTGAATACTTGTGGGTATTGGGAAGTAGTGATGAGGTAGAACCTATTGTCTTTATCTCAAACCCTAGGAGTTAGTTCTACGTTATGCTTATTGATATGCTCTGCTTGTAGACATGGTTTGGGTTTGAGTGATCCATGAAAGATCTAAGAGTTTTAGTTAATGGTTAAACTTAAGGTGGCTACTTTAGTACACATCTGGGTGGATTCGTTGAGGCACCCTGGAGCACCGAGTGGTTGTCTGGGCACCTAAAGCAATCCAGTGTTGTCCTGGGATATCCCGAAGTACCCGTGTGATCATCCTATGGTTTGCCACCCAGGCTCAAAGGGATCATAAGATTATTCATGCTGGAAACTTCCGTGTGCAGCCACAAGCCATTGTGGGCTCTGGCATAGTTGAGTAAGTTGTGTGACCTCTTTCAGTGGTAGGCTAGCAGATGTAGGGGATGTAGGTGGTACTGTCTACCCAGAGTAAAGAGTTAATGCTTCTGAAAGACTGTGTCCCGGTCATCTGTTTCTCAAACATCATGTAGTGCGAGAAATCCAATGGAGGAGATCGAGTCTTGTGGGGAAAAGTGCTCAAACCTCTGCAGAGTGTATAAACTAATCATGGTTAGCCATGTCCCCGGTTATGGACATCTTGAGTATCTGGTACTTGAATTATTGATTTGATCTCATCACTCTATTTAATTAATTTGTTGGGTTGATGATCTATTAATTTGGGATTGAGTTGGGGGAACCTTCTCAATGTTTTCAACAAACTTTGTAGTTAAATAAAATCTATTCCTTTGTGGTCGGGAAAAATTTGCTTTCTGCACAAATAACCATAGAGCCTCCACCAGCGAAATTTGCATATAGTTATAGCTGTTGCATGTTCATTTCTCTATAGTGTTATTTTGCCATCATATTCCATGTGCTGACCTACACATGCTACAACGTATTATGTTCAGAGTTTTTAGACAAAGAGTAAGGTGCACTAGGTCATTGTCGTGCACTCAGCTATGATGTTGGAGTTGACGGACTCATTTTACCTTCGAAGCTTCCGTTGTGATCTTAATTAGATGGCCTTCAACCATATTATTTTAATAAGTTCCCTCTTTGAGACATTTGATGTAATAAGTGTGTCATTGAACTCTGTTATAAATCCTTCGAGTACTGCGTGTGTCAGCATTACAGATCCAAGGATGACACTTATGCACAGAGATTTGGCCGTTTGAGGTCGGATCACTACATTACGGATCTCCAGGAATATAAGAAATGGTGAAAGGCCAGAATCTGGAAGCAGAAATAGAGAGAGACAGAGAGACAGATCCAATCTCGGAGGGGCTCTCACCCCTCCACAGCCATGGAGGCCATGGACCAGAGGGGAAACCCTTCTCCCATCTAGGGAGAACGTCAAGGAAGAAGAAGAAGGGGGGCCCTCTCCCCCTCTCTCCCGGTGGCATCGGAACGCCACCGGGGCCATCATCGTGTGACGGCGATCTACGCCAAGACCTCCGTCATCTTCACCAACATCTTCATCACATTCCCCCATCTATCTACAGTGGTCCACTCTCCCGCAACCCGCTCTACCCTCTAGTTGAACATGGTGCTTTATGCTTCATATTATTATCCAATGATGTGTTGCCATCCTATGATGTCTGAGTAGATTTTCGTTGTCCTATCGGTAATTGGTGAATTGCTATGATTGGTTTAATTTGCTTGTGGTTATGTTGCTGTCCTTTGGTGCCCATTATATGAGCGCGCGTGTGGATCACACCATAGTGTTAGTTGTATGTTGACAGGACTATGTATTGGAGGGCAAGAGTGACAGAAGCTTCAACCTAGCATAGAAATTGATGCATACGGTATTGAAGGGGGACCAATGTATCTTAATGCTATGGTTGGGTTTTACCTTAATGAACGTTACTAGTTGCAGATTCTTGCTAATAGTTCCAATCATAAGTGCATAGAATTCCAAGTCAGGGATGACATGCTAGCAGTGGCCTCTCCCACATAAAACTTGCTATCGGTCTAGTAAAGTAGTCAATTTCTTAGGGACAATTTCGCAACTCCTACCACCACTTTTTCACACTCGCTATACTAACATTATTTCTTCTTTAGCTAACGCAGCCCCTAGTTTTTATTTACGTGCTCTTTTTATTCTTGCAAACCTATCCCGTTACACCTACAAAGTACTTCTAGTTTTATACTTGTTCTAGGTAAAGCGAACGTTAAGCATGCGTAGAGTTGTATCGGTGGTCGATAGACCTTGAGGGAATATTTGTTCTACCTTTAGCTCCTCATTGGGTTCGACACTCCTACTTATTGAAAGAGGCTACAATTGATCCCATATACTTGTGGGTTATCAAGACCTTTTTCTTGCGCCATTGCCTGGGAGTTATAGCGTGGGGTGAATATTCTCGTGTGTGCTTGTTTTCTTTATCACTAAGTAGTTTTTATTTTGTGCTCTTGTTTTCTATATTTAGTTATGGGTTTGAAATGCAAAATACCAAAAAATAGTGGTACCTACCGAACCAATGGTTGAAGAACAACTCAAAATCTATCGCACTACTGAAGCTTTTTACTTGGATCATCTTTGATCCCTATATGCTCGGGTTCGAACCCCAACTAGCTTAGTTGAGGGAAAATCTTTAGATGAGCATGCTTGTTATGTGCGACACCGCATATTTGAAAAAGGGAAACTTTTACTAGATCAAATTCATCGTTTGAAGTGTTATGCTTGGAATTTATGTGAAATATATGATTGTACTTGTTGTTCTAATGACCCTAAGAAACACCTTCCTTACCAATGTGAGTTCAGTGATAATGGAATCGTATCTTCATATACTAAGGGTGTTTATATTTACTATGATGTTCAACAAATTGAAGAATTTGTTGCTTTTAGGGGCACCTGTGAAATTGCTTCTTTTATTGAAGAGTGTGATACTACTCTCTACAAATCTGAAAATTTGGCCATACATAAATATTGCTATGATAATTTTGCTTCTAATCCTTATATTAAACCATATATTGAGGACTCCTCCGCTGTCCAAGAAGAGACAATATTTTCCAGGAGTCTATGGAAGAAGAAATTAATGACATTGTGAGCTCATTGGATGAAAAAGATGAGGAGGAGAGCGAATAACAAAAGGAGGAAGAGCGGATTGGTCACCTGTTCTCACCATCTAATGAGAGTAACTCTTTATCCCATACATTGTTTAATTTCCCTTCGAATTTACCGAAGGATGAATGCTATGATGATTGTTATGATCCCGTTGATTCTTTTGAAATATCCCTTTTTGATGATGCTTGCTATGCTTGTGGCCAAGATGCCAATATGAATTATGCTTATGGAGATGAACTTGCTATAGTTCCTTATGTTAACCATGAAATTGTTGCTATTGCACCCATGCATGATAGTCCTATTATCTTTTTGAATTCTCCTGACTACACTATATCGGAGAAGTTTGCCCTTATTAAGGATTATATGGTTGCATTTCACTACTACACATGATGATTTTGATAGATATAATATGCATGTGCTTGATGCTCCTACTTGCAATTATTATGAGAGAGGAACTACATCTCTACCTCTCCATGTTTCCAATATGATAAAATTGCAAGAAACTGTTTATACAGTGCATTGGCCTTTACTATGTGTGCATGAATTGTTCTTTATGACATGCCGATGCATATGAAGAGAGTTAGACTTCGTTTTTGCATGATATATGTTACTTTGTGCTCACTACTAAATCACAAATCATTGTTAATTAAAATTGGCTTTGATATATCTTGGGATCCGGGTGGATCCATTACTTGAGCACTATATGCCTAGCTTAATGGCTTTAACGAAAGCGCTGCCAGTGAGACAACCTGGAAGTTTTAGAGAATCATTTATTTCTATTTTGCGCTTTTATAAAGTAAAAAAAAAGAGGGGAACCTAAAACTTTTTCAAAAAGAAAAGCGAAAGTGAGAAAGATGAGCATTGTTAAAGTGGGAGCTAGCCTTGAACTTTGTTCATCCCCATGGAAACTTTGTGACCCTTGATTATGGAAACTTTTAAACAAAACTAATTATCCCCTTGTAAAAATCCATTGTGTCATAAAAATAATGTGCCAAGATTTGCCTTTAGGATATTTACATTGCTTGTTGGTTTGTGTGGTGCAAAACAGAAACTTTGGATGTAGCGCACGATTTTACATTTTTTACTGGAACGTCAAACGGTTCTGAAACTTCATGCACTGTCTTTATATACAAATTTTTATTTTTCCTATTTTTGAGAATTTTTGGAGTACCATAAGTATGGTGAATGTTCAGATTACTACAGACTTTCCTATTTAAGACAGATTCTGTTTTTGATGCATTGTTTGCTTGTTTTGATGAAACTATCGATTTCTATCAGTGAATTAAGACATGGAAAACTTATATTACAGTAGATACAATGCAAAAACAAAATATGAATTCGTTTGCAACAGTACTTAGAGTAGTGATTTGCTTTATTATACTAACGGATCTTACCAAGCTTTGTGTTGAGTTTTGTGTGGATGAAGTGATCAAAGATCGAGGAGATCTCGATATGAGGAGAAGGAGGAGAGGCAAGATCTCAAGCTTGGGTATTCCCAAGGCACCCCAAGTAATTATTCAACAAGTATCTAAGCTTGGGGATGGGCGGTGAATTTCTTCGTCATCCGCATCCCAATCCTGTCGGACGAAGTTCGGCCAGGCCTCTCCTGACAAGGAGAGAGACCTTAATGAGTTCAGTATGTCGCCAAAGGGCGAGTGCTGAAAAATATCCGCGGAGGTAAACTCCATGATCAGCGCCCAATCGGATTTGACAGTAACGGGCGCAGGCAGTTCGGAGTCCGTGGCTGGAGAAGGATCCGACAATTTGGCAACACGGCTCTCGTGAAGGGTAAGGTCGATATTCGGCTCGATCGCCGCTGAGGATACGTCCATCGTGACGGGGTCCATCCACCCGTCCATGGATGGCGCAACTGGCTCCGAATTGAGGCTCGGAGCGGCTGCCGGTGTGATCTCCTGAATACGGTCCGTTGGTAGAGCTAAATCGTACTCATCGTGACAGTGTGGCGCACAAGGCAGGGACTTGAATCCGTCGAAGATCAAGTCTCCGCGGATATCGGCCGTGTAGTTTAAGCTTCCAAACCTGACCTGATGGCCAGGGGCGTAACTTTCGATCTGCTCCAGATGGCCAAGCGAATTGGCCCGCAGTGCGAAGCCGCCGAACACAAAGATCGGTCCAGGCAGAAAAATCTCACCCTGGACTGCATCGCTATCGATGATCGTAGAAGCCATCAAGCCTAATGGCGACAACACAGAGGAACTATCAATGAAAGCACCAATGTCGGTGTCAAAACCGGCGGATCTCGGGTAGGGGGTCCCGAACTGTGCGTCTAAGGCGGATGGTAACAGGAGGCAGTTGACACGATGTTTTACCCAGGTTCGGGCCCTCTTGATGGAGGTAAAACCCTATGTCCTGCTTGATTTATTCTTGATGATATGAGTATTACAAGAGTTGATCTACCACGAGATCGGAGAGGCTAAACCCAGGAAGCTAGCCTATGGTATGATTGTATGTTGTCCTACAGACTAAAACCCTCCGGTTTATATAGACACCGGAAAGGGCTAGGGTTACACAAGATCGGTTACAAAGGAGGAGATATTCATATCCGTATTCCCTAGCTTGCCTTCCACGCCAAGTAGAGTCCTATACGGACACGAGACGAAGTCTTCAATCTTGTATCTTCATAGTCCAACAGTCCGTCCAAAGGATATAGTCCGGCTGTCCGGAGACCCCCTAATCCAGGACTACCTCAGTGGGCATATCTTTTTTAGAGAGAATTAAACTCTCTTGCTTCACCTATATCTATTTAGAGAGTTGACAGGAATTGGTCATTCACATGGTTAGTCATTAAATCCGACATAAAACTTGTAGATCACTGAATATGATATGTTTGAATCCTTGCAATAGTTTTGCGATATAAATATGGTGATATTAGAGTCATGCTAGTGGGTAGTTGTGGATTGTAGAAATACTTGTGTTGAAGTTTGTGATTCCCGTTGTCGGTGTACAAAAAGAGGGGTACACTTTTTGTACCCCTATAACTGTGCACGGGCAGTCTGAGCCACGGGCACCACCACACCAAGCAAGGCAAGGGAGGTGAGCTAGGATAAGACCGAAGCTCAAGAGAACTAGATAGACGCCAAGGCCAAGACCACGAAGAGCAAAGGGGATGAAGCGGACTCCCCCGGCAAGATCCTTGCCGGGAGACAGTTCTAGTAGCCCTTGCAAGACCCTTGCCGCGGCAACTCGTTCGGCGCCTACGGAGCAAATCACCCTTGAGTCCACTGCCCCCAAAGGGCAAGGATTCGGGAGACATCCCCATGGCGGCATGCAGATCTTTGTGAAGACATTCAAGATCAGATACGCACTAAGGAGACGACAACCCTTGGCGGGATCCCAGCCGAGGAAGACCACAAGGCCCCCGACAAGCCACTTGCCGGGGATGACAGCAGGCGCCTCGGCAAGACCCTTGCCGGGGCCCCGGCAAGGCCCTTACCGAGGACACCCGCAGGGCCACCATCAGGCCCACGCCGACTAAACCTCCATCACCGCATGCATGCAGCTGCGACCCAACCAGCTGGGCAGGCACCCGCCTGGCGGCATGCAGATCTTCGTGAAGACCTACCTACATGGCATCACAGGCGTCGCTGGCCAGGGCGCGTGTCGACACAAGAAGGAGCGGCGACGGACGAGACAGATCTCTCCCCCGTCCCCGATAAAGCAAGGACACCTAAGCAAGACGCATTAAATGCGCCTTGTCATGTAATGCGAGGGATAACCTCGCATCACTGTACCCTTTCCACCTCCTGTGTGCCACTGTGGTAACCCCTTTTTCTATAAAAGGAGGCCCGAGGCGACCAGGAGAAGGATTCGGCTTTTTGGAGCTCCTCACGCCCCATAGCTAGCTGAAGAACACAGATATACAATCCACCAAAGCAGGAGTAGTGTTTTACGCATCCTTGCAGCCCGAACCTAGATAAACGAACCGTGTGCTATCTGTTCGATCCGCTCTTCTCACGACCCCGCGCCCTGCTAACCACAGTAGGGATTCTTGTGATCCCATAGGTGTCGTTCCCACCGACATCTTTGGCACGCCAGGTAGGGGACGCAGTTGTGAGAATCGGCTTTAGCAGTTAGCCCGGCACTCCTTCATCTTCATGACCCTTGAAGAAGAAAGGAGGCCAGAAGATCGGCACTTGAGCGATTGCAAACAGAAGCTAAGTTGCACTGAACCCTTATTTGTTCTATCCTTCTTATATGAGGTTATTCCCCCCGGAGATGTCACGCCTTTGTATGAGAAACCTGCACGCCTGGGGGCTCTCCCACGATCGGCAACGCCCTTGCCCTATTTCGAGTCCGCTCAACAGCTCAAGCGGCTGCATCAAGAATGGCAGAGTAGCCTTCCGCAATCAACAACGCTCTTGATTCTGACTCGAGTCAAGCTCGACAGTTCGAGCGGCCGCGTTCAGACCGGAAAGGTGGCTCGTCCGGCAGCACGCTTACCCAACAGGCCCATGGGGATCCGTGCCCAAAACGCCACTAGGGGCTTTCGCGCCGGCGAGCCTACCCAATCAACGTAGGGCGCGCATACAAAGAGGAATTGAACGGGGAAATAACGTGCATGAAATTAAGAGTACTGCAAAAGTTGTGTTACATCACATCATTGCTACGGTTCTAACTAAAGATGAAATTTGTCTTGGTCGTGATCCTGCAGTGGCGGTGAAGAACGGGATGCCTAATCCCGGCGCTGGCCTTCCACCCTCTTGATTTCGTCGATGCTGCTGATGACGGGCTTGATGCGCTCCTTGAGCACCGTGAGGTCAGTACCATCCGGCAAGCTATCCATCGCGGCATCAAAGTCAAGGTCGGGATTCCAGTATGCCATCTTGGTGAGGACCTTGGTCATGACCCCCCGGCAAAGTCGCCGGGCTTCCCCGGCCAACGTGGCCGCTCTGCTGGAGTGAAGATAAGTAAAGGCTCCAAGGACGCCCTCAAAGAACTGGGCCAGCTTGGCGTTGACGGTCCCACTGCGCTCAGGGGCATACCTCATGTTTGGCATCCCCATGGTGGCCAACTGCGAGGTGACCCTGCCGGCGACGTCCTCCAGACGGCTGATCCATCTGTTCTCGCCCGCCACATATTCCTGGTGGGAGGCGGCCTTGTCCGCCTGCAGCTGCTTCTCCACCTCCAGGCTCCTGGTCAAGGTCTCCTCCTGAGCCCTGCTCTCCGACAACATCTTCTCGAGATCCTCCAGCTTCAGCTTGAGATCTCTGATGGAGTTTTGCACTTCGGAGAGCTCCCCAGTCCTGCTGATGACCGCTCCTTGCGCCTCTACCAAGGCGCTGTTGAGCGTGCTCTTCTCGTTGGACAGCTTGAGGGCTTGCTCCTTCAGCTCGTCCCGCTCCACCTCCAACTCCCTTACTTTGCCGACATGGGCCAGAGCCTGGGCATCGAGTGCCTCCTTGTGCCTCTGCTCCAGCTCGCGAGTCCGCCGCGCGACAAGGGCCTCGAGCTCCTCATCCTTGCCACGGAGCGCTGCGACAAGCTTTGCCTCACGCACGGTCAGGTCCTCTTCCTGGGAATCTAGTGCGGCTTGATGCTGGTTCCGGACGGCCTCGGCCGTGACAGCCAAGTTCGCCGCCTTTTCCTGGGCCTTCTCGATGTCAGCCATCTTCATGGTGAGCTCGACATTGTGCTTGGCCAATTCCTCCTGGAAGGCCCTCTCCTCCTCGCGAGTCTGCTGGAACCAGGTCTGCGTCTCAGCAACGCGCGCCTTGAAATCCACCTCCACCTGGTCCACCGTTGCCATCCTGGACTTAACCTTGTCCAGACGGACACGATAGAGCGCCTGGAGTTTTCGGAAGTTGGCCCCCATAGCGCGAAAAAGCTGCTCTTCTGGAGAACCATCGCCGCCAACGCCCTGCTCATCGACAACCTCTAGCCCGGTGGCGGCAAGCACCTCGCCATCAAAGACTTCCCCTTCGGCGGGCGCTCGGGAACTTGACCCCCCTCGGAGATGGACGAAAAGATCGTCACCCACCTTCTGATATCTGTCGGGGCCAGAGGTTGAGGAGGAGGGAGGCTGATCATCAACCACCTCTTCCTCGGCAGTGGCCTTGCCGGCTTCCCCAGCAGGCCCACAGTTGGCGCCCTCGGCAGAAGCCTCACCGGTCGCCTTGGCGGCCCCCGCAGCGGTGTCCTTGGCAGCATCCTTGGCGGCCTCATCAGCGGCGACCTCGTCAGCATCCCTGGCGGCCTCCGCCGCGGCCTCCTCAGCAATATTCCCAACAATAGTATCCACGTCCTCCATACCTATTGAAGGAGGGCCTGGGTAGTAATGGGAGCATTGAAGCCAAGAAAAAGAATAAGGAAAAAACAGAGACAGAGGACAGGCGACTCACCAGTGCCAGCCTGTGAAGCAGAAGTCCCCTCCCCGCCAGTATTTGGCGCCGTGGTAGAGTCACCAGCGCCCAAGTTCCCCTCTTCCTCCATGGGTGTGGGCTCCGTGCTTGATGCCCTTGCCGGGGACGCCCCTCGCGACGGCGTAGTTGATGGGGGTGGTGTGTTGGGGGTAGCCCTCTGCGGCTCCTCCTGCGCCGCTTCCCTCCTGCAAACCCGATAAGGTCAACACCATAGCATCGAACGCCTACCACGTGTCGATAAGAGGAGGGTGACGAACTTACGCTGGGGGCTGTGCTGGGGGCTGTTGTCCGGGCTGCTCAGCACCACTAGTGGCGACTTTGAAGCACTGGCCGGGGGCTGGCCGCCCGCCAAGGCCTTGGCCCTCTTCACCCTCTGGGCCAACGTCTCTGCATCCCTGCAAAAGCAAAATTGGATCAAGATGAGTGACTTAATTCAGAGGAATGGAAATGGCCGTAAGGAACGGAGTACTTACTCGTCATCCATCCCCTCCTCTTCCACCACTTTCCTTTTCCTCTTTAGGCTGAGAGGCCCGAGATCAAAAGCGACCTCCGCGTCAACATCCGATTCGACATCTGCCGGAGGAGGAGAAGACGGCGGGGTTTGTGCGCGCCCAGATGAGGAAGGGGCTGTTGTCTTCTTCTTCTCAACGGCCTTTGTCAGGCTCTTGGCTGCCATGGCCCTCGTGTGACGCCCAGACCCCTCCAGGGTCAATTGAGGCCGCGTAGCGCTGCCGGGCCGGACCGGCTCGCCGGAGCCAGCCCGTCGTAGGACTCGCCCTCTTCCCCAGGTTGGCGTCAAGCCCGCCGCCACGTCCTCCTCCTCCGACGACTCATCGGCCGCGTCTTTGACAAGGGGAGCTCCAGTGTCGACGCTGCTGACCTCCTCGGTGGCCACCGCCCACCGGGTGAGCTCCTCTTCCTCCGCAGCCATTGCGGCCTTGTCCTCCACACCCCCGGTGCTGCCGGCCTCCATGGCAAGCTATGAATCCCTCATCCTAGTGGCGATGTAGTCTAGCTCTTCCTGGGTGGTGCCAATGACAAGCCACTGCTCGGCGTCAGCATTGACATACACCTCGATCAGGGTGTCAAAGAATTGCTGCACATCCGCGTCCTTCGGCTCCTTCCAGCTCGGGACAGGGCCGTGCGCATTACAGTCTGGCATCATGGCGATGATCTCGGACTGACCTGAATTGTTGCACAACGGGACCACCCCCGTTGGCAGCTTGAAAAACGGCCCCTTGAGGGCCTTGCCAACCTTTGCGGCAACCCTCGCGGCGTTTCCAGTCCGTTCGACCTCGCCATCGCGACCCACATCAAGCTGGAAAAGCCGCTGGCAGAAGTGGGCATGCGTCAACACTGTGAAATTGTGGTCGAGGCCGGGGCGGAGTCGCATAATGTCAGCCGGATTCGTAAAAAGCCAGGCTGGCCTCCCCTTGTTGTGCAACGGGGTGATCCGGCGACGAATGAAGTCCGCCCTGATCATCTCAAGGGTGAGTCCAGCCCGGGTGAGCCGGAGAATCCTAGTAGTGGCGACAGTGAGCCTCCCGTCGGCGGCGTCGACATCGCTCCAATCGCTGCCACGGACCGGCGGCACTCGGCGGACCTTGCAGAATTCCGGCGGGTCTTCATCGTCAATCCAGCACCACCTGCCACGCCATTCCTCCCACCTCTCCTTCACGGCACCGTCCGGGTACGCCCCTTGGATCTTGGGATCCAGGTGAAGCAACCAGAGATGGCACCTCCCGGCTGGATGCGAGGGAAGAAATAATGGTGGAAGAGCGCCGTGTTGGGCTGCACCCCGGCAAAGCCTTCACAAAGATGCGCAAAGAAAGCCATGCACGCCACCGCATTCGGAGTAAAATCCAAGAGGCGAAAGCCGAAGGTGTGCATAATGTCGCAGAAGAAATTGGAGAAAGGGGGGCATAACCCGCAAGAAAGATAATCGACGAAAAAGGGATACCAATTTGGAGCAGGATCGGCACAAGCAGCAGGAATGATGCGCATCGCCGGGTGTCCCGAATTCTCTCCCCCCCCGTCTTCGCTCCCCATAGGGGACTGAAGGAGGCCCGGAGCTCATGAACATCAACCGTCGAGGGGAAGAAAAAGGCGGACTTCGTCCGGTCCCCCGACAGCGCGCTCTCCGGCGGCTCCACAGTCCCAGCGCCCTTAGCCACCCCCTTGCCCTTGATGGATTTGGGCGCCATGGCGGCCAAGAAGTTTAGAGGGATGAGGAAGGGGGATGGCGGAGCAACGACGACGGGCAACGGCGGAAGCTTAGGAAGGAAGGAAGAGAGGAAATGGCGGCTCTGAGATTGGAAAAGGCACGAGGAAAGAGGAGAAAGTGAGCAGCGCGCCCGTGGTTATTCCTTTTTTATGGGGGAAAACACGGGCCGCCTCCTTTCACATTAACTGTGGTGTGACGCATGCCTGCGGGAACCAACCCCACACATGCTGCCCACGTCACACGCACCTCCCCACACCATGCCACGCGTGGGAGTCGTGGGAAGCGCAGCACGCGAAGAACCTTACCGCGGTAAAAACCGCCCCGCCTGCCCGCGCACCGTTTTTGGGCCTAGCCCAACAACGCGTTGCGCTTATGTGTGGCCTAGGCCCGGGGCCTCCTGTCGGTGTACAAAAAGAGGGGTACACTTTTTGTTCCCCTATAACTGTGCCCGGGCAGTCTGAGCCACGGGCACCACCACACCAAGCAAGGCAAGGGAGGTGAGCCAGGGTAAGACCGAAGCTCAAGAGAACTAGAACGACGCCAAGGCCAAGACCACGAAGAGCAAAGGGGATGAAGCGGACTCCCCTGGCAAGATCCTTGCCGGGAGACAGTTCTAGCAGCCCCGGCAAGACCCTTGCCGCGGCGACTCGTCTCGCGCCTACGGAGCAAATCACCCTTGAGTCCACTACCCCCAAAGGGCAAGGATTCGGGAGACATCCCCGTGGCGGCATGCAGATCTTTGTGAAGACATTCAAGATCAGATACGCAGTAAGGATACGACAACCCTTGGCGGGATCCCAGCCGAGGAAGACCACAAGGCCCCCGGCAAGCGCCTTGCCGGGGATGAAAGCAGGCGCCTCGGCAAGGCCCTTACCGAGGACACCCGCAGGGCCACCATCAGGCCCACGCCGACTAAACCTCCATCACCGCATGCATGCAGCTGTCGACCCAACCAGCTGGGCAGGCACCCGCGTGGCGGCATGCAGATCTTCATCAAGACCCACCACTGTGCCACCTCAGCTGCCTGCCTACCTACATGGCATCATAGGCGTCGCTGGCCAGGGCGCGTGTCGACACAAGAAGGAGCGGCGACGGACAAGATAGATCTCTCCCCCGTCCCCGATAAAGCAAGGACACCTAAGCAAGGCGCATTAAATGCGCCTTGTCATGTAATGTGAGGGATAACCTCGCATCACTGTACCCTTTCCACCTCCTATGTGCCACTGTGGCAACCCCTTTTTCTATAAAAGGAGGCCCGAGGTGACCAGGAGAAGGATTCGGCTTTTTGGAGCTCCTCACGCCCCATAGCTAGCTGAAGAACATAGATATACAATCCACCAAAGCAGGAGTAGGGTTTTATGCATCCTCGCGGCCCGAACCTGGATAAATGAATCATGTGCTATCTGTTCGATCCGCTCTTCTCACGACCCCGCGCCCCGCTAACCACAGTAGGGATTCTTGTGATCCCATAGGTGTCGTTCCCACCGACAGCCGTAGCATGCACGTATGGTGAACCATTATGTAACGAAGTTGGAGCATGAGGTATTTATTGATTGTCCACCTTATGAGTGGCGGTCGGGGACGAGCAATTGTATTTTCCTACCAATCCATCCCCCTAGGAGCATGCGCATAGTACTTTGTTTCGATGACTAATAGATTTTTGTAATAAGTATGTGAGTTCTTTATGACTAATGTCAAGTCCACAGATTATACGCACTCTCACCCTAACATCATTGCTAGCCTCTTTGGCACCGTGCATTGCCCTTTCTCACCTTGAGAGTCGGTGCAAACTTCGCCGGTGCATCCAAACCCCGTGATATGATACGCTCTATCACATATAAGCCTCCTTATATCTTCCTCAAAACAGCCACCATACCTACTTATCATGGCATTTCCATAGCCATTCCGAGATATATTGCCATGCAACTTCCATCATCATCATCATATACATGACTTGATCATTTATTATCATCTTGCTTTGCATGATCGTAAGATAGCTAGCATGATGTTTTCATGGCTTGTCCGTTTTTTTGATTTCATTGCCACTCTAGATCATTGCACATCTCGGTAAACCGCCGGAGGCATTCATATAGAGTCATATCTTTGAGTTGTAAGTAAATAAAAGTGTGATGATCATCATTATTAGAACATTGTCCCATGTGAGGTTATCAAAATAAAAGTGGCAAAGAATCGCCCAAAAAAAGAGTGAGAGGCCAAAGAAGCCTACAAAAAAATAAAAAAATAAAAAAAAAGAGAAAAGAGAGAAGGGACAATGTTACTATCCTTTTACCACACTTGTGCTTCAGAGTAGCACCATGTTCTTCATATAGAGAGTCTCTTGAGTTATCACTTTCATATACTAGTGGGAATTTTCATTATAGAACTTGGCTTGTATATTCCAACGATGGGCTTCCTCAAGTGCCCTAGGTCTTCATGAGCAAGCAAGTTGGATGCACACCCACTTAGTTTTAGTTTGAGCTTTCATACACTTATAGCTCTAGTGCATCTGTTGCATTGCTATCCCTACTCATCGCATTGACATCAATTGATGGGCATCTCCATAGCCCGTTGATTAGCCGCGTCGATGTGAGACTTTCTCCCTTTTTTGTCTTCTCCACACAACCTCCATCATCATATTCTATTCCACCTATAGTGCCATATCCATGGCCCACGCTCATGTATTGCGTGAAAGTTGAAAAGGTTTGAGAACATCAAATGTATGAAACAATTGCTTGGCTTGTCAATGAGGTTGCGCATGATTTGAATATTTTGTGTGATGAAGATGGAGCATAGCCAGATCATATGATTTTCTAGGGATAACTTTCTTTGGCCATGTTATTTTGAAAATATATGATTGCTTTATTAGTATGCTTGAAGTATTATTGTCTTAATGTCAAATGATAGACTATTGCTTTGAATCACTCGTGTCTTAATATTCATGCCATGATTAGATTACACGATCAAGATTATGCTAGGTAGCATTCCACATCAAAAGTTATATTTTTTATCATTTACCTACTCGAGGATGAGCAGGAATTAAGCTTAGGGATGCTGATACGTCTCCGTCGTATCTATAACTTTTTATTGTTCCATGCCAATATTATACAACTTTCATATACTTTTGGCAATCTTTATACTTTTTTTGTGACTAACATATTGAGCCGTGCCCAGTGCCAGTTCCTGTTTGTTGCATGTTTTTGTTTCGCAGAAAATCCATATCACATGGAGTCCAAACGGGATAAAAACTTACGGAGATTTTTTGGAATATATGTGATTTTTGGGAAGAAGAATCAACGCGAGATGATGCCTGAGGGGGCCACAAGGCAGGGGGCGCGCTCTAGGGGGTTGGGCACACCCCTGACCCTCATGGACACCCCACAAGGAGGTTGGTGCCCTTCTTTCTCCACAAGAAATTCAATATCCGGATACAAATCATGTTAAAATTTCAGCCCAATCGGAGTTACGGATCTCTGGGAATATAAGAAACGGTGAAAGGCCAGAATCTGGAACGCAAAAACAGAGAGAGACAAAGAGACATATCCAATCTCGGAGGGGCTCTCACCCCTCCACCGCCATGGAGGCCATGGACTAGAGGGGAAGCCCTTCTCCCATCTAGGGAGAAGGTCAAGGAAGAAGAAGAATAAGGGGTGCCCTCTCCCCCTCTCTCCAGGTGGCGCCGGAACGCCGCCGGGGCCATCATCGTGTGACGGCAATCTACACCAACACCCCTGTCATCTTCACCAACATCTTCATCACCTTCCCCCCTCTATCTACAACGGTCCACTCTCCCGCAACCCGCTCTACCCTCTACTTGAACATGGTGCTTTATGCTTCATATTATTATCCAATGATGTGTGGCCATCCTATTATGTGTGAGTAGATTTTCGTTATCCTATCGGTAATTGGTGAATTGCTATGATTGGTTTAATTTGCTTGTGGTTATGTTGCTGTCCTTTGGTGCCCATCATATGAGCACACGCGTGGATCACACCATAGGGTTAGTTTTATGTTGATAGGACTATGTATTGGAGGGCAAGAGTGACACAAGGTTCAACCTAGCATAGAAATTGATGCATACGGGATTGAAGGGGGACCAATATATCTTAATGCTATTGTTGGGTTTTACCTTAATGAACGTTAGTAGTTGCGGATGCTTGCTAATAGTTCCAATCATAAGTGCATAGAATTCCATGTCAGGGATGGCATGCTAGCAGTGGCCTCTCCCACATAAAACTTGCTATCGGTCTAGTAAAGTAGACAATTGCTTAGGGACAATTTCGCAACTCCTACCACCACTTTTTCACACTCGCTATACTAACTTTATTGCTTCTTTACCTAAAATAGCCCCTAGTTTTTATTTATGTGCTCTTGATATTCTTGTAAACCTATCCCGTTACACCTACAAAGTACTTCTAGTTTTATACTTGTTCTAGGTAAAGCGAACATTAAGCTTGCGTAGAGTTGTATCGGTGGTCGATAGAACTTGACGGAATATTTGTTCTACCCTAAACCCTATTGCTATGATTGGTTTAATTTTCTTGTGGTTATGTTGCTGTCCTTTGGTGCCCATCATATGAGCGCACACGTGGATCACACCATAGGGTTAGTTGTATGTTGATAGGACTATGTATTGCAGGGCAAGAGTGACACAAGGTTCAACCTAGCATAGAAATTGATGCATACGGGATTGAAGGGGGACCAATATATCTTAATGCTATGGTTGGATTTTACCTTAATGAACGTTAGTAGTTGCGGATGCTTGCTAATAGTTCCAATCATAAGTGCATAGAATTCCAAGTCAGGGATGACATGCTAGCAGTGGCCTCTCCCACATAAAACTTGCTATCGGTCTAGTAAAGTAGACATTTGCTTAGGGACAATTTCGCAACTCCTACCACCACTTTTTCACACTCGCTATACTAACTTTATTGCATCTTTACCTAAAATAGCCCCTAGTTTTTATTTATGTGCTCTTTATATTCTTGCAAACCTATCCCGTTACACCTACAAAGTACTTCTAGTTTTATACTTGTTCTAGGTAAAGCGAACATTAAGCGTGCGTAGAGTTGTATCGGTGGTCGATAGAACTTGAGGGAATATTTGTTCTACCCTTAACTCCTCGTTGGGTTTGACACTCTTACTTGTAAAAAGAGGATACAATTGATCCCCTATACTTGTGGGTTATCAAGACCGACACGGCTAACAGAAGTTGATGTGTGTGTTCTAGGCGCCTCCACCCCCTGAGGGAGTCCTGGATTAAGGGGTCCTCGGGCGTCCGTACTATGTAACATGGGCCAGACTAATGGGCTATGAAGATACAAGACAGAAGACTTCTTCCCGTGTCCGAATGGGACTCTCCTTTGCGTGGATGGTAAGCTTGGTGTTCGGATATGTAGATTCCTTTTTTTGTAAACCGACTCTGTACAACCCTAGGCCCCTCCGGTGTCCATATAAATCGGAGGGTTTAGTCCGTAGGGGCAATCACAATCATACACGCTAGACATCTAGGGTTTCGCCATTGCGATCTCATGGTAGATCAACTCTTGTAATCCTCATACTCACCAATATCAGCGAAGCAGGACGTAGGGTATTACCTCCACCAAGAGGGCACGAACCTGGGTAAAACATCGTGTCCCCTGTCTCCTGTTACCATCAACCCTAGACGCACAGTTCGGGACCCCCTACCCGAGATCCGCCAATTTTGACACCAAAATTGGTACTTCCATTGAGAGTTCCGCTGCGTCGTCACCAGAAGGTTAGATGGCTCCATCAATCATCTACAACAATGCTACCCTGGGGGAGGTTTTCCACCCCGGTCAGATCTTTTTGTTTGGCGGCTTCGCACTACGGGCCAACTCGCTTGGCCATCTAGAGCAAATCGACAGCTACGCCCCAGGTCACCAGATTAGTTTTGGAAACTTGGATTATGTCGCTGACATCCGAGGAGAGTTGATCTTCCAAGGATTCATGACCCCAACCTCCGCTCTGGCCTTAGAGCTGGAGCGTGTCGCCAAGTCTGAAGACGGGATTTCTAAACCCGTCGGACTATCTGTGGCTACTAAGCCCAGTACGGGAGAGCCGGAGGAAGCAGTGTCGCTGGCAACCATCACAAAGCCGGACTCTTCCCCGGACACTGGCTCCGAACTCTCGGAGTCATCATCGTGTGAGCTCGGCTGAGTAATCCCCTTCGCGTCGTATTCCACAGATTCTCTTCTCCCTGTCCAAACCTCACCTTTAAGCGAGGCTCTAGACTTGGTGCGATCCCTCGTCATCACGAAGGAGCAACGTCCGAGCTACGCCAACCCAGACTAGGGTATAAGAGCAGAGAATTTTACGTCCCACCCACAACCCACTTCATCGCCACTGTCGAGGACTTAACTGACATGCTCGATTACGGCTCCGAAGACATCGACGGTATGGACGACGATGCCGGAGAAGAGCAGGCCCAAAACCCATTGTTTATCGGACGCTGGACGGCCACCTCTTCATATGATGTATACATGGTGGATACACCCAAGGAGGGTGACGATGATAAATAGAAAATCCAGTAGAGGATAAACCTCCCGAGATACAACCAAAACGCCGACGGCGCCGCTCTAAATCACGCCGCAGCAAACACAACAATATTGGCACGAGCGACAACAACACTCCGAACGATGCCGAAGACCAAGAAACCCCCGTCGAGCAAAACTCTGAACAAGACGACTGGGAGGATGGGCAAGTTAGCCCTGATGAACAGGCCGTAAACGAAGACTCGGAGGATAGTAATTACCTTCCACTCTCTGAGGATGAGGTGAGCCTCGGCGATAAAGTCTTTATCATGCCTGAGGAACCTCTCGAGCAGGAGCGCTTTAAGCAACGGCTAATAGCCACTGCAAGGAGTCTGAAAAAGAAATAACAACAACTTCAAGATGATCAAAATCTACTTAATGACAGATGGACTAATGTCCTGGCAGCCGAGGAATACGGCCTCGTGCGCCCAACCAAAAGTTACCTGAAGCGTAAACTGCTACCTCAATTCGATGATGAGGCACTGGAGCCCGTACAAGCAACACGTAATGCGGCTGACTGACCACCACGTGGCTGGGACAAAACAACAACTCAAGCCGATCACTGGCCCATACCATCTCACTGTAAAGGTACAGACACAACGGCTTGGGGTTACACATATGACCTACGGCAGGACCTGAAGAATAAAGCAGGTCCAGCCAGGTCTATCTACGGATCATGGGGGCATGCCTCGACAAGCGATGATGGCTATCAAGCCAAACATGACAAGCATAATCACGCCCGGGACGAAAGCCGCAGACGGACTCCATCCGAACTACGCCGCGACCTGGCCCGATATAGAGGTGCCGCACACCCCCTCTGCTTCACTGATGAAGTAATGGAGCATGAATTCCCAGAAGCATTTAAACCCGTAAATATCGAATAATATGATGGAACAACAAATCCCGCAGTATGGATTGAGGACTTCCTTCTCCATATTCATATGGCCCGCAATGATGATCTTCATGCCATCAAATACCTTCCGCTAAAACTCAAGGGACCAGCTCGACATTGGTTAAACAACCTGCCCGAAAACTCCATTGGCAGCTGGGAGGACTTGGAAGACGCCTTCCGCGACAACTTCCAGGGCACATACATCTGACCCCCGGATGCTGACGACTTAAGTCACATAGTTCAAGAGCCCGGAGAGTCAACCAGGAAATTCTGGACAAGGTTCTTAACTAAAAAGAACCAGATCGTTGACTGCCCGGATGCCGAAGCCCTAGCGGCCTTTAAGCACAGCATCTGCTACGAATGGCTCGCCCGACACCTCGGCCAAGAAAAGCCGAAGTCCATGGCTGCCCTCACAGCAATTATGACCCGCTTTTGTGCGGGTAAAGATAGTTGGCTAGCTTGTAGCAATCATAATGCAAGTGAACCTGGCACCTCTGAAGCCAAGAATAGCAACGGCAAGCACTGATGCAATAGGCATAAGCGTCGAAACAATGGCGACAATACTGATGACACGACAGTCAACGCCGGATTCAGTGGCTCCAAGTCCGGACAGCGGAAGAAGCCATATAAAAGGAACAATTCGGGCTCTTCAAGCTTGGACCACATACTCAATCGTCCATGTCAGATCCATGGCACCCCTGATAAACCAGCCTATCATACCCACCGGAGTTGTTGGGTTTTAAACAGGCCAGCAAGTTAAATGCCGAAGACAAGGAGAAGGGGTCGCAAAGTGATAATGACGACAAGGAGCCCCGTCCGTCGAACATAGGGGGACATAAGAAGTCCCCCCCAGGTTAAAATGGTGAGCTTGATATACGCTGCCCATATACCCAAGAGGGAGCGCAAACATGTGCTCAGGGACGTCTATGCGATAGAGCCAGTTGCCCCAACATTCAACCCATGGTCGTCCTTCCCAATCACCTTCGATCACAGGGACCATCCAACCAGTATCCGGCACGGCATTTCAGCCGCACTGGTCCTTGACCCATTGATGGATTCCACCTCACGCGAGTCCTCATGGACGATGGCAGCAGCCTCAACCTGCTCTATCAGGATACAGTCCGGAAAATGGGCATTGATCCATCAAGGATCAAGCCCACATAAACTACCTTTAAAGGAGTAATACCAGGTGTAGAGGCCCACTGCACGGGTTCAATCACATTGGAAGTTGTCTTCGGATCCCCGGACAACTTCCGAAGCGAAGAATTGATCTTTGACATCGTCACCTTACGCAGTGGCTATCACGCATTGCTTGGACGAACTGCATTTGCCTGATTCAATGCGGTGCCACACTATGCTTATCTTAAACTTAAGATGCCCGGACCATGCGGTGTCATAATAGTCAATGGAAACACGGACTGCTCCCTCCATACTGAGGAGCACACCGCAGCCCTGGCAGCAGAAGTACAGAGCGTCTTTATCAAGAAGAACCTTAATTCGGCGGCCAAGCTCCCGGACACTGTCAAACGAGTCCGGACTACTCTGCAGTAGGACAGTCCAGCTCGTCAGGAGCTCGACTAGCAATTCGGCCTCCGTCTCAGTCCCGACCAAATGGCGGCGTACGTACCGCACATACATAACTACGCACTCAAAATACCATGGGCATAGACGGAGGCGTAACTTGATTGTGGTCCATCATACGACTCCAACACATACTTTCCCTTTTCCATTTTACCATTTTTTTGGTCTCTTCTCTACAGGCCCCTCTCGACGGCCTGATCATCGGTCCTTTCGAAGGACGGATATACCAAGGTGGCAATCAGCACAAGCGTGTGGGGGAATCTCTAGATGTTCTTGACGATCATTCTACCCGTTTTCAGGACCCGCACGCAGCTCCCCTTGGTCTTGGCATGTTAAATAGCCCTGTTGCTTATCGCACTATTTGTACAAATATGCTTTGACGTATCAATCAAATTATAATGGAAACAGTTTGCGGTCCAACTTACGTGGCACTAGCCTACTACTTCATTTTATTCTTATCGACTGCACCCATACACTTTGGTACTCTTAAAATCGCCAGGGGCTTCATTATGCTCCATACTAGGGCAACAAAGTCCGAACACTTTTTACAGTATAGTTCGGCACCCCGAATTTTAGCATTATATGCATCGGCTCTGAATCATGTCTTTGGTCAATAGTTGGGTTGCCCAGCTCCTATGCTTGCTACCTTACGTTTCATCCTATCGGCTAGGGTAGTAAAGGGAGTACTACTGCGATTGTTGATAACCCACAAGTATAGGGGATCGCAACAGTTTTCAACCCAAATTTATTGATTCGACACAAGGGGAGCCAAAGAATATTCTCAAGTATTAGCAGCTGAGTTGTCAATTCAACCACACCTAGAAACTTAATATCTGCAGCAAAGTGTTTAGTAGCAAAGTAATATGATAGTGGTGATAACGGTAGCAAAAGGTAACATTAGTAAAAGTAATGTTTTTGGTATTTTGTAGTGATGATAGCAACAGCAACGGAAAAGTAAATAAGCGGAGAACAATATATGGAAAGCTCGTAGGCAATGGATCGGTGATAGAGAATTATGCCGAATGCGGTTCATCATGTAACAGTCATAACCTAGGGTGACACAGAACTAGCTCCAGTTCATTGATATAATGTAGGCATGTATTCCGAATATAGTCATACGTGCTTATGGAAAAGAACTTGCATGACATATTTTGTCCTACCCTCCCGTGGCAGCGGGGTCCTTATGAAAACTAAGGGATATTAAGGCCTCCTTTTAATAGAGAACCGGAACAAAGCATTAACACATAGTGAATACATGAACTCCTCAAACTACGGTCATCACCGGTAAGTATCCCGATTATCGTCACTTCGGGGTTAACGGATCATAACACATAATAGGTGACTATAGACTTGCAATATAGGATCAAGAACACTCATATATTGATGAAAACATAATAGGTTCAGATCTGAAATCATGGCACTCGGGCCCTAGTGACAAGCATTAAGCATAGCAAAGTCATAGCAACATCAATCTCAGAACATAGTGGATACTAGGGATCAAACCCTAACAAAACTAACTCGATTACATGATAGATCCCATCCAACCCATCACTGTCCAGCAAGCGTACGATAGAATTACTCATGCACGGTGGTGAGCATCATGAAATTGGTGATGGAGGATGGTTGATGATGACGATGGCAACGGATTCCCCTCTCCGGAGCCCCGAACGGACTCCAGATCAGCCCTCCCGGGAGGGTTTAGGGCTTGGCGGCGGCTCCATATCGTAAAACGCGATGAAATCTTCTCTCCTATTTTTCTCTCCCTGAAAGCAGTTATATAGAGTTGGAGTGGGAGTCGGGAGGTCTCCAGGGGCCCACGAGGTAGGGGGCGCGCCCTAGGGGGGGCGCCCCCCACCCTCGTGGCAAGGGTGTGGGCCCCCTGGTCTTCATATTTGGCGAGGATTTTTTATTATTTATTGTAAGATATTCCGTGGAGTTTCAGGTCATTCCGAGAACTTTTCTTTTCTACACATAAAACAACATCATGGCAATTCTCCTGAAAACAGCGCCAGTCCGGGTTAGTTCCATTCAAATCGTACAAGTTAGAGTCCAAAACAAGGGCAAACGTGTTTGGAAAAGTAGATACGACGGAGACGTATCAACTCCCCCAAGCTTAAACCCTTGCTTGTCCTCAAGCAATTCAGTTGACAAACTAAAAGAAATAAATAATAACTTCTACAAACTCTGTTTGCTCTTGTTTTTGTAAATATGTCAAGCTAGCATTCAAGTTTTCAGCAAAGATTATAACTAACCACATTTGCAATAATTCTCAGGTCTCATGATTACCCATATCAATAGCATAATCAACTAGCAAACGATAATAATAAATCTTGGATGACAATACTTTCTTAAAACAATCATAATATGATATAACAAGATGGTATCTCGCTAGCCCTTTTTGAGACCGCAAAACATAAATGCAGAGAACCTTTAAAGATCAAGGACTGACCAGACATTTTAATTCATGGTAAAAGAGATCCAATCATAGTCACACCCAATATAAATTAACAGTGATGAATGCAAATGACAGCTCCGCTCTCCAGCTAGTGCTTTTAATAAGAGGGTGATGACTCAACATAAAAGTAAATGGATAGGCCCTTCACAGAGGGAAGTAGGGATTTGTAGAGGTGCCAGAGCTCGGTTTTGAATCAGAGGTGAATAATATTTTGAGCGGTATACTTTCATTATCAACATAACAACCAAGAGATGGTGATATCTTCCATGCTACACACATTATAGGCGGTTCCCAAACAGAATGGTAAATTTTATACTCCCCCTCCACCAACAAACATCAATCCATGGCTTGCTCGAAACAACGAGTGCCTCCAACATACATCAGGTCCTAGGGGGAGTTTTGTTTTGCAATTATTTTTGATTTAGTTTGCATAAAGCATGGGACTGGGCATCCCGCTGACCAGCCATTTTCTTGCGAGTGAGGAGCGGAGTCCACTCCTCTTGAGAATAACCCGCCTGGCATGGAAGATACAGGCAACCCTAGTTGATACATGAGCTATTCGAGCATACAAAACAGGATGATTATTTGAAGGTTTAGAGTTTGGCACATACAAATTTACTTGGAACGGCAGGTAGATACCACATATAGGAAGGTATAGTGGACTCATGTGAAATAACTTTGGGGTTTAAGGGATTGGATGCACAAGTAGTATTCCCGCTTAGTACAGGTGAAGGCTAGCAAAAGATTGGGAAGCGACCAACTAGAGAGTGACAACAGTCATGTACATGCATTAAAATTAATAAACATTGGATGCAAGCATGAGTAGGATATAATCCACCATGAACATAAATATTGTGAAGGCTATGTTGATTTGTTTCAACTACATGCGTGAACATGTGCCAAGTCAAGTCACTTAAATCATTCAGAGGAGGATACCACCCTATCATACCACATCATAACCATTTTAATAGCATGTTGGCACGCAAGGTAAACCATTATAACTCATAGCTAATCAAGCATGGCACAAGCAACTATGATATCTAATTGTCATTGCGAACATGTTTATCCATAACAAGCTGAATCAAGAATGATGAACTCATCATATTTACAAAAACAAAAGAGGTCGAGTTCGTACTAGTTTTTCTCATCTTAGCCAGTCCATCATATATCGTCATAATTGCCTTTCACTTGCACGACCGAACGATGTGAATAATAATAAGAGTGCACATGCATTGGACTAAGCTGGAATCTGCAAGCATTCAATAAACAGGAGAAGACAAAGCAATATGGTCTCTTGGTTAAATCAACAATAAAGCATATAAGATCCACTTCAACAATTTAATCATGGTCTTCTCCTATAGACCCCCCAAGAAAAGAAAAGAAATAAAACTATTTACACAGGAAAGCTCCCAACAAGCAAAAGAAGAACAAGAAATGTTTTTGGGTTTTCTTTTTAATTACTACTACAAGCATGGAAAGTAAATTAATTAAAAGCTACAACTAATTTTTTTGGTTTTTTCTTAAGGTTTATTAAACACACAAGAAGAAAGCATAAAAGGAAATAAACTAGCATGGATGATACAATGAAAAAGTATGAACACCGACATCTAGCAATGAGTGTGTGTGAACATAAATATAATGTCGGTGAGAAATACGTACTCCCCCAAGCTTAGGCTTTTGGCCTAAGTTGGTTTATGGCCACAGCTGGCTTGGCTGATATCCATAATAATAGTTGTTGGGGTCGTACTGTGATGCAGCAGCTATCGCCTGCTGAGCTGCAGCGTGGCGACGAGCATCCTCTTCTCTCCTCTCGTACTCATCTGCCTCCTCTCTGGTAATAGTATATCCTCCTCTTGCCTGATAATCAAAGAAAGTAGGAGCAGGGAGAGTAATACGGACAGCACGGCGTCTGTCAAAGATTAGTCGGTACTGGAGAGGTGATTCGTTCCTCTCGACAAAATGGTGAGAAACCATAGAATCAAAATCTAAATAAGCAGGAGGCAACTCCATGTCTCCTTCACGAACGTCTATCTCAACAAATTTAGCTAAGCGGGTTGCATAAATTCCTCCAAAGAAATCTCCATTATATCTATTATGATGCAACCTACGAGCTACAATGGCTCCCATATGATAAGATTGGTCTCCTGAGACAACACTCCTGAGAATGCTAAGGTCAGGGACACACATGTGACATGCTTCATCCTTAGCACTTATACACCTACCTATGAAGAGAGCAAAATAATGTATAGAAGGAAAGTGAATGCTCCCTATGGTAGCTTGCGTTATATCTCTAGATTCCCCTACAGTTATACTAGCAAGAAAGTTTCTAAATTCAGATTTAGGGGGATCCCTAACACTACCCCATTGTGGATGTTTGCAAGCAAAAGTGAAATCCTCTAAGTCCATGGTATAAGATTTGTTATAAAGATCAAACATGACTGAAGGAGAATTACGCGAAGATGAATACTCAAACCTCCTCACAAAAGATCTTGTGAGATCATGATACTGGGGGCATTTGTCTTCCTCAAAGTCCTCAAGACCGGCATTACACAAATATGCATTAAATTCTTCTTTAATTCCTGCATGATCCATAAAATTTTCAGAAGGCCACTCACAAGGACGCACTGGAGCGTCTCTTGGTGGCTCTTCGTCAGCATCACGCATTGCAAGCCTAGGTCCTTGCTTCCTTGAAGAACCACCTTGGAACATTTTCCTAAGCACATTTCTTCCTCTGAAAAATTCTGAAAATTTTTAGTAACTTCAAAATAAAAGTAAACCAAACTCAATAATATTGATAGCAACCACTCCTACAAGTGCCTAGGGCGTATATCATGCATCAAAACAACTTTTGACCATATAAATTTGACATGCAAGCTCAAGAACAGGGTCACCTAAGCAGCAAAAATTTGCAATGAATAAAGCACTAGAACAAAAACTAATTGGACCAATGGAGGAGTCACATACCAAGGAACAATCTCCCCAAGCAGTTTTGTGAGAGGTGCTTTGAGCAAGGAGATCGAAAATGGCAGCAAAGAGGGCTGGAACTCGTGCTTGAGTTGGTTTTTCGTGTTTTTGGGAGGAAGAAGAAGAGGATGGGTGCAGGAATAAGTGGAGGAGGGCCACCATGGGCCCACGAGGCAGGGGGCACGCCCTCCACCCTCGTGGCAAGGTGGTTGGCCCCTTTGTTGTGTTCTTTGTTCCATAAATCCTCAAATATTCTAGAAAAAATCATATTTAATTTTCAGGGCATTTGGAGAACTTTTATTTTCGAGGTATTTTTACGTTGCGCGGATAATCAGATAACAGACAGAAAATTATTATTTTTACTTTATTTCAACTAAATAAAAGAAAGTATAGAGAGGGTACATAAGGTTGTGCTTCTAGTTTCATCCATCTCATGCTCGTCAAAAGGAATCCACTAACAAGGTTGATCAAGTCTTGTTAACAAACTCATTCCGATTAACATGAAATAGGAGAAATTTCGAATAACACTAGGTTACCTCAGCGGGGATATGCACATCCCCAATAATAAGTATATCATATTTCTTCTTGATAGTAGGAAGAGGAAATTCAAAACCTCCAAATATAATCGATGGAATTTTTCCGATAGAATTGATACTGTGAACTTGAGGTTGTTTCCTCGGAAAGTGTACCGTATGCCCATTACCATTAACATGAAAAATGACATTGCCTTTGTTGCAATCAATAAAAGCCCATGCAGTATTAAGAAAAGGTCTTCCAAGAATAATAGACATACTATCGTCCTTGGGCATATCAAGAATAACAAAGTCCATTAAAATAGTAACGTTTGCAACCACAACAGGCACATCCTCACAAATACCGACAGGTATAGCAGTTGATTTATCAGCCATGTGCAAAGATATTTCAGTAGGTGTCAACTTATTCAAGTCAAGTCTACAACATAAAGAGAGAGGCATAACACTAACACCGGCTCCAAGATCACATAAAGCAGTTTTAACATAGTTTCTTTTAATGGATCATGGTATAGTAGGTACTCCTGGATCTCCAAGTTTCTTTGGTATTCCACCCTTAAAAGTATAATTAGCATGCATGGTGGAAATTTCAGCTTCTGGTATCTTTCTTTTATTTGTAACAATATCTTTCATGTACTTAGCATAAGGATTCAGTTTGAGCATATCAGTCAAGCGCATACGCAAAAATATAGGTCTAATCATTTCAGCAAAGCGCTCAAAATCCACATCATCCTTTTTCTTGGATGGTTTGGGAGGAAAAGGCATGGGTTTCTGAACCCAAGGTTTTTTCTTTACCATGTTTCCTAGCAACAAAGTCTTTCTTATCATAACGTTTATTCTTTGATTGTGGGTTATCAAGATCAACAGCAGGTTCAATTTCTACATCATTATCATTACTAGGTTGAGCATTATTATGAACATCACCATTAACATTTTCATTAGGTTCATGTTCATTGCCAGATTATGTTTCAGCATCAGACATAGAGATATCATTTGGATTATCAGGTGGTTCAGCAATAGGTTCACTAGAAGTTTGCACAGTTCTATCATTTTTCTTTTTCTTCTTTTTAGAAGAACTAGGTGCATCAATTTTATTTCTCTGAGAATCTTACTCAATTCTCTTAGGGTGGCCTTCAGGATACAAAGGTTCCTAAGTCATTCTACCAGTTCTAGTATCCACTTTAACAACATAATTATTTTTCTTACTATTCATCTCATTGAGCAATTCCTTTTGAGCATTAAGTACTTGTTCTACTTGAGTGGTAACCATAGAAGCATGTTTGCTAATAAGTTCAAGTTCACCTCTAATATTAGCCATATAATCACCCAAATATTTAATCATATCAGCATCTTGTTTTAATTGTCTACCAAAATAAGCATTGAAGTCTTCTTGTTTAAACATAAAATTATCAAACTCATCCAAGCATTGACTAGCAATTTTAGCAGGAGGGATTTCAGCTTTATCATATCTATAGAGAGAATTTACCTTTACTACCTGTGTCGGGTTATCGGGTCTGGAGGTTCTTTAATAAATAAAGGGTCAAGATCATATGTTTCTTCAATAGGCGGTAAATTAAGACCATGTATTTCTTCAATAGGAGGTAAATTCTTAACATCTTCAGCTTTAATACCTTTTTCTTTCATAGATTTCTTTGCCTCTTGCATATCTTCGGGACTGAGAAATAGAACACCTCTCTTCTTCGGAGTTGGTTTAGGAATAGGATCATTAATTGGAGCAGGAGCTGGCTCAGGAGCTGCCCAATTATTTTCATTTGTCAACATATTATTCAATAAGATTTTAGCTTCATCCGGTGTTCTTTCCCTGAAAAGAGAACCAGCACAACTATCCACTTAATCTCTGGAAGCATCGGTTAGTCCATTATAAAAGATATCAAGTATTTCATTTTTCTTAAGACGATGACATTCAAAGCATTAAGTAACTTGAGAAGCCTCCCCCAAGCTTGTGGGAGACTCTCTTCTTTAATTTGCACAAAGTTGTATATTTCCTTTAAAGCAGCTTGTTTCTTATGAGCAGGGAAATATTTAGCAGAGAAGTAGTAAATCATATCCTGGGGACTACGCACACAACCAGGATCAAGAGAATTAAACCATATCTTAGCATCACCCTTTAATGAGAACGGAAATATTTTAAGGATATAAAAGTAGCGAGATCTCTCATCATTAGTGAACAGGGTGGCTATATCATTTAATTTAGTAAGATGTGCCACAACAATTTCAGATTCATAGCCATGAAAAGGATCAGATTCAACCAAAGTAATTATATCAGGATCAATTGAGAATTCATAATCCTTATGAGTAACACAGATAGGTGAAGTAGCAAAAGCAGGGTCAGGTCTCATCCTAGCATTTAGAGATTTCTTATTCCATTTAGCTAATAACCTTTTGAGTTCATATCTATCTTTGCAAGCTAAAATAGCTAAAGAAGCTTCTTGATCAAATAAATAACCCTCAGAAATAACAAGTGATTCTTCATCATCACTTTCATCATCATAATCAGATTCAATATTTTCAATCTCTCTAGCCCTAGCAAGTCGTTCCTCAAGAAAATCACCAAATTGCACAGTAGTATCAAGCATAGAAGTAGTTTCATCATAAGTATCATGTATAGAAGAAGTAGCATCATCAATAACATGCGACATATCAGAACGAATAGCAGAAGCAGGTTTAGGTGTCACAAGCTTACTCATAACAGAAGGTGAATCAAGTGTAGAGCTAGATGGCAGTTCCTTACCTCCCCTCGTAGTTGAGGGACAAATTGTTGTCTTAGAATCTTTCAAATTCTTCATAGTGTCCAGCAGATATAAATCCCAAGTGACTCAAAGAATAGAGCTATGCTCCCCGGCAACGGCGCCAGAAATTAGTGTTGATAACCCACAAGTATAGGGGATCGCAACAGTTTTCGAGGATAGAGTATTCAACCAAATTTATTGATTCGACACAAGGGGAGCCAAAGAATATTCTCAAGTATTAGCAGCTGAGTTGTCAATTCAACCACACCTAGAAACTTAATATCTGCAGCAAAGTGTTTAGTAGCAAAGTAATATGATAGTGGTGATAACGGTAGCAAAAGGTAACAGTAGTAAAAGTAATGTTTTTGGTATTTTGTAGTGATGATAGCAACAGCAACGGAAAAGTAAATAAGCGGAAAACAATATATGGAAAGCTCGTAGGCAATGGATCGGTGATAGAGAATTATGCCGGATGCGGTTCATCATGTAACAGTCATAACCTAGGGTGACACAGAACTAGCTCCAGTTCATTGATATAATGTAGGCATGTATTCCGAATATAGTCATACGTGCTTATGGAAAAGAACTTGCATGACATATTTTGTCCTACCCTCCCGTGGCAGCGGGGTCCTTACAGAAACTAAGGGATATTAAGGCCTCCTTTTAATAGAGAACCGGAACAAAGCATTAACACATAGTGAATACATGAACTCCTCAAACTACGGTCATCACCGGTAGGTATCCCGATTATTGTCACTTCGGGGTTAACGGATCATAACACATAATAGGTGACTATAGACTTGCAAGATAGGATCAAGAACACTCATATATTGATGAAAACATAATAGGTTCAGATCTGAAATCATGGCACTCGGGCCCTAGTGACAAGCATTAAGCATAGCAAAGTCATAGCAACATCAATCTCAGAACATAGTGGATACTAGGGATCAAACCCTAACAAAACTAACTCAATTACATGATAGATCCCATCCAACCCATTACCGTCCAGCAAGCCTACGATGTAATTACTCACGCACGGCGGTGAGCATCATGAAATTGGTGATGGAGGATGGTTGATGATGATGATGGCGACAGATTCCCCTCTCCGGAGCCCTGAACGGACTCCAGATCAGCCCTCCTGGGAGGTTTTAGGGCTTGGCGGCGGCTTTGTATCGTAAAACGCGATGAAATCTTCTCTCCTATTTTTTTCTCCTTGAAAGCAGTTATATAGACTTAGAGTTGGATTCGGGAGGTCTCCAGGGGGCCCACGAGGTAGGGGGCGCGCCCTAGGGGGGCCCATCCTCGTGGCAAGGGTGTGGCCCCCTGGTCTTCATCTTTGGCGAGGATTTTTTATTATTTATTGTAAGATATTCCGTGGAGTTTCAGGTCATTCCGAGAACTTTTCTTTTGTGCAAATAAAACAACATCATGGCAATTCTCCTAAAAACAACGTCAGTCCGGGTTAGTTCCATTCAAATCATACAAGTTAGAGTCCAAAACAAGGGCAAAAGTGTTTGGAAAAGTAGATACGACGGAGACGTATCAATTGTGTTTCTGGTTTATCCGAGCAAACACCTCAGTAGAGAAAGTTGAAAACTGACTGTCATGATACGGCGAAAGCTGGTTAGCTATTTGGAGGTTACAAATCTTTTATGATTTTTTCTGGATTATGCGACGAATCGGCCTTTACCCGATCAGGTGTCTACAGCACCCTAGTCCGAATTAAATACTAATTAGGCGCTGCGCCTACATTTCTATTGTCAAACTCCTATGGTTAAGTGAGAGTGATAAAGCCACATAGTCCGATTGTCTGGTTCGTTGCGCTAAACACCTCCTTGAAGGACCAAACTCTTGGATCGAGAGTGTTTAGATTCCATCCTGAACACCCCCGTACTACCTACGTGGGGGCTGAAGCCGACGAATGGCCAGCTCTCAGACTTAACAAAACGACTGCACAGGAGGTAAAAAATTTCAAACAACAAACATTATATTACATGACGACTTTGTTTCATAATACATGAAGGGATAACATGAATGACATCATTCAAAGATAATGTCTTTTGAACAATGGCCCTCTATAATGCAGGATCCCTTCAGGAGATCATCAAAATACCGCTCGGGCGTGCAGTGCTCCTTGCCCGCGGGCGGTCCCCCGGTGGCGAGCTTGACGGCGTCCATCTTCTCCCACTGCACCTTGACATGGGCGAAGGCCATCCGCGCACCTTCAAGGCAGACCGACCGCTTGATGGCATCAAGGCGAGGGCAGGCATTGACCAACCGCTTCATGAGCCCGAAGTAGCTGCTGGGTATGGCGTCGGGAGGCCATAGACAGATTATCAAATCCTTTATGGCCAGTTCGGCCACCCTATGCAGTTTAGTCAGCCGCTTCAGCTGATCACTAAAGGGCACTAGATGCTCTAGCGCAAGGTATTGCGACCAGAACAACTTCTCCGTTGAGCTCCCCTCTTCGTCTCAGAAGAATTCCGCAGCGTCGGAAACACTACATGGCAGATCCGCAAATGCCCTTGGAGAACTCCAAATCCGGTTCAGGAAGAGGAACCTTTTCTTCACATACTTGCTCTGCATAATAAAGGCCTTACCCGCCACGATTTTTCTGGCCTCCTGAATTTCCTGGAGGGCACCCTGGGCTTCAACCCGGGCATCGTGTGCGTTTTGGTGGGCCTTGGCGAGTTTGGACTCTTGGTCTGCAATATTGCGCTCCAAGGACTCGCATTTCTTCACGGCGTCCTGGAGCTCCCGCTGGACGTCAGCAACCCTGGCCTCATGTTTCTCGCGAGCGGTTTGTTCCTTTATCGCTCTCTCCTGGGCTTCGGCCAGCGCCTTCTTGAGGGTCTCCACCTCGGTTGCCGCTTCTACAAAATATTATGGCACTATGTCCAACACAAATCATTAATCCTTTCTGAATCTACACAAGGTCATTGCATACCTTGATGGTCTTCCAACTGTTTTTTTCACACGGCCGAGCTCTTCCTCGGTCCACTCCAGACTTTGCTTCAGTCCGGAGACCTTAGCAGCATGAGAGGTTGCAGCCTGCAAAGAAGCCTGCTTATTCACATAGACACGTATGGTTAGTCTCGTGCGAAAATTATTTGATCCTCTGTCCGGCTTTTCTTTTCGAACACCGGACAGTGTATCAGGGGCTACTGTCTATACTATGACATTCCTTTTGCATAAATTGCGTTTCATACCTCAAAGCCTGTTAGAAAGCTTGTGCAAGCTTCGGCCAGTCCGCTCTTCATGGACTGAATTCTCAACCACCGTACCCATGAGGGTACGGTGTTCCTCAACAATGGAAGAACTTCACAATGCTTCCAGTAGAGTATCCGGTGCCTTTGGATGGACAGAGGTCACTGGTGCAATCGGTGCACCTCCTTCTATCGAAGGAGGCTGCTTGGCAGATTCCCCGAAGATGAGGATCGATGGAGGTTGCAACGAGCCAGACTGCAGCGCATAATTCAACATGTTAAAACCATGAAGTAAAGGAGCTGGATATACATGTGCGTCTTTGAGTACTTACGATTCGTCCAGGGGCTTATCCCTCGGGCGCCACTCGGAGCTCCTATCGATGTCCCACGCGGAGTTGTCCGCGGGGGAGACCTTCCCCTTCTTGGATGCCTCTGCCTCCAGATGCGTGGAGGCCACCCTTTTTTTCCTCCCCCCTCTGGGGGAGAGTTGCTTTCCTCCTCCTCCTCGTCATTCTCGGTGTGGGAGGAGTGGGTCTCGGCGTCTTCGGACGTCATGTCCGAAGTGCCCTTAGAGCGGAGACCACTCCTAGTCTCCTTGGCCTTCTTCTTGGCCTTCTTCTCTGGCGCTTGGTAGGGCGCCGGAACCAGCATCTTCGTCAGAAGAGGGATTGCTGGGTTTTCGGGCAGCGGAGCCGGACACTGGATCCGCTCCGCCTTCTTTGTCCAGCCCTGAAAGAATAAATGGGGAAGCTTAGGCGTCTTCCTTGAGTATGCAAGTAAAGGATACACCTTGAAATACGAAAAACTTAACGAACTGGTGGGATGGGCCAGGTCGTGCCCGCGGTCCTCGGTCGTCGTCGGCCATGTGTCGTTGGCCTTAAAGAGCACCTTCTAGATGTCTTCGTGTGTAGTGTCGAAGAACTGTTGCAAGATCTGGTGCTTGGCCGGATCGAACTCCCACAAATGGCAAGTCCGGCTTTGGCACGGAAGGATCTGGCGAGCAAGCATCACCTAGATCAAATTGACAAGCTTAATGTTCTTGTCCACCATGCTCCTGATGCACATCTAAAGCGCTGTCAGCTCGTCCGACGAAGACTAGTTCAGGCCCTTCTCTAGCTAGGAGGTGAGCCGCATCGGGACGCTGGACTGGAATTCGGGAGCCGCAGCCTAGGTGGCGTCACGAGGCTTTGTGACGTAGAACCATCGCTGTTGCCACCCTTTGACGGTCTCCAGAAGGTACCTTTGGGCCATGAGACGTTGGGCATCTTGCTCACCATGGCGCCTCCGCACTCTGTATGTTGATGGAGAGGGAATCAAAATCCACGGACATATGGGTGGAGAGGGAATCATAATCCACGAATGAAGTGGGGGATGAATACCACCCTCTCATGGGGTGTAACATCCCAAATTTTCAATTTGGAATGTTATACATTAGATCATCATGCATATCATATTTTATTTTTGCATTATGGTTGATCCTACAAATTCTACGCAACTCAATGACCCACGGAGAGAGTTGGGGATTTCGTTATTTTCATTTTTGAGTTCTCTCAAATTTTGAGAAATAGGATCATTTGATTTTATTTATTTTATCATCAATTATTTCTATTACAAAAATATGAGAGAGGGAATAAAATGACTTTCCCAAAATAAAGAAATATTGAGGATTTAATAATAAAATCAAATAAGATTTTATTTCGGATTTTTTCGGTGTTTTATTTGAATTTAGGAAAAATGTGCGTTTTTCAAAATTGCATTTAGGGCCCAAATAAATGTTCACCTTGTGCGGCTTGATTTTAGAAGCCCGTGAAAATTTATTTCGGAATTTTTGGAGTCCGTTTAGTATTTCTTTTTATTATTCTTCCGAGTGGAATAAAAAAAATGAACCGACTTCGGGCCGTACCCGAGCGGGACACCGCCCGGGGGCAGCCTTTAAATAGCGCTGCCCCGAGCCGCCCCAGCCCATCAACCCCGCCTCGATCCGTGCGCGCCACCGGAGCCGCCGCCGCAGCCGCCGACGATCCCGCCGCCCGAGGTTCGTCGCGCCTCGTTTTCCATGCCGAAAAAAAATTCGGCGTTCGTCGTTTTTCTTTTTCTCGAATTAAATCCGCGATATTTCTGATCGCGATTCCTCATCCGATTTTCGTTTTAGTTTAACTTTTCGCTCGTTTATCGGAATCAGGCGATTCAAGCACCTAGGGATTCGTCTCGAAACCCTCTATCCGTTTAACCAACTTAAACAAGTTTTGCCACTGTAAAATTTTCCCTAGATCCAGATTACTAGAACGAAGTGTTTTCTTTCGCCGTTTGACTTTCGTTGCTTCATTCAATTTGATTCTTTTTGCCAACCGGAGTTCTTAAGTTGAACCTTCTGGTTAGATCTCTTATTTGAGTTCTACCTATGCATTAGATGAATACCCGGAGTGCGCCGCCTGTTACTTCGAATCGTTAGGTTTCGCGGATCATCAGCAAGGCAAGTAACACTTTGATCATACCTTTTCTACTACCCAGTTTTATTGCATTAGATCAATCCTCACACATTGCATGATTAGGATCTAATTAAATTGTGGGATGGGAAGTAGATGAGGTAGTTCCTATTACCTGTTTATTATCAAACCTTTGGGAGTTACTTCTACGTTTGCTTATTATGCCATGCTATGCCAGCAGACGTGGATTGGGTGAGTGAAATCCATGACAGATGTGAGATTGTTAATTAATGGTTTATCTAAGGTGGCAACTTAAACACACATCTGGGTGGATTGAGGTACCTGGGTATTCCAGGACTTGCATGTTTTCTTTTGGACCGCCACCCAGGCTCAAAGGGATCATGAGACTATTCATACTAGAAACTTCCATGTGCAGCCACAAGCTATTATGGGCTCTAGCATAGTTGACTAAGTCGTGCGAACTCTTACAGTGGTAGACTAGAAGATGTAGGGGATGTAGGTGGTACGGTCTACCCGATCGTAAGTTGCTAGCGCTTCTGAAAGACTATGTCTCGGTCATCCGTCTTCTAAAACACCATGTAGTGCGAGAAACCAAATGGAGGCGATCGAGTCTTGTGGGGAAAAGTGCGCAAACCTCTACATAGTGTAATAAACTAATCATGGTTAGCCGTGTCCCCGGTTATGGACATCTTGAGTATCTAGTACTTGGATTTTCATGTGAATCTCAACATGTTACTCTAAATTAATTTTGTTGGGTTATGTTTAATGATGATGCTTAATTGGGATTGAGAATGCTGTCAAACATTCTCAATGTTTGACAACCACCATGATAGTTAAATAAATTTATTCCTTTGAAGTAGGGAAAAATTGGCTTTACGCAAAACTGTAACCATAGAGCTTTCCACCAGCCAAATATGCATATAGTATAGCTGTTTCATTCCATTACTCTCTATGTGTTACATTGCCAGCATATTCCATGTGCTGACCCGTTTCGGGCTGCAACGTTAATGTTGCAGACTTTTCAGATGATGATTAAGGAGTTTTTAGGTCTTGGTCCTATACTCAGTGATGCCGTTGGAGTTGATGGACTCACTTATCTTCCAAGCCTTCCGCTGTTATCGTTATTAGATGGCCTTAAGCCATATTTATTGTAATAAGTTCTCTTTTGAGACACTCGATGTAATAAGTGTGTGATTGCTACTCTGCTATAAATCCTCCAAGTACTGTCTGGTGTCAGCATTACTGATCCAGGGATGACACCGGAGCACAGAGATCAGACTATTTGAGGTTTGGTCGCTACAGAGATGGTATCAGAGCACACGCTGACTATAGGACACGACCACTAAGATAAAGACCTAGATCACTATTCACTCTCTTCTCTTCTGATCTCTCATCTTTTCTACTCTTTAGGATGGCGGATGCAAGGAACAAGTTCACACAACCGGATGAAGATACACCCTTTGGACGCCACTTGAAGGAAGTCACTAGATACCTGAATATAGGATTACCAAGCTTCACGGGAACCTACAACGCCACTTTACCTGAAGAAGAGCGCTGGATGATTCAAGTTCAAGTTCTAGGAAGGACGTTCATGCCAGTTACTGAGCCCATAGAATTTTCTTTTGATGCACCAACTTGGAGTCTAGGAAAGAGCATGGCAGCTCACATCGCCATGGGACGCATTGGAGAAGTCTACCGCAAGGATCTCAAGGATACTATCTACCAGATTTGTGGGCGCTGAGATGAACACTGGGAGATGATCAGCACCAGGAAGGATAGATCAATCGCAGCTTTTATCCAGGAGTTAAATCAGCACATTCGACGACAAGAGAACCAGATGTGCACCGACATGATAGATCTGAAGAAGGCTAAAACTAGAATCAAGGAACTGGAGGAAGAACTCAAGGCTACACGTGAAGATTATGAAGAGGAAATTGAAGTATTGGTGGAGAAGAATGACGACCTGATCAAGAATATTGGAATATTTATGGGAGACCCTACACCCATGGATGAAGACGAAGAACCCCAGGAGATTAGCCCGGAAGACTACACCATCATCGACGGCACCGACTCGGAAGCAGATAGTAGCGATGATGACTATGTTAATGAAGCTGGAGCAGATATCATGGAGTCAACGACCGTAGAATATTTCTAGTAGACCACCTCATCAGTAGTAGTAGTCCACCATGTAAATATAGTAGTCCGAGCACTTTTGCGATAGTTAGATCGATTGTATGCCCTTGTTTGATTGATTGAAGTGAATTGTTTGCTTTTGCCTCATGTGCATATGGGTAGTGTTTTCTCTTTAAACCCCCTCTATTCTTATATCTCATCTTTTCTAAACCCTCCGATGCCTCCGAGACGTGACCCCGGATTTGCCTTTCCACCAGAGCTCACCCAGTTGATCCAGCAGCAGAACACATTGATGCAGTTGCTAGTCCAGAATCAGAATCAGGGGATTTGTGGATAAGTATAACCTATCAACCCAAGCCCTTAGGTCACCCATGTTAGTAACCTCGCCCGGAGCAGAGTATGTGGCTAGTCTATGGTGTCGTCGGTTACCATTAAGGATTGGTAACTATGTTTTTCCCTCAGACCTAATAGTGTTGGAATCCCAAGGATTGGATGTGATATTAGGCATGGATTGGTTATCAAAGTATGAAGGGAATATTGAGTGTGCTAGTAAGTCAATTTTACTTACCACCCCAGAAGGGAGAAGGATCAAGTATGTATCCCGGCATGTGCTAAAGAGGACTCAAGTAAATTGCCTAACAGGAGTTGTGCAGGAGGAAGTACCAGTGGTAAGGGATTTCCCTGAAATATTTCTAGAGGAGTTGCCAGGCATGCCACCGGATAGAGATATTGAGTTTTTGATTGAGCTATTGCCAGGCACAGGGCCAATATCAAAGAGACCATATAGGATGCTAGCAAAGGATTTGGTGGAAATTAAGAAGCAGATTAAGGAGTTACTGGATAAGGGATATATTCGCCCAAGTTCTTCGCCTTGGGGATCGCCAGTACTTCTAGTGGAGAAGAAGGATGGATCATTAAGGATGGTTGTTGATTATCGAGGATTGAATGAAGTAACGATCAAGAACAAGTACCCATTACCGATGATCAATGATCTGTTTGATCGATTGCAAGGAGCTAAGGTATTTTCCAAGATCGATCTGCGATCAGGATACCACCAGTTGAAGATTTGAGAACAGGATATTCCAAAGACAGCTTTTACCACCAGGTATGGGCTGTACGAGTATACCGTTATGTCATTTAGTCTGACTAACGCACCTTCCTATTTTATGAACATGATGAACAAAGTGTTTATGGAGTTTTTGGATAAGTTTGTCGTTGTGTTCATTGATGATATCCTGGTTTACTCGAAGAATGAAGAGGAACATAAGGAGCATTTGCGTTTGGTACTTGGAAAGCTCAGAGAACATCAATTATATGCCAAGTTCAGCAAATCTGAGTTTTGGTTGAAGGAAGTAGGATTCCTCGGACATGTTAGTATAGCAGTAGACCCCGCTAAAGTTGAAACCATGACCAAGTGGGAAGCCCCAACTATAGTTGGAGAGATCCGGAGTTTTCTTGGACTCGCAGGATACTACCGGAGATTTATTGAGAATTTCTCAAAGATTGCGAAGCCTGTGATGGAGTTGTTGAAGAAAGATACCAAGTTCATATGGACGGAGGAATGTGAGGCTAGTTTCCAGGAGTTGAAGAAACGTTTGGTTACCTCACCAGTGTTGATTTTGCCAGACCAGACCAAGGATTATGAGGTGTATTGCGAAGCTTCACGTCGAGGACTTGGAGCAGTGCTTATGCAGGAAGGGAGAGTTGTTTCATATGCCTCAAGACAACTGAAGCCTCATGAGTTGAATTATGCTACGCATGATTTGGAGTTAGAAGCCGTAGTGCATGCATTGAAGACATGGAGACATTTTCTCATTGGAAATCATTGTGAGGTGTACACGGATCATAAGAGTTTGAAGTACATTTTCACACAGAAGGAGTTAAATCTCAGACAAAGGAGATGGTTGGGGCTTATCAAGGATTATGATATGAAATTGCATTATCACCCCGAAAAGGCTAATGTAGTAGCTGACACATTAAGCCGTAAGAACCATGTCAATACGTTAATGACGGGAGGAATACCAAGGGAGTTAGCCGAAAATCTTGGTGAACTATGTTTGGAAATAGTTCCGAGAGGTTATGTAGCAGCATTGGAGATTCAGTCAACCTTGATGGATAAAATCAGGGAAGCTCAGAAAGCTGACAAAGAGATTGCCGCTATAAAGGAGAATCTGAGCAAAGGAAAAGCTAAAGGATTTCGTGAGGATGAGCATGACACCCTATGGTTTGAAGACCGCGTTTATGTGCCCAATGACCCGGAGATCAAGAAGTTGATTTTGCAAGAGGCACACGACTCACCATATTCAATTCACCTAGGAAATACCAAGATGTATCTGGATTTGAAGGATATTTTCTGGTGGACCGGAATGAAGAAGGATATAGCGGAGTATGCAGCAGTTTGTGATGTATGTCAGAGAGTAAAGGCAGAGCATCAGAAGCCAGTAGGATTGTTACAACCATTGCCGATACCCGAATGGAAGTGGGATAAGCTAGGCATGGATTTTATCACGGGATTGCCCAGTACTCGTTCAGGCTATGACTCGATTTGGGTTGTAGTTGATCGATTGACGAAAGTAGCTCATTTCATCCCAGTAAAGACCACTTACACCAGTGCTAAGTTGGCAAAGATATACATGACTAGGATCGTATGTCTGCATGGAGTTCCAAGGAGTATCGTATCGGATAGAGGAACCCAGTTTACCTCAAAGTTCTGGAAGCAGTTGCACGAAACTTTGGGAACCAGGCTAGAATTCAGTACAACTTTTCATCCACAGACAGATGGACAGACCGAGAGAGTAAATCAGATTTTGGAGGATATGCTGAGAGCTTGTGCGCTAGATTATGGATCTAGTTGGGACGATAATTTGCCATATGCTGAGTTCTCTTACAACAACAGTTACCAAACCAATTTAAAGATGGCCCCTTTCGAAGCCTTGTACGGAAGGAGGTGCAGGACACCGTTTTCATGGGACGAAGTTGGAGACCGCCAGTTGTTTGGTCCTGACTTGATTAAAGAGTCTGAACAGAAGGTGAAGTTGATTCGGGATAGGCTCAAGGTAGCCCAGTCCAGATAGAAAAGTTATGCAGATTCTAAACGCAAGGAGACAGTTTACGAAGTCGGAGACAGAGCTTATCTTCGAGTATCTCCACTTCGAGGAACAAAGAGTTTTGGAGTTAAAGGGAAGTTAGCGCCACGATTTGTAGGACCATATCGAGTTTTGGAGCGTACGGGAGAAGTGGCCTACAAGTTGGAATTGCCCGAAGGATTGTCAGGAGTTCATGATGTGTTCCACGTTTCTCAGTTAAAGAAATGTCACGCAGAGATGGATGGCATACCGTAGAGAGACACAGTGCCTTTGGAAACTATTCAGTTGGATAACGATTTGACCTACGAGGAGAAACCGGTCAAGATTCTCGAGTTTGCCAGCCGAGTTACTCGCAGCAAGGTTATCAAGTTCTGCAAGGTTCAGTGGAGCCACCACACGGAGGATGAAGCCACCTGGGAACGAGAGGAAGATTTGCTCAAAGACCACCCTCACCTATTTTCTAGCCAACCCGAATCCCGAGGGCGAGATTCATCTTAAGGGGGGTAGGTTTGTAACATCCCAAATTTTCAATTTGGAATGTTATACATTAGATCATCATGCATATCATATTTTATTTTTGCATTTTGGTTGATCCTAGAAATTCTACGCAACTCAATGACCCATGGAGAGAGTTGGGGATTTCGTTATTTTCATTTTTGAGTTCTCTCAAATTTTGAGAAATAGGATCATTTGATTTTATTTATTTTCTCATCAATTATTTCTATTACAAAAATATGAGAGAGGGAATAAAATGACTTTCCCAAAATAAAAAAATATTGAGGATTTAATAATAAAATCAAATAAGATTTTATTTCGGAGTTTTTCGGTGCTTTATTTGAATTTAGGAAAAATGTGCGTTTCTCAAAATTGCATTTAGGGCCCAAATAAATGTTCACCTTATGCGGCTTGATTTTAGAAGCCCGTGAAAATTTATTTCGGAATTTTTAGAGTCTATTTAGTATTTCTTTTTATTTTTCTTCCGAGCGGAATTAAAAAAAGAACCGACTTCGGGCCGTACCCGAGCGGGACACCGCCCGGGGGCAGCCTTTAAATAGCGCCGCCCCGAGCCGCCCCAGCCCATCAGCCCCGCCACGATCCGCGCGCGCCGCCGGAGCCGCCGCCGTCGCCAACGATCCCGCCGCCCGAGGTTCGTCGCGCTTCGTTTTCTGTGCCAAAAAAAATTCGGCGTTCGTCGTTTTTCTTTTTCTCGGATTAAATCATCAATTTTTCTGATCGCGATTCCTGATCCGATTTTCGTTTTAGTTTAACTTTTCGCTCGTTTATCGGAATCAGGCGATTCAAGTGCCTAGGGATTCGTCACGAAACCCTCTATCCGTTTAACCAACTTAAACAAGTTTTTCCACTGTAAAATTTGCCCTAGATCCAGATTACTTGAACGAAGTGTTTTCTTTCGCCGTTTGACTTTCGTTGCTTCGTTCAATTTGATTCTTTTTGCCAACCGGAGTTCTTAAGCTGAACCTTCTGGTTAGATCTCTTATTTGAGTTTTACCAGTGCATTAGATGAGTACTTATTGTATGCTTGTTTGTTTGTCTGTGATAGAATACCCGGAGTGCGCCGCCTGTTACTTCGAATCGTTAGGTTTCGCGGATCATCAGCAAGGCAAGTAACACTTTGATCATACCTTTTCTACTACCCAGTTTTATTGCATTAGATCAATCCTCACACATTGCATGATTAGGATCTAATTAAATTGTGGGATGGGAAGTAGATGAGGTAGTACCTATTACCTGTTTATTATCAAACCTTTGGGAGTTACTTCTACGTTTGCTTATTATGCCATGCTATGCCAGTAGACGTGGATTGGGTGAGTGAAATCCATGACAGATGTGAGATTGTTAATTAATGGTTTATCTAAGGTGGCAACTTAAACACACATCTGGGTGGATTGAGGCACCTGGGTATTCCAGGACTTGCCTGTTTTCTTTTGGACCGCCACCCAGGCTCAAAGGGATCATGAGACTATTCATACTAGAAACTTCCGTGTGCAGCCACAAGCTATTATGGGCTCTAGCATAGTTGACTAAGTCGTGCGAACTCTTACAGTGGTAGACTAGCAGATGTAGGGGATGTAGGTGGTATGGTCTAGCCGATCGTAAGGTGCTAGCGCTTCTGAAAGACTATGTCTCGGTCATCCGTCTTCTCAAACACCATGTAGTGCGAGAAACCAAACGGAGGCGATCGAGTCTTGTGGGGAAAAGTGCGCAAACCTCTGCAGAGTGTAATAAACTAATCATGGTTAGCCGTGTCCCCTGTTATGGACATCTTGAGTATCTAGTACTTGGATTTTCATGTCAATCTCAACATGTTACTCTAAATTAATTTTGTTGGGTTATGTTTAATGATGATGCTTAATTGGGATTGAGAATGCTGTCAACCATTCTCAATGTTTAACAACCACCATGATAGTTAAATAAATTTATTCCTTTGAAGTAGGGAAAAATTGGCTTTATGCAAAACTATAACCATAGAGCTTTCCACCAGCCAAATATGCATATAGTATAGCTGTTTCATTCCATTACTCTCTATGTGTTACATTGCCAGCATATTCCATGTGCTGACCCGTTTCGGGCTGCAACGTTAATGTTGCAGACTTTTCAGACGACGATTAAGGAGTTTTTAGGTCGTGGTCCTATACTCAGTGATGCCGTTGGAGTTGATGGACTCATTTATCTTCCAATCCTTCCGCTGTTATCGTTATTAGATGGCCTTAAGCCATATTTATTGTAATAAGTTCTCTTTTGAGACACTCAATGTAATAAGTGTGTGATTGCTACTCTGCTATAAATTCTCTGAGTACTGTGTGGTGTCAGCATTACTGATCCAGGGATGACACCGGAGCACAGAGATTAGACTGTTTGAGGTATGGTCGCTACATGGGGCTCCCGGGTGGGGATGATTTGCCCCTTTCCTAGGAGCCGATGGGCGATTTCCTGGGCTAAGTACCCAGCCTCTTGGAGCTTGGTGATGTCCTTCTCCTTGATGGAGGAAACCATCCACTTGCCCTGCGCTCCAGATCCAGACATGGCTGGAGTGCTTTTCTGAGGTGGAAAGGATGGAAGCTTGGGTGCTGGAGCTCGAGAATGGATGGGCAGAGAGGAAGAGGGCTTGGGTGAAAAGGTGAAATCCTTATCCCTTTAAAAAGGCTGCGAATATCAAATGCCTCCCCACTCGCCTTAAAACTCGCCTATTCCGAAGGGTTGTGCAGACGACGCGGTTGGATTACTGATACGTCTCCAAGGTATCTATAATTTTTGATTGCTCCATGTTATATTATCTAATGTTTTGGACTATATTGGGCTTTATTTTCCACTTTTATATTATTTTTGGGACTAAACCTATTAACCGGAGGCCCAGCCCAGAAATGCTGTTTTTTTCCTATTACAGTGTTCCGAAGAAACGGAATATCAAACGGAGTCCAAACGGAATAAAATCTTCGGTAATATGATTTTCTCACCGAACATGATCCAGGAGACTTGGACCCTGCTCCAAGGAACAAAAGAGGCGGTCACGAGGGTGGGGGCGCCCCCCTAGGGCACGCCCCTGCCTTGTGGGCCCCTCGTTGCTCCTCCGGCGTACTTCTTCCTCCTATATATACACACGTACCCCCAAACGGTCAGAACAGGAGACAAAAACCTAATTCCACCGCCACAACTTTCTGTATCCATGAGATCCCACCTTGGGGCCTGTTCTGGAGCTCCGCCGGAAGAGGGCCGTCATCACGGAGGGCTTCTACATCATCATAGCCTCTCCGATGAAGTGTGAGTAGTTTACCTCAGACCTTCGGGTCCATAGTTAGTAGCTAGATGGCTTCTTTTCTCTCTTTGAATCTGAATACAAAGTTCTCCCCCTCTCTTGTGGAGATCTATTCGATGTAATCTTCTTTTTGCGGTGTGTTTCTTGAGACTGATGAATTGTGGGTTTATGATCAAGTCTATCTATGAATAATATTTGAATCTTCTCTGAATTATTTTATGTATGATTGGTTATCTTTGCAAGTCTCTTCGAATTATTCGTTTGGTTTGGCCAACTAGATTGGTAGTTCTTGCCATGGGAGAAGTGCTTAGCTTTGGGTTTGATCTTGCGGTGTCCTTACCAAGTGACAGAAGGGGCAGCAAGGCACGTATTGTATTGTTGCCATCGAGGATAACAAGATGGGGTTTATTTCATATTTCATGAATTTATCTCTCTACATCATGTCATCTTGCTTAAGGCATTACTCTGTTTTTAACTTAATACTCTAGATGCATGCTGGATAGCGGTCGATGAGTGAAGTAATAGTAGTAGATGCGGAATCGTTTCGATCTACTTGTCATGGACGTGATGCCTATATACATGATCATGCCTAGATATTCTCATAACTATTCTCAATTCTGTCAATTTCTCAACAGTAATTTGTTCACCCACCGTAGAATACTTATGCTCTTGAGAGAAGCCACTAGTGAAACCTATGGCCCCCGGGTCTATTCTCATCATATCAATCTCCATCACTTTAATCTTGCTTTGATTTTTTACTTTGCTTTTACTTTTTTACTTTGCATCTTTATACCAAAAATACCAAAAGTATTATATCTATCAGATCTCACTCTCGTAACTGACCGTGAAAGGATTGACAACCCCTAATCGCGTTGGTTGCGAGTAGCTATCGTTTTGTGCAGGTACGAGGGACTTGAGCGTGGCCTCCTACTAGATTGATACCTTGGTTCTCAAAAACTGAGGGAAATACTTACGCTACTCTGCTGCATCATCCCTTCCTCTTCGGGGAAAACCAACGCAAGCTCAAGATGTAGCAAGAAGGATTTCTGGTGCCGTTGCCGGGGAGTCTACGCAAAAAGTCAACATACCAAGTACCCATCACAATCCCTATCTCTTGCATTACATTATTTTCCATTTGCCTCTCATTTTCCACTCCCCCCAATTCACCCTTGCCGTTTTATTCGTCCTCTCTCTCTCTATCCTCCCTCTCTATTTGCCTCTTTTTGCCCGTTTGCTTTTTGTTTGCTCGTGTGTTAGATTGCTTGTTTGTCGTGATGGCTCAAGATACTACTAAATTGTGTGACTTCACCAATACCAACAATAATGATTTCCTTAGCACTCCAATTGCTCCTCTTACCGATGCTGAATCTTGTGAAATTAATACTGCTTTGTTGAATCTTGTTATGAAAGATCAATTTGCCGGCCTTCCTAGTGAAGATGCTGCTACTCATCTGAATAGCTTCGTTGATTTATGTGATATGCAAGAGAAAAAAGATGTCAATAATGATGTCGTTAAATTGAAGCTATTTCCTTTTTCGCTTAGAGATCGTGCTAAAGCTTGGTTTTCGTCTTTGCCTAAGAATAGTATTGATTCATGGAACAAGTGCAAAGATGCTTTTATCTCTAAGTATTTTCCTCCCGCTAAGATCATCTCTCTTAGAAACGATATTATGAATTTTAAGCAACTTGATCATGAACATGTTGCACAAGCTTGGGAGATAATGAAATAAATGATACGTAATTGCCCCACTCATGGTTTGAATTTGTGGATGATTATACAAAAATTTTATGCCGGATTGAATTTTGCTTCTAGAAATCTTTTAGATTCGGCCGTGGTAGGCACTTTTATGGAAATCACTTTATGAGATGCTACTAAACTCCTAGATAATATTATGGTTAATTATTCTCAATGGCATACTGAAAGAACTTCTAACAAAAAAGTGCATGCGATAGAAGAAATCAATGTGTTGAGTGGAAAGATGGATGAACTTATGAAATTATTTTCTACTAAGAGTGTTTCTTCTGATCCTAATGATATGCCTTTGTCTACATTGATTGAGAATAACAATGAATCTATGGATGTGAATTTTGTTGGTAGGAATAATTTTGGTAACAACGCTTATAGAGGGAATTTTAATCCTAGGCCATATCCTAGTAATCCTTCTAATAATTATGGGAATTCCTACAACAACTCTTATGGAAATTATAATAAGATGCCCTCTGAATTTGAGAATAGTGTTAAAGAATTTATGAATTTGCAAAAGAATTTTAATGCTTTGCTTGAGGAGAAATTGCTTAAAGTTGATGATTTGGCTAGAAACGTTGATAGAATTTCTCTTGAGGTTGATTCTTTAAAGCTTAGATCTATTCCTCCTAAGCATGATATCAATGAGTCTATCAAAGCCATGAGAATTTCCATTGATGAGTGCAAGGAAAGAACCGCTAGGATGCGTGCTTCCAAAGATGCCTTTATTAAAGTGTGTTCCTCCAATTCCTATGAAAATCAAGATGAAGATCTAAAAGTTATTGATGTGTCCCCTATTAAATCTTTCTTTTGCAATATTAATCTTGATGAAACTTAATATGATCTTCCTTTACCTAGAAGGCGTTCTAAAAATTTGGAGTATTTAGATCTTAATGATGAAATTGATGAAAGTGGGATTGAAAGAAATAAAAATCTACATGTTGCTAAACCCACTATATTGGATTTCAATGAATTTAATTATGAAAGTTGCTCTTTAATTGATTGTATTTCCTTGTTGCAATCCATGCTAAATTCCCCACATGCTTATAGTCAAAATAAAGCGTTCACCGAACATATTGTTGATGCCTTGATGCAATCTTATGAAGAAAAACTTGAGTTGAAAGTTTCTATCCCTAGAAAACTCTATGATGAGTGGGAACCAACTATTAAAATTAAAACTAAAATTAAATATCATGAGTTTTATGCTTTGTGTGATTTGGGTGCTAGTGTCTCTACTATTCCCAAGACTTTGTGTGATTTGCTAGATTTCCGTAATTTTGATGATTGCTCTCTAAACTTGCATCTTGCGGATTCCACTATTAAGAAACCTATGGGAAGGATTAATGATGTTCTTATTGTTGCAAATAGGAATTATGTGCACATAGATTTCATTGTTATTGACATAGATTGCAATCCTTCTTGCCCTATTATTCTTGGTAGACCTTTCCTTAGAACGGTTGGTGCAATTATTGATATGAAGGAACGGAATATTAGATTTCAATTTCCATTAAAAAGGGCATGGAACACTTTCCAAGAAATAAAATAAAATTACCATATGAAACTATCATGAGAACCACTTATGGATTGCCTACCAAAGATGGCAATACCTAGATCTATCCTCGCTTTTATGCCTAGCTAGGGGCGTTAAACGATAGCGCTTGTTGGGAGGCAACCCAATTTTATTTTTATTCCTTGCTTTTTGCTCATGCTTAGTAATAAATAAATTATTTAGCCTATGTATATATTATGTTTTTTGTTTAATTAGTGTTTGTGCCAAGTAGAACCGTTGGGAAGACTTGGGGAAAGTCTTGTTGAACTTGCTGTAAAAAACAGAAACTTTAGCCCTCACGAGAACTGCTGTCATTTTTATTTGAAGAGTGATATTTAGTTAATTATTTTTTCAGATGATTAATAGAGAAATTCCTCACGTCCAGCAATTTATTTTAGAATTGTTGGGGTTCCAGATCTTGCGCTAGCTACAGATTACTACAGACTAATCTGTTTTTGACAGATTCTGTTTTTCGTGTGTTGTTTGCTTATTTTGATGAATCTATGGCTAGTAAAATAGTTTATAATCCATAGAGAAGTTGGAATACAGTAGGTTTAACACCAATATAAATAAATAATGAGTTTATTACAGTACCTTGAAGTGGTATTTTTTTTTCTTTCGCTAACGGAGCTCACGAGTTTTCTATTTTGAGTTTTGTGTTGTGAAGTTTTCAAGTTTTGGGTGAATTCTTTTGATGGATCATGGAACAAGGAGTGGAAAGAGCCTAAGCTTGGGGATGCCCACGGAATCCCCAAGATAATCCAAGTACACCAAAAAGTCAAAGCTTGGGGATGCCCCAGAAGGCATCCCCTCTTTCGTCCACTTCCATCGGTGATTTACTTGGAGCTATATTTTTATTCACCAACATGATATGTGTTTTGCTTGGAGCGTCTTGTATTATTTTTGTCTTAGTATACCACAATAATCCTTGCTGTACACACCTTTTGAGAGAGCCATACATGAATTAAAATTTGATAGAATACTCTTTGTGCTTCACTTATATCTTTTGAGCTAGATAATTTTGCTCTATGTGCTTCACTTATATCTTTTGAGCTAGCTAATTTTGCTCTTTGTGCTTCACTTATATCTTTTGAGCTAAGTAGTTTTTCTCTATGTGATTCACTTGTATCTTTTGCGCTAGATAATTTTTCTCTATGTGCTTCACTTATATCTTTTGAGCGTTATAATTTTGCTCTATGTGCTTCACTTAGATCTTTTAGAGCACGGTGGTAGATTTGTTTTAAAGAAACTATTGATCTCTCATGCTTCACTTAAATTATTTTGAGAGACTCTTAATAGCATGGTAATTTGCTTAATAATAATATGCTTGGTATTCAAGATTTGTGGAACTTTCTTTTGAGTGTGTTGAATACTAAGAAAAGATTGAAGCATGATAATTGTTTTGAGATATGGAGGTGATAATATTAAAGTCATGCTAGTTGAGTAGTTGTGAATTTAAAGAATACTTGTATTAAAGTTTGTGATTCCTGTAGCATGCACATATGGTGAACCGTTATGTGACGAAGTCGGAGCATGATTTATTTATTGATTGTCTTCCTTATGAGTGGCGGTCGGGGACGAGCGATGGTCTTTTCCTACCAATCTATCCCCCTAGGAGCATGCGCGTAATACTTTGCTTTGATAACTTCTAGATTTTTGCAATAAGTATATGAGTTCTTTATGACTAATGTTGAGTCCATGGATTATACGCACTCTCACCCTTCCACCTTTGCTAGCCTCTCTAATACCGCGCACCTTTCGCCGGTATCATACACCTACCATATACCTTCCTCAAAACAACCACCATACCTACCTATTATGGCATTTCCATAGCCATTCCGAGATATATTGCCATTCAACTTTCCACCATCTAGTTCATCATGACACATTCATCATTGTCATATTGCTTAGCATGATCATGTAGTTGACATAGTATTTGTGGCAAAGCCACCGTTCATAATTTCTTTATACTTGTCACTCTTGATTCATTGCATATCCCGGTACACCGCCGGAGGCATCCATATAGAGTCATACTTTGTTTTAGAATCGAGTTGTAATCATTGAGTTGTAAATAAATAAAAGTGTGATGATCATCATTTAATAGAGCATTGTCCCAATAAAAAAAGGAGAAAGGCCAAAGAAAAAAAGAAGGCCCAAAAAAAGAAAATAAATAAAAAGGGGCAATGCTACTATCCTTTTTCCACACTTGTGCTTCAAAGTAGCACCATGATATAGCGAGTCTCATATATTGTGCTTCAAAGTAGCACCATGTTCTTCATATAGAGAGTCTCATATGTTGTCACTTTCATATACTAGTGGGAATTTTAAATTATAGAACTTGGCTTGTATATTCCAATGATGGGCTTCCTCAAAATTGCCCTAGGTCTTCATGAGAAAGCAAGTTGGATGCACACCCACTTAGTTTCTTTTTGAGCTTTCATACATTTATAGCTCTAGTGCATCTGTTGCATGGCAATCCCTACTCACTCACATTGATATCTATTGATGGGCATCTCCATAGCCCGTTGATACGCCTAGTTGATGTGAGACTATCTTCCCCTCCTGTTTGCCTTCTCCACAACCACCATTCTATTCCACCTATAGTGCTATATCCATGGCTCACGCTCATGTATTGCGTGAAGATTGAAAAAGTTAGAGTATGAAACAATTGCTTGGCTTGTCATCGGGGTTGTGCATAATTTAAATACTTTGTGTGGTGAAGATGGAGCATAGCCAGACAATATGATTTTGTAGGGATAAATTTCTTTGGCCATGTTATTTTGAGAAGACATAATTGCTTTGTTAGTATGCTTGAAGTATTATTATTTTTATGTCAATATAAACTTTTGTCTTGAATCTTTCTAATCTGAATATTCATACCACAATTAAGAATATTTGCATTGAAATTATTCCAAGTAGCACTCCGCATCAAAAATTCTCTTTTTATCATTTACCTACTCGAGGACGAGTGGGAATTAAGCTTGGGGATGCCTGATACGTCTCCAACGTATCTATAATTTTTGATTGCTCCATGCTATATTATCTACTGTTTTGGACTATATTGGGATTTATTTTCCACTTCTATATTATTTTTGGGACTAACCTATTAACCGGAGGCCCAACCCAGAATTGCTGTTTTTTGCCTATTACAGTGTTTCGAAGAAACGTAATATCAAACGGAGTCCAAACGGAATAAAATCTTCGGGAATGTGATTTTCTCATCGAACGTGATCCAGGAGACTTGGACCCTGCTCCAAGGAACAAAAGAGGCGGTCACGAGGGTGCCCCCCCTAGCGCGCGCCCCCCTGCCTCGTGGGTCCCTCGTTGCTCCTCCGGCGTACTTCTTCCTCCTATATATACTGACGTACCGCAAATGATCAGAACAGGAGCCGAAAACCTAATTCCACCGCTGCAACTTTCTGTATCCATGAGATCCCATCTTGGGGCCTGTTCCGGAGTTCCGCCGGAAGAGGGCCGTCATCACGGAGGGCTTCTACATCATCATAGCCTCTCCGATGAAGTGTGAGTAGTTTACCTCAGACCTACGGGTCCATAGTTAGTAGCTAGATGGCTTCTTATCTCTCTTTGAATCTCAATACAAAGTTCTCCCCCTCTCTTGTGAAGATCTATTCGATGTAATCTTCTTTTTGCGGTGTGTTTGTTGAGAACGATGAATTGTGGGTTTATGATCAAGTCTATCTATGAATAATATTTGAATCTTCTCTGAATTCTTTTATGTATGATTGGTTATCTTCGCAAGTCTCTTCGAATTATCCGTTTGGTTTGGCCAACTAGATTGGTAGTTCTTGCCATGGGAGAAGTGCTTAGCTTTGGGTTCGATCTTGCGATGTCCTTACCCAGTGACAGAAGGGGAAGCAAGGCACGTATTGTATCGTTGCCATCGAGGATAACAAGATGGGGTTTATTTCATGTTGCATGAATTTATCTCTCTACATCATGTCATCTTGCTTAAGGTGTTACTCTGTTTTTAACTTAATACTCTAGATGCATGTTGGATAGCGGTCGATGAGTGGAGTAATAGTAGTACATGCAGAATCGTTTCGATCTACTTGTCACGGACGTGATGCCTATATACATGATCATGCCTAGATATTCTCATAACTATGCTCAATTCTGTCAATTGCTCAAGAGTAATTTGTTCACTCATCGTAGAATACTTATGCTCTTGAGAGAAGCCACTAGTGAAACCTATGGCCCCCGGGTCTATTCTCATCATATCAATCTCCACCACTTTAATCTTGCTTTGCTTTTTTTACTTTGCTTTTACTTTTTTACTTTGCATCTTTATACCAAAAATACCAAAAATATTATATCTATCAGATCTCACTCTCGTAAGTGACCATGAAGGGATTGACAACCCCTAATCGCGTTGGTTGCGAGTAGCTATCGTTTTGTGAAGATACGAGGGACTTGAGCGTGGCCTCCTACTGGATTGATACCTTGGTTCTCAAAAACTGAGGGAAATACTTACGCTACTCTGTTGCATCATCCCTTCCTCTTCGGGGAAAACCAACGCAAGCTCAAGACGTAGCAATTACCCACGCCCGTATTGATGAGAATCCCACAATAAGGGGACACGATATCTGCTTTGACAAGACGTGCCAATAAAACCGCATCTTGAAACATGGAGCGGGAGGCTAAAAACAATTCAAAATAATGACCGGGCAGTGACGTGATGTCATGCTACAAAAGCTGTCGGTGGATTGGATTCATAAAATATTATACTCTCTGCGTGTGTGTGTGTGTGTGATACTCGTTTTGTAGAGCCGGACACGTTTTCTGTGTTCGAAGGCTGTTATGGAGTATTCGGACGAGGAACCCGTCTTGCAATGCCCAAGACAATCTGCGCGCCAGACACATCGTCATTCAAGCCTGGTTCAGGGGCTACTGAGGGAGTCCTAGATTAGGGGGTCCTCGGGCATCTGGACTATGTAACATGGGCCGAACTAATGGGCTATGAAGATACAAGACAGAAGATTTCTTCCCGTGTCTGGATGTGACTCTCTTTTGCGTGGATGGCAAGCTTGGCATTCGGATATGTAGATTCCTTCCTTTATAAACCGACTTTGTACAACCCTAGGCCCCTCCGGTGTCTATATAAATCGGAGGGTTTAGTCCGTAGGGGCAATCACAATCATACAGGCTAGACATCTAGGGCTTAGCCATTGCGATCTCGTGGTAGATCAACGCTTGTAATCCTCATACTCAGCAATATCAATCAAGCAGGACGTAGGGTATTACCTCCATCAAGAGGGCCCGAACCTGGGTAAAACATCATATCCCCTGTCTCCTATTACCATCGAACCTAGGCGCACAGTTCGGGACCCCCTACCCGAGATCCGCCGGTTTTGACACCGACACCCCCTCATATATATATAGGTACGAGGGAGAGGGAACAACCAAGGGGGCGCCCAAAGTATGACGAATCCTACTTGGGCTCCCTCTGCAATTCGCCCCCCTTTCCTTTTTCACCGGAGGAGGAAGGAAAGAGGAGGGAGGAGGGAAGGAAGGGGGAGGCCGAATCCCTCCCCTTCCTTCTCTCTTTCCTCCTTTCCTTTCCCCTCTGGTGCGGCCCATATGGGGGCGCAGCAGCCCCTGCTGGCTGTTGTGTTTTCCATCTTGGCCCATTAGGCCCATATCTTTGCCGGGGGTGCCCAGAACCCCTTTCCGGTCACCCGATATGTACCCGGTACCTCCGGAACACTTCCGGTGTCCGAATACTGTCGTCCTATATATTAATCTTTACCTCTCGACCATTTCGAGACTCCTCATCATGTTTGTGATCTCATGCAGGCCTCCAAACAACATTCGGTTACCAAAACACATAACTCATATAATATAAAATCGTCATCGAACGTTAACCATGCGGACCCTACGAGTTCGAGAACTATGTAGACATGACCGAGACACCTCTCCGGTCAATAACCAATAGCGGAACCTGGATGCTCATATTGGCTCCTACATATTCTACGAAGATCTTTATCGGTTGAACCGTAATGACAACATACGTTATTCCCTTTTTCATTGGTATGTTACTTGCCCAAGATTCGATCATCGGTGTCTTCATACCTAGTTGAATCTCGTTACCGACAAGTCTCTTTACTCGTTCCGTAATACATCATCTCGCAACTAACTCATTAGTCACATTGCTTGCAAGGCTTCTTATGATATGCATTACCGAGAGGGCCCAAAGATACCTCTCCGATACTCGGAGTGACAAATCCTAATCTCGATCTATGCCAATCCAACAAACACCTTTGGAGATACCTGTAGAGCATCTTTATAATCACCCAGTTATGTTGTGACGTTTGATAGCACGCAAGGTATTCCTCCGGTATCTGGGAGTTGCATAATCTCATAGTCAAAGGAATATGTATATGACATGAAGAAAGCAATAGCAATAAAACTGAATGATCAATATGCTAAGCTAACGGATGGGTCTTTTCCATCACATCATTCTCCTAATGATGTGATCACGTTCATCAAATGACAACACATGTCTATGGTTAGCAAACTTAACCATCTTTGATTAACGAGCTAGTCTAGTAGAGGCTTACTAGGGACACGGTGTTTTGTCTATGTATCCACACATGTATCAACTTTCCGGTTAATACAATTCTAGCATGAATAATAAACATTTATCATGATATAAGGAAATATGAAATAACAACTTTATTATTGCCTCTATGGCATATTTCCTTCAGTGCCCCCCTCAGGGCACCCCTATGGTACTTCTTTGGCCCATAGTGTGTCTTCTGGCCCATAAAAATTCTCCAAAAAGTTTCGCTACGTTTGGACTCCGTTTGGTATTGATTTTGTGCGAAGTAAAAAATAAGCAAAAAATAGCAACTGACACTGGGCACTATGTCAACGGGTTAGTCCCAAAAAATGATATAAAGTTGCTATAAAATGATTGTAAAACATCCAAGAATGATAATGTAACAACATTGAACAATCAAAAATTATAGATACGTTGGAGACGTATCAGCATCCCCAAGCTTAATTGCTTCTCGTCCTCGAGTAGGTAAATGATAAAAACAAAATTTTTGATGTGGAATGCTTCCTATCATGTTCATCACATATTCTTTTCTTTGTAGCATGTACATTTGGACTTCTATATGATTCAAAGCAATAGTCTAGTTTTCACATGAAGATTTGAATACTCAAGGATATCAACAAGCAACCATGTCTTTCAAAATATCAACACTAAAGCAAGTTATCCCTAACCCATTATGCTCAATCGTTGATCCATTCATGAAACACACTCGCATATTTGCTACACCCAATGCTCAAGTACGATTATAGTGCCCCTTAGTTGGTGCTTTATAAGAGAAGGTGGTGACTCAAGTAAAAATAAAAATTGCATAAAGTAAAAGAAAAGCCCTTCGTAGAGTGTGTCGGATCACGGGTTCCGGCAAAACCCTTAAGGTTCGAACACTGGGGTGCGCGTGAAGATCTCCCCCTACCGATCCATGTCCTGGCTTCGCTAAGATCTCAAGGGCTAAATCGACCAACTCGCAACACAAAGGACACAAGATTTATACTGGTTCGGGCCACCGTTGTGGTGTGATACCCTACTCCAACGTGGTGGTGGTGGATTGCCTCCTGGGCTGAGGATGAACAGTACAAGGGGAAGAACCGCCTCCCGAGGAGAGGTGTTCTTGTACTTGGTGGCTAATCCTATTGTGGTGGCTAATCCTATTTATAGAGGCCCTGGTCCTCTCCCCAAATATAGAGTGGGAAGGGAGCCAACAACAGCCAATTCGAAAGGGGACAGCTAATACAGCTTATCCTGACAAAAGTGGTATTCGCCTGCCAAAGGCTCTGGTGGTCACACCGTCTTGGGCTCCATGGTGACCTCTGTCTTGTCGTCCTGCTAGTCTTGGCCTCTTTGCACCAATATGGAAACCTTTGCTTGACGCCTCAATACTCTACGTCTGTGCTTGCCTCCTTAGCACCAAAGAGGAAACAAGGACACTATGCACGCTGGCGCCCGCCAGGTCTCGATCGTCATGGCTCACGTCATTGGAACCTCGCGAGGTTTGCCTGGCCTTGATCTCTCCGCCCCTCGCGAGCCATCCTAGTGAGGCCGCTCCTGAGGAGGTCTTGTGTCATCCGCCTCGCGAGGCTTGGCCCCTCGTGAGGGTCTTGAATGCTTGTTGGTGAAGATGGGCCATACAGGCCCGCTCGTAGAGCCACGCCGTGGGCCGCAGGCAGGAAAGTCTGGGGACCCCTGTTCCCAGAATGCCAATAGTAGCCCCCGGGCCCAAGGCGTGCTCGTGCTTGGCTTCGAGGCGAAGCGAAGGGGCAAGTGCAAAAGCCGCGGGTCCCAATAGCCTGCGGCCTTGGTCGACGTGTGGCAGTTGATTGGTCGTGGGCGTCTTCGCTTCCGCATGCTGCCTTGATACCTGCCTCGCTAGGCGGCTACCATGGTCTACACGGTTTCCCTCCCGTTGTTGCTGCGCACTCTTCAATTCTTCCGCTTCCTCGTAGCTCAGCCTCTCCCCCCGATCCGATTTGAGCTCAATCCTCCCATCGCCATGGCACTGGACCAATCGGAGAAAGGGAAGAGTCCCCTATCCTTCGCCGAGCTGTTCCCGGCCACTGAGCCTGTCGTTGGCAGGTCGCTGGTGCTCAACCAGGAAGCCATGGACATGGTGCGTCCCATGCTAGCCTCAACCTTCAATGAGTGGGGAAGGACAGTGGCCTGGCCTGCATCTCATGCTCGTGTCGACCGGACAGCCACCGAGGTCCCATTCTTCATCAACGCACTTTGGGCTGGCTTGGTCCCTCCTTTCTCCACCTTCTTCAAAGTTGTGCTTGCGCATTATCAGATGCATATGTTGCACCTTGATCCTTAACCAGTGACCCTTCTCGGCGTCTTCGCATTTATTTGTGAGACCATGGTAGGCATTGTTCCTTCCGTGGCCCTTCTCCGCCACTTCTTCTCCCTGCACCTGATTGATCCCCGACAGAGCTCGGGATGCCCGAGCTTTCAGGCCGTGGCGGCGACAGCCGGTGTGGGGATTGACTTCGAGCTCCCACCATTCACGAGTGGGTTTTGGGCACAGTGAGTATTTGTTGATGTTGGACTGACTTCGAGCCCCCTGCTCTCTTCTCCATCAGCGCCCGCTATTCCCAACTTCGGTTGGTGCCACCAAAGGCTCACTGATTCGCACCTTGCCCCTATCTGGCTCAGGCTGAAGTGGCTCAAGGACCTTGATGTGACTGCGCCTATGGTGGTGAACGAGTTCATCCGGTGCCAAATCGCCCGGCTTCAGCGCCACTCTTGACCGATGTGGGCCTTGCTCAACAGCAAGGACGACATGAGACTTCAGGAGTCCGGGCTCCCTCTTGAGGTGCGGCGAACAGTGCTCGTGGTCCTGACGGGTGCCCTGTTGCCAGACGACATGCCAAGGAAGAGTTGCCTTCTGTACCGCTGCTTGGACAAGGCGAGATTCACGGAGCATATGCCCTCCTTCGATGAGTGGGGGCTGCGTCGAGTCAGCCTTGTGGGGCCCCGTGAGAACCCCATTGTTGTGGTTCCTCTTCCTGCCGCTAGCGCCGAGCTCACCCCAAGTGTGGATGCAGGGGGGAAAGCACCGCTGGGGGCCGATGGCGAAGGTGTCGAGATGCTCATGCCGCCCAGGGCTCCTGAGGCGTCGTCCTCAGGAACCCGCGACTCTTGCCCCAGGGCAGCGGTTAAGGAGGCTACGTAGCCCGCGTCTCCCGAGGCCAGTGCTCATGAGACCTCGACAGGTCGCTGTGAGGTAGAGCCTCAAGGCTCCCCTCAGCTTGGCGCTCCTGAGGCTACCCCTTCGAGCACTTCTCCAGTTGCGCCTCGTGTGGGCCTCCATGTCCAGCGCTTCAGTCGGCTCTACATGGACTTCGAAGAGCTCCGCAAGAGGAAGGGGTCCCCAAGCAGCAGCACCTTCGGGCCGTTAAAACGGAGAAAGTACATCGCCGTTGATGAGTAAGTACCTCATCTTGGTGATTCTTCGTGTGCTGCTTTCCTTCCTGGCGATATCTCTTCAGGATTCCTTCCGCCAAGGCCGCAGGATCTCCTGAGAAGCAGCCTCCTCTCACCTTGCTTCTCCCGCTAGACTCGAGCGCTGCAAGCCCGTGCTCTGCTTATGATGTGGAGCCAACCGGGGAAGCCAACCCGTCGACAAGGCGTCGTGAGCTCGTGCCATCACCGTCCCTCCTCCACGGCCTTGCTTGGAATACAACAAGCGTGCCAAGGGTTCCTCCCCTGGTCGTGGACGGCGGCTAGATGGCTTCGGTCTTGGGCTCCTCTTCAAGCAGCGGGCCTTCACTCATTCGGGCTCCTTGCGAGGCCTAGCGTGCAACTGGGTGGGTGCCAGCCCCCAGCCCCCTACTGAAAGGGGGCAAGCCGCTTCGGGCCCCATCCGCGGTCCCCGCGGCGAGGGACGGAGTCAGCAGCATGCTAGAGTTGACGCAATAAAGGAGCATCGTCCGCCACGATCTCTTTCAGGAGGCGATGGGCGCGATGAACCGGCTTGGTGAAGAGCTCGTGGATGTGGACGCGCGTCTAGTGGCCGAGGGTCTTCGGCTGGTGGAGGAGCAGCATAAGCTGAAGGTGTCTATCAACCTCGGGCGCCACCAGCGCGAACTCGATAATGCGAAGGCCGAGGCTTCCCTCGCAGCCTCCCATGAGGTCTGCTACCGAGCTCTGGAAGAGGCTCGGGAAGCTGACCGCCATCGCGAGGTTGTGGAGAAGCGTGCGTGGGAGCTCCAAGCCTAGAGCGCCGTCTTGGATCAGCAAGTGGAGGCACGCAGAGCCGCCCTTGCATCATTGAGGGGGACGCCCTCCGAAGAGGAAGAGATCCGGAGGCACGAGGAGGCGCTGGCGCTGGAAGCCGTGGAGTATAGCCTTGAGCTCGAACAACTAGAGACGAGGGAGCGTCAAGTTGCCCAGGCGGAGGATGCCGTCGGCGCGCGCGAGGCCATGGCCCAGGAGCAGGTCGATCACCGGGTGGCCGATGCTCATGCGGGTCTTGATGGTAGGCTTGACCTGAAGTTGAAGCTCGTGGAAGCTGATGCCACTGGTAGGACTGCTGCCCTCAAGTCCAGGTTCACCGAGGTGGAGCGATGCGAGGAAGCCACCGCGGCCGCCCTGGTCTCGGTGTAGGCCGAACTGGCCTCCGCCTGCGCCGAGCTGCTCCCTCTTCAGCAACGGGTCGCTAACACTGAGTCCGTCGTCCACCAGAATAGGGAGGAAGTGCTTCAGCGGCGGACGCTGGAGCGCGTGCACGCCCCCATGCTCCAGGACCTTAGGAACAGGGCCAACATTGCTCTGGGCCACATCTGTGATGAGAATGCTCATCATCCCCACGCGGATGGCTACACCAGCCACCTCCGCTTCTTCACCGACGTGGTGATGCGCCTGGAGAACCGTTCCGAGAGGGCTCGCCAACTTGTTGAAGAGAGGAGCTATGACCTGCTCGGGCGTGCATTCTCCTGCGTCTTCAGCCATCTCCAGAACGCCGACCCCAACTTCGATTTTGACGCCGCCATCGCTCCTGTACCCGAGGCCATCAGGGGCGACCTGTCACGATGGCTGGTAGACAATGAGGACGCGCTGGTCAGGGCCTTCACTTCCGATGGCGATGGGGTGGTGGTCGCGGCGAATGCGGGCGACATGGTCGACGATGGTGATGGCGGCGCTGGTGAAGGTGATGGTGATGCCAACGATGGTGGCAGTGATGCCAGCGACGTGTCTAACAGCGATCCGGGGGATGCGGCGAGCAACATGTCTAACTGATCCCGTGTTTCCTGGCTATTTGTCCTGCACACAGAAGCTCGGGCGCAACCCTTGGGGTTGTAAGAGCATTTTTGGAGGGGAAGCCCCTCATGTAAATTTGCTATTGCCTCTATCTTGTGAGGTCGAGTTGAATATGTGTCTTCATGAACTCACATATCCTGGGGCAAAGTTGATGTTGCGGTTTACCTTAGCCTAGATGAGCCCAAACCGGCTCGTGGGGTTCCGAGCTTCTGGGAAGCTCCTGAGGAACTCGTCGAGACGCTCGAGGGGGCCGTGTCATAAGCAAGCGCTAGCCGTGGCGCGACATGCGCGTGGCGTGTGTGCATCTTGCCTAGCCCTGCTCGCGAGGGGGAAGCAACAGGTGCGAAGTCCGAAATAAGGCAAGAACCAGATAGCAAGCAATCGCTCGAATGAGAAAAGGCACCCCCGCGCGCATCAATGAAAATTCAACTTCAACTCAAATCCAATTCCAGAAGGCAAGGCTACAGAAAAGGGATCCAAAGCAAATGGCTGCGTCCGGCGCCTAGTCTAGTCTTCTTGTCTTCGAGTCTTCTCACCAGCGCGTAGCTAATTGCTGCCACTTGGACGTGGGAGGGAGCGCCGGAGGCCCGAGGGCGGCACTCCTGAGACTCCGGGGCGTGTACAGCCCCACTCTTTATTACATGAGAGTGTCACGGGCGGCGATCTTCATAGGCGTGAGCCTTACTTCATATCGCCAAACGAGGGCCCCGCCTTGCGCCTCTCTCGGCCACCATTGGGGGCAACCGGAGATTAGGACGACACCAAAGGGGCATAGGGGACTGTCGGTGTCAAAACCGGTGGATCTCTGGTAGGGGGTCCCGAACTGTGCGTCTAAGCCGGATGGTAACAGGAGGCAGGGGACACGATGTTTTACCCAGGTTCAGGCCCTCTTGATGGAGGTAAAACCCTACGTCCTTCTTGATTTATTCTCGATGATATGAGTATTACAAGAGTTGATCTACCACGAGATCGGAGAGGCTAAACCCTAGAAGCTAGCCTATGGTATGATTGTATGTTGTCCTACAGACTAAAACCCTCCGGTTTATATAGACACTGGAGGGGGCTAGGGTTACACAAGGTCGGTTACAAAGGAGGAGATATCCATATCCGTACTGCCTAGCTTGCCTTCCACGCCAAGTAGAGTCCTATCCGGACACGGGATGAAGTCTTCAATCTTGTATCTTCATAGTCCAACAGTCCGGCAAAAGGATATAGTCCGGCTGTCCGGAGACCCCCTAATCCAGGACTCCCTCAGTAGCCCCTGAACCAGGCTTCAATGACGATGAGTCCGGCGCGCAGTGTTGTCTTCGGGATTGCAAGGCGGGTTCCTCCTCCGGATACACCATAGAAGAGTTCGAATAAAAGGATAGTGTCCGACCCAGCAAAATATGTTCCACATACCACCATAGAGAGAATAATATTTCCACAAATCTAATCTGCTGACACGCTTTGGCAACATGACGTCATGCCATGGCTTGGTGATTATTCGAAGCATTTTTCTTTAACTAGCCCCGCACATAACGCGAGGCAGTTTCTTGACACGTCTTGTCAAAGCAGAGATCGTGTCCCCCTTGTTACGGGATTCTCATCAATATGGTCATGGGTAACCCAACCGCGCCTAGGACTCCTAGATTTTATGCAAATCCCAAACGGCCACGAGGAGGACGCTTGATATTCACCCTCCTTATAAAGGGACTAGGCTTTTACTTTTTCCTCCCATGCTCAATTGAATCCTTCCCCGCCTCGAGTTCTAACACCCAAAGCCCAGGTCAGGTGCTTCGGACCTTCGATCATGTCCAGATCCAGCCTGCAGGGCTGGTAGATGCCCTCCTCCGTCACAGAAGAGGATATCAAGAAGTTGAGGGAGGCAAGATACCTGACTGCCGAAGTCTCGCATCGGCTGCTTGCCCGAGGGCAGGTCATCCCTACTCCTGAACCCAATGAAGACGTCGTGTTTATCTCCCACTTCCTCCGAGGACTAGGCCTCACTCTGGATCCCTTCGTTAGGGGTTTGATGTTCTATTACGGGCTTGATTTCCACGATCTAGCCCCGGATTCCTTTCTCCGCATCTTGGCATTTATTGTCGTATGTGAGGCCTTCCTCCGCATTACTCCTCACTTCGTCCTGTGGCTCAAGACCTTTGATGTGACGCCGAAGACGGTCGAGGGGCAGTATGCAACGTGCGGGGGTGCATTAGTAAGCAAGATTGCTCGAGCTCCGTGGCCAAAAGGTTCCTTTCCATAGGTGTCCGAATTATGGCAATGGGAGTGGTTCTACATCACTGCTCCCAGAAGTGCCAAGTGGGTAGCTTCCCCCGCCTTTCGCTCGGGCCCTCCACCACAACTGATGTCATGGATCAGCAGGGGGCTGAGCTGGGGTCCAGCCAAGGATGTGCCCATACTGCAGAGCCGCATCCGGGATCTCTTCGAGGGAGATTTTAGTTTGGTTATGGTAGTGCAAGTAATGCTGGTTCGTCAAGTCCAGCCTTGCAAACGATGGCCCCTCCGTTTGTGGGAATTCAACCCAGAAGGACTGCATGCTATTCAGAATTTCCTCGGCCTGACGCACGAGGAGATGTACAAATCATTTTTCGGACCCCAAACAGAGTGTCCGGATACTACCGAGGATGTGGGCCTGAGCAACAACCGCACCGCCAACCAAGTAAGTAATCCTCTAGCCGAACACACCGTCTTTTGTTTATCATGACGTCATTCTGAGAAATCGCTCTCTGGCCAGGACTGGCTAACAAAGGCGAAGATGATTCGGTGTTCGGCCCCCCTTCCTGAGGGTTTGGACAATCCGGTACTAGAAAAGATGCTCGAGCTAGCACCTTGCCCGGAGCCCTCAAAGGAAGATAAAGGGGGGAATAATGAGGGAGAAAGCGGGCCCCCATCGCTACCAATTCCAACCGAGGGAATGAGCGCCTCCGTGAGGGAGGATAACCAAGGGGAAGAATCTGACCTTCTCTCGCTCCAGGAAAGGAAGAGGATTGCCTCTGAAGATCCGGAAACCAAGGCTTCCAAACGGGAGAAGATGTCTCTAGCAAAGGGTCCTGCCCTGGAAGGTGCTCTTGCCGCACAAAGCCCGCGCGGGGATCAGCCCTCTAACGAGTCGTAAGTGATCAAAATCTACTTAATAGTAGAGATATTCTACCTTACTTCCGAGGAAAATAACACAGGGTCCTGCCCTGGAAGGTGCTCTTGCCGCACAAAGCCCGCGCGGGGATCAGCCCTCTAACGAGTCGTAAGTGATCAAAATCTACTTAATAGTAGAGATATTCTAACGGGAGAAGATGTCTCTAGCAGAGGGTCCTTCCCACAAAGGAAGATGAATGGGGAAATAAAGAGGGCGAAAGCGGGCCTCCACCGCTACCTATTCCAACCGAGGGAATGAGTGCCTCCGTGAGGGAGGATAGCCAAGGGAAGGAATCTAACATTCCCTCGCCCCGGGGGAGGAAGAGGACTACCTTTGATGATCCGGAAACCAAGGTTTCCAAACGGGAGAAGAAAACTCCACCAGAGGGTCCCGCCTCGAAGGGTGCTGTTGCCGCACAAAGTTCGTGCGGGGATCAGCCCTCTAACGAGCTGTAAGTAATCAAAAAGTACTTAATAGTGAAGATATACTACCTTACTTCTAAGGAAGATAACCGAAGCATTTATCTTGCAGTTCGGATATGAGCCCCTCTCAGCAGAGTTCGTCTTCGGGGGATCTTCTTCCGGAGATGATGGAGAGCGAAACGCCTCCCCCGGACTCCCTGGCTCAAGAAGCGGGCGACCTTGAAGTGTCATCACGGAGAGTTTCTCCGGATGCGGCAAGGCCAGAAGGTAATCCCATGGTCACCCGAAGCCCTCAGTATCTGGCTCTTGAAGAGAGCAATCAAAAGAGTCTGACACCATCTGGTATGCAGTCGGACATACTGAAGGGTCTGCTAGAGCGAGCAACGAAGAGCACCATACATTAATGTGTACGGTGATTGAAAGGATTTCGTCTGCCGAAAACAGATTGCATGAAGCCTTTATGAGTCTACTGACGGGCTTTGAGGCACGTGAAATGATATACATTTGTGATGGTACCACGCATTTTAGGTGTGCCCTGTGTAGATAGTAGCCCCTGAGACTCTGGTTGTCGTCAAGAACGGCGGCGAACGGAGGATCATATTCCCAGGTAATAACCAAACCGACTTTATGTGCAGGTGTCTGAAGCTCCGGTGGCTAGCCGGATTGATGGGGTTGCCGAACTAAAGCGGCAACTGGATGCGGCGGATGCCAACATCGAGCTTGTTAACAAGTGGCTTGACGAGGCCCAGGGTAGGTGATATTTATAGTGGATGTCACATAGTAAGAGCAGCGTGATGCCAGTATCTTTAATATGTTGTGACTGCAATGGAGATGCCACCATGGTGGCCTTGCGGGTGGAGCTTGCCTTAGCCAAGGAGCAAGCCAGGAGTAGTAATGCGGCCACTTTGAAGGCGGCCGAAGAGTTGAGAGCCGAGAAGGCCGCTCATAGCGAGAGCAAAGAGAAAATGGCCAAAATGGCTGTGAAGTTAAAAGATACTACCGACCGCTGCCAGTTTCTTGAAGAAGAGAACTGGGCGAAGGCTACGGACCTTGGAAAGGCCACAATGGCGACCAAAGACACCCGCTCTGCAATGAGAGCGAAGAAGAAGGAACTGCGTGAGGCCGGGGACATTGTGACTGGGAAGGCCTTTATGCTGCGGAGGAAGTTCGGCAATCCGCGGTATGCCCCTCTGGATCGGATGTGGAGTTCGGCCGACGCATATATGGACTTAGCGGTGAGCGCTGTCGATGCGGCCGAATACTTCGGAGATCAAACAGATCGTGAAGTGGACAAGCTGTTCTGGTCGCAATTTAACGTTCCAGAGCGTCTGCTTCCATTGACTGATCAACTTGCCGAATGGTCCGAACTCAATAGATTGTCCGGACTCGCCATGAGGTCTGTCGTGGATTATCTGTGGCCGGAAAGGCCAAAGCCGAACAGTTATTTTGGTGCGGTGCCACGCATTAATGCGATGAAGAGGTCGGCGTGCATAGAAGGCTCGCAGATGGCCCTTGCCTGTGTCAAAACATACTGGGTAGATATGGATGCCACCACTGTCGCGGCGCAGGGTTCAGCCATAGGCCGAGTGGCTGCCGAGCACTATTTTGAAGAAGTTCTTGAGGGCGCTCGTTCGATAGAGGCCCAGTGCTCGAAGAATGTTATGTTTGAGTGACATGTATTCCCATTGTAAAAACAACATGTTATTGAATTTATCAAGGTTGTATTAATACTTTTGCCCGAAAGTATTGTGATGCCTCCTGTGCGGCCGTTTATGTATACATGTATATAACCTGAAAGATTGTAGTCGTCGGCTTCAGCCCTCACGCATATAATGCGGGGGTGTTCGCAGAAGATGCGTATTCACAATTAATCCAACGTCTTGGTCCTAATAAGGAGGTGATAGCGCAGCGAACTAGACAACTGGACTATAATGCTTTAACACTTTCACTTAGCCATAGGAGTTTGACAGTGGGGCTACTAGATAGCCCCTGGTGGCTCCGCACTCGTCCGGATTCGGGGTGCGTACATGCCTGGCCAGGAAACGGCCCTTCGTTAATGCGGAGGAATCCCGAAGATTCCAATAATTCATCGAGTGGTTGACCAGACTCACGCTATATCATGACAGTCAGTTTTTGGCTTTCTCTACTGAGGTGCTCGTCCGGATGAACCAGGGCACAATTGCAGTAGTTCTCCTGGTGCCGCCTTAGCCGATAGAGCGGAACGTAAGGCAGCAAAACATAGGAGCCGGGCAAACCCAACATTTGACCAAAGACATGATTCGGAGTTGATGCATATAAGGCCAAACTCGCGACGCCAAAATCTCCCTAAGGTATTCGGTCTTTATGGTGTAAACTGGGTCTAAACAGTACCCTTTGTAATAAGCCCCTCGTGTCCAGGTACGTGCAGTATTCTAGCGTGGCCACTTGCCAAGACGTCAGCATCCTTCTCGATTGTACTGAGAATCCGAGGGATGTAAATCAACAAGAGACAGTAAAAGAGGTTTACGCAGGGTCTTAATCTACAAAGAATCCTGGGAACGGGTCCCTGCTGCACGTCTGCGCCTGTGTCTCCGTTGTGTCGTATCCTGGACGGGTGTAGCACGATGGTCATCTGAAAAAGAGAGGAACTTAATTGAAAAGTTGCCGTGCAAAAGTTAAGTTATACTAAATAAACAGTATATAGTTGAAAATGAGTAAAGGTGAGCCTTATTGCCACTTTTGCGCGCGCGTTGAGCCCCTTGTATAGCCATCAAACCTATATTAATTACATATAGGTGAGCCGGACTCGTCTAGCCGTGTCCGTGGTCTTAACAACCTGTCAAATGCTTGAGTTGGTGAGGCCGCTTAGTGTGCGGCGGCCAAGGCGGCCGCACCGTCTTCCGCGCGCAAGGAGCGCTCAATATTTCCATTTACTGTAATGATGTCGCGTGGACCGGGCATCTTGAGCTTGAGGGAAGCGTAATGCAGTATTGCGTTAAAGCGAGCGAAAGCTTCACATCCGAGTAGTGCTTGATAGCCACTTTGGAACGGAGTGACGTGGAAAGTTAAATTTTTGCTGCGGAAGTTATCAGGGAAGCCGAATATAACCTCTAGTAGCAGGGAGCCCCTGCAGTGAACCTCCGGGCCTGGCATTACTCCTTTAAAGGTAGCATTGCTGCAGCAAATTTTTGTTGGGTCTATCCCCATTTTGCGGACTGTGTCTTGATATATCAGATTTAAACAGCTGCCGCCGTCCATTAGGACTCGGGTGAAGTGGTATCCGTCAATTATTGGATCTAATACCAAGGCAGCCCATCCTACACACCAGATACTTGCCGAGTAATCCCGATGGTCGAAGGTGATCAGTTGGGACGACTAGTGGCGGCGCTCCGCGGTGATAGGCCCTGGGGCGTGTTCCTCTATAGGTGCCGCTTTGTTTCTCCCTTTTATCACGTGTAACACATTGACTGTTTTGAATTCTGATGGGAATTTCTTCTGCTCCCCTGTGCTTTGCTGGCGAGGTTCGTCCTCGTCTTCACTTGGTGTATCCTGCCCCTTGTGTTCAGCGTTGAGCTTGTCGGACAGTTTGAAGACCCAACATTCTCTGTGGGTATGATTTGCAGGTTTATCAGGGGTGCTATGGATCTGACATATTTGGTCCAGAATTTGGTTTAGGCTGGACAATTCGTCTCTGTTGCCTTTGGAGGGCGGCTTCTGCTACCCTAGTCGAGAGCTTCTAAATCCGGCGTTTACCGCTGTGCTCTTTGGGCTGTCTTCTTTATTCCGGTGCTTATTCTTCTTGCGTCGTGATTTCCCGTTTCCATCCCTGGCTTCGGGTACTTAGGTCGCTGGTGCTGCATATGGCTAACCAGCTGTCCTCGCCCGCGCAAAAACGGGTCATGAGGCTTGTTAATGCTACCATTGTTCTCGGCTTTTCTTGACCGAGGTGTCTGGCAAGCCATTCATCTCGGATGCTATGCTTAAAAGATGCTAAGGCTTCGGCGTCCGGACAGTCGATTATTTGGTTCTTTTTAGTGAGGAACCTGTTCCAAAGTTTTCGGGCTGACTCACCGGGCTGTTGAGTTATATGACTTCAATCGTCTGCATCCGATGGTCGGACATATGTCCCTTGAAAATTTCCCCAAAAGGCATCTTCGAGCTCTTCCCAGCTTCTGATGGAGTTTTCGGGGAGGCTTTTAAGCCAGTGCCGAGCTGGCCCTTTGAGCTTGAGGGGTAAGTACTTGATGGCGTGGAGATCATCTCCTCGAGCCATATGGATATGGAGGATGTAGTCCTCAACCCAGACCCCAGGGTATGTTGTCCGTCCTACGCCTCTATGTTTACGGATTTGAATCCCTCTGGAAATTCATGATCTAGCACCTCGTCGGTGAAACATAGAGGGTGTGCGGCACCCCTGTATTTGGGTGTACCGTGGTCCATATCCAGACCCTAGGGTCTACTGTTCCGTCATACGCTTCTATGTTTGTTGTGTTGTATTGTATGTTGGAGCGCGCTTGCGTGGTCCATAGATGGATCTAGTTGCGCCGTCCTTTTGATGCGAGCCCTTACGCGGATCGCGTACTAGTTTATTTGCGGCGTCGTTTGCCGCTTTATGTTGGCTATGAGGTCGTCTATCCGACCGGATGGCCGTTTTATTTTTTAATTGCGGAGGATCTAAGGCCTCCTCATCAAATTCGGGTAGCAACTTTCGCTTCGGATAGCTCTTGGTGTGGCGATTACTGCTGTACTTTGCTGCGGTGTTGAGTATTTCACTCCATTTGATTTTGAGTGTGTCTTGTGCAGCCTTGAGCCTTTGCTTCTGTTTTTTCAGACTCCTCGTCATGGCAACAAGCCTTTGGTGGGCATTATGTTGCTCCTGGCGCCTGTCCAGTGTGATGTCGTCCGGACTGTTATCTTCGACGGGGTTGGGTTATTTGGCTTGATTTTCCGTGTTGGCGTGGTCGGGCAATGGTTCGCCCTGCTCTAACGCTGGGTCTGTATGATCGTTATTTCTGCCGAGGCGGGATTTGGAGTGGCATTTACGCCGCTGCTTTGACTGCTTCTCGAGGGAACCACCCTTCGCTGCGTCCTTCCGTTCCTCATCATTATTTTCTTTGGGTGTGTCGACCATGTATACGTCATGTGCTGAAGTGGGCGTCCAGTGCCCTGTGGGCAGTGGTTCCTCTTCGCCTCCCGCATCGTCGTCCATACCGTCGATGTCTTTGGTATCGAAGTCGAGCATGTCAGTTAAGTCATCGACAGTGGCTACTAAGTGGGTGCTGGGTGGGCGGCATATTTCTTCGTCATCCGCATCCCAATCCTGCCGGACGTGGTTCGGCTAGGACTCTCCTGACAAGGAGAGAGACCTTAATGAGTTCAGAATGTTGCCAAAAGGCGAGTGCTGAAAAATATCCGCAGAGGTAAACTCCATGATCGGTGCCCAATCAGATACGACAGGAACGGACGCAGGTGTTTCGGAGTCCATGGCCGGAGAAGGATCCGGCAGTTTGGCAACATGGCTCTCGTGAAGGGTAAGGTCGATATTCGGCTCGATCGCCGCAGATGATACGACCTTGGTGGCGGGGTCTATCCACCCGTCCATTTATGGCGCAATTGGCTCCGAATTGAGTGTCGGAGCGGCTGCCGGTGCGATTTCTCGAACCCTGTCCGATGGTAGAGCTAAATCGTACTCATCGTGACCGCGTGGCGCACAAGGCAGGAGCAAGAATCCGTCGAAGATCAAGTCTCCACAGATATCGGCCGTATAGTTTAAGCTTCCAAACCTGACCTGGTGGCCAGGGGCATAACTTTCGATCTGCTCCAGATGGCCAAGCGAGTTGGCCCGCAGTGCGAAGCTGCCGAACACAAAGATCTGTCCGGGGAGAAATGTCTCACCCTGGACTGCATCGCTATCGATGATCGTAGGAGCTATCAAGCCTAACGGTGACGACACAGAGGAACTCTCAATGAAAGCACCAATGTCGGTATCAAAACCGGCGGATCTCGGGTAGGGGGTCCCGAACTGTGCGTCTAAGGCGGATGGTAACAGGAGCCAGGGGACACGATGTTTTACCCAGGTTCGGGCCCTCTTGATGGAGGTAAAACCCTACGTCCTGCTTGATTTATTCTTGATGATATGAGTATTATAAGAGTTGATCTTCCACGAGATCGGAGAGGCTAAACCCTAGAAGCTAGCCTATGGTATGATTGTATGTTGTCCTACGGACTAAAACCCTCCGGTTTATATAGACAACGGAGGGGGCTAGGGTTACACAAGGTTGGTTACAAAGGAGGAGATATCCATATCCGTACTGCCTAGCTTGCCTTCCACGCCAAGTAGAGTCCTATCCGGACACGGGACGAAGTCTTCAATCTTGTATCTTCATAGTCCAACAGTCCGGCTAAAGGATATAGTCCGGCTGTCCGGAGACCCCCTAATCCAGGACTCCCTCAGGGACCCAAGCGGCACCCTCGGCGACCACGGGTCCTCTGCCGGGGGCAGGCTCTGGAGCACCTCCCCGGCAGAGGGCCTACCTCCGAGGTACGCCTTTCTCCGTGTGGCGCTGGGGAGGGCCTTCGTCCCGGCTTCCTTCCCGTAGTCCCCAGCGCGCCCCCCTGGTGGGAGGGAGGCCGACGAGCTGGGACCGCCATCTGCTGCTGTGACCTGATCCCCCTGCGCACCATGGTTAGCGTAAGCCTGGTCCTGAGGAATTAGTGGTACCCTATAGCTGTTGTCGCCGGTGCGGTTGGTGAGGCTTCCGGAGGGGTCCTGAAAGGCGCCGGCTTCTAGCGCCTCCTCCTCCAAGCCCGGCTCAAGGGTCGAGTCAGGGTCGTCTTCTAGCATGTAGTCCTGGTCCACCATGCGGGGCACGTAGGCCTCTGAGGCCACCGCCTCGAAGACCTCGCCGTAGTGCCCCACACTCCACGTCACCCGACCTAGTGTGCCGCCTCGAGGATGGTAGGGTTGCATCCCGCCCAGACCGTAGGTGGCAGCGCTCGTGCCCGCGCCCAGCGGAGGTGGCACGGGCGTGAGCGAGCGTGCAGCTCTGTTGGTTGCGCCGGTGTCGATGAAGCCTGGTGGTGCACCTGTAGGCACGCGGGCGCGGCATGGCCCGCCATGCGACCTGGCCGCAGCTTGCGGCGTGAGAAGAGAACAGAAGGGCGGTGCTCCTGAAGCCACAACGTCCAGTAGCCCAGCGACGCGTTCCAGCAGTGCATCCTGGCCGCTCTCCATCAGCCAGCACCATAGCAGCTCCCGTGCCACCGTGAGTGCAACCCTCATGTTTGCCTGCTCCCTCCGGGTGTGCGGCGCCGTCGCCGTGGCGTGGTTTGCGGCCCTTGCAGCAGCTCGTGCCAGTCGTGGGGTGAGGGTGGACGGCGCCTGGCCACGCCACCCGTGCCCCATAGCATAAGGTGGCGCTCGCGCTACCTGGAGCGTGGGATTGAGGTCTTCCTGGGCAGGCGGCGCCGCCCGGGCTGGCCAGGCTGCCCAGCGGTCCGTGGTGGTCCTTGAGTCGCCAGACATCAAAACTGCGGAGTGTCATTGAATCGACTGGCGGGAGAGAGGCTCCGGCGCACCCCCTACCTGGCGCGCCAAATGTCGGATCACGAGTTCGGGCAAAACCCATAAGGTTCGAACAATGGGGTGCACGCGAAGATCTCCCCCTACCGATCCACGTCCTAGCTTCGCTAAGATCTCAAGGGCTAACTCGACCAACTCGCAACACAAAGTACACAAGATTTATACTGGTTCGGGCCACCGTTGTGGTGTAATACCCTACTCCAGTGTGATGGTGGTGGATTGCCTCTTGGGCTGAGGATGAACAGTACAAGGGGAAGAACCGCCTCCTGAGGAGAGGTGTTCTTGTACTTGGTGGGTGTGTGGATGAACTGAATGAGTTCGAGACCAGTTGCCTCCTACTGTGGTGGCTAATCCTATTTATAGAGGCCCTGGTCCTCTCCCCAAATATTGAGCGGGAAGGGAGCCAACAACGGCCAATTCGAAAGGGAATAGCTAGTACAGCTTATCCTACCAAAAGTGGTCTTCGCCTGCCAAAGGCTCTGGTGGTGACGCCATCTTGGGCTCCATGGTGACCTCCATATTGTCGTCCTGTTGGTCTTGGTCTCGTTGCACCGATATGGAAACCTTTGCTTGACGCCTCGGTACTCTGCGTCTACGCTTGCCTCCTTAGTACCAAAGAGGAAACAAGGACACTATGCACGCTGGCGCCCGCCTGTTCTCGATCGTCATGGCTCGCGTCATTGGAACCTCGCGAGGTTTACCTGGCCTTGATCTCCCCGCCCCTCGTGAGCCAGCCTGGTGAGGCCGCTCCTGAGGAGTTCTTGTGTCGTCCGCCTCACGAGGTTTGGCCCCTCGCGAGGGTCTTGAATGCTTGTTGGTGAAGATGGGCCGTACGGGCCCACTCGCAGGCCACGCCGTGGGCCACAGGTAGGCAAGGGTTCCCAGAACATCGACAAAGTGAATTAGGTATTTGTATAGGTGCCAGAGCTCAAAGCGAAAAAGATAGAGATAAAAACATTTTGGTAGCATGATTTTCCTATCAACGAAAATGATCGAGTAGTTCCCAATACTTTCCATGCTAGATATATCATAGGCGGTTCTCAAACAGAAAATAAAGTTTATTCCTTTTTCCAGCATACTTTCACATTCCACGGCTAACCGAATCCACGGGTGCCGTCCATACCAACACTTTCCAAGGAATTTATTATTTGATAACATAAAGAAAATTCATTTTGCATTTCGGGACTGGGGATCCCTAATACCTTTGTCGTACTCTCATGCAATGACAACTGAATAAACACTCTCTTGAGAATAGCACATCTAGCATGGAAAAATATCTGCCACCCCCTAGCGTTTCATGAGCGGTACGAGCACACAAAAGAGAAATTTATTTTGAAGATTAGAGATGGCACATACAAATTTGCTTAGAACGGCAAAAGAATATCGCATATAGGTGGGTATAGTGGACGCATATGGCAAAACTGGTTTATGGATTTTCGATGCATAACTAGTGATCATACTTAGTGCAAGTGAAGGCTAGCAAAAGATTAAGAAGCATCCAACCAAGAAAAGAAAAATCTCATAAGTGAGCATTTAGCATAACTAACACCGAATAATGCACCACAAGTAGGATGTAACTTCATTGCATAACTATTGACTTGCGTGCTTGCATAGGGAATCACAGGCCTTAACACCAACATTCTTACTAAAGCATAATTACTCATCAGCATGACTCGCATATTATATCATCATATTGCAAAACTATTACAAGGAATCAAGTTTATTTTGTCCAATGATCTTCATGAAAGTTTTTATTATATCCCTCTTAGATATCTATCACTTTGGGACTAATTTCAATGTTGCTTTTGATAGCTCAAACAAATCTAAGCGAAGAACATGAGCATAAAAAATTTCTTTTCTCAAAATAATTTAAGTGAAGCATGAGAGAATTCCTAAAAAAATTACTAACTCTCAAATAAATCTAAGTGAAGCATGAGAGCATTTCTTCAAAAATAATAAAGCACACCATGCTCAAAAAGATATAAGTGAAGCACTAGAGCAATTCCATAGCTCAAAAATATTTATGTGAAGCATAGAGAGAAATTCTAACAAATCATAGCATAATTTTGGCTCTCTCAAATAGGTCTGTCCAGCAAGGATAGAACTTAAAATTAAAAGTAAAAAAGCAAAGACTCATATCATACAAGACGCTCCAAGCAAAACTCATGATATGTGACGAATAAAAATATAGTTCCAAGTAAAATATCGATGGTCGTTAGAAGAAAGAGGGGATGCCACTCGGGCATCCCCAAGCTTAGTTGCTTTCTACTCTTTTAGATAATGGCTTGGGATGCCATGAGGCATCCCCAAGCTTAGGCTCTTCTTACTCCTTATTCCTTCATGCATTGTGATCTCACCCAAAACTTGAAAACTTCAATTACACAAAAGTCAACAAATCCTTCATGAGAGTATAACAAAGCAAATCACTACTATAAGTACTATTGCAAATCCATTCATATTTTATTTTTGCATTATTCTACTCCTAATGGGTGAGTCCGTACGTCGTTTCATTCATTCATTGCCTCCCCCGTTGATCAATAGGACGTCTTCACGCTTCTTCCAACAATAACCCACATACCATATACCCCATATACCCCACATACCATATTTACTAGGTTTTTACATGACCTGCCCAAATAAAATGGCCCTCCCTGTCCACAATTCTGTTGCAAATATAAACTTTCCTTACCTTGGCTGCCACATACAGCAATTCAAAAATCACAAATCAGACTTCAATCTTTCCATGTACAACCCCAATCATATCCAAAAAATAACAACACAAAATCTTAACCGATTGAAGAAAAAAATTGAACCGATTCATTACTTGGAAATCATGAAGCCTCCAGCTATAACATGGAGGTCATAGATGGAGTCGAGGGTTGTGCGAATCCAGGGTGGCGGCAAGCCATGCTTGCCCATAGTTTCAAGCCTCCGGCGAGGATCTTCAAGAGACTGCTGGCGCTACTCATGTCATTACGATTCACAACTGATGCTTGACACCACAGGTGATCTTCACAATCCTGCAGAGCATGAAACTTAGTTTTTTCTTGTTCTAATTAGGTGAAGATATAGGAGATCAACATCCTATTATCTATCACATGAAGAAAACAAATGTTATATTCACAAATGTTCTGGGACATTTATAAGTATGTACAAATGCACACACTTTGTTCGACAAATGATAACCCCAATCAAGGTCAAAATTGACACATATATGAGATCACAAATGTCCTCCAAGGAATGGTCATATAAAAAAGACACTTAAAAACAGAATGCGGTTGAAGTATGTTGTTTTCCTTTCTTGAACTTGTATTATGGAGCTAATTTTACGTAACATTACAAGGGCATGAACGAATGAGGAGTGAAACTAGATCGTGGCCTTTAGGTTTGAGGGTATTTGTTCATGTAAATTTGTTATTCCTGCTGAAATTGACATACTAATCCTACACACACCTGAATATTCCTGCATGGATATATTATGATAATTCCCAAAAATCAATATTGTACAATGACAGAAGTTGATAATCTACAACAGCAGGAGCAAGCTTTGGATGAGTGTATAAGCTAGGTTAGTAGCTGTTGCAAACAATAATCTTCAAATTCTTGGATGCTCTATGAAACATACAATCTACTTTATTGTTGAACCAAATAAAAGCATGATATAACTTGGAATCTTGTTTTTCTTGTAGCGACATGTGCGGAAAGCTAAGAGGGTTAATGGAAGATGAGAACAGTCAAAGGTAATCATATTTCTCGTATTAGTTATAATATGCTCTTTGGGTGTCTTTTAGTAAATAAATAAATAAAGTTTGAAGATTATTGAACAATTAAAAGTCATTGGTCTATTTTTTGGTTATATCTCTAACAGGAGACCGCATCTTGTCCTTAGTACGAAATTTGTCAATCTGTGTCCTTTATCTCAAATTTGTTTGTTCTTAGTGTTAGAAAGAGTGTCACATAGCTAGGATACTTTTGGAGTCATTGGTTGGTACATATGATCTGAGGATATACCAGATAACAACTTTACTTGTCAAAAAGATATTTTACATTAACATATAATGTGATTGATGTATTATCAGAAATGAGCAATGTCTAATCATTGGGTGACAACTAATGCACCAGGTTTGTTTATTTTTGTGTAACAGTGGTCTCAGCTTTGGGAGTCGATATTTATATCACAAAGCATGTGTTGTTAACAACTGCGGCCACCTTTTAGTTACTCTATGGAAAGGTTGGTACTAGACGATTTCAGAAGGAAATTAAATGCAAAACAAACTATGGAGAAAATAATATGTGCAATATACCAAACTGGAGGAAGAAATACCAATCAAGGTAAGAACTCTATTACATATTTACATTAATGGTGGTATAAAAGAAGCAAAATCCGGGAGGAAGGTAAATTAAGAAATGTAGATAGATAGGCCTACAAAAACAACACCATACCTTGATAGCCTTAATAGGGAATAAGTGAGGAATAACATATCCCTCTTCTATAGCATGAATTTGAATTCCTGACGCCATACCAACTTTCCTCAATCCCGTGACTCCTTCATCATCGTACTTGCTTGATATATAATATGGATTCAAAAAAGTTGATCTCTCACCAAACTGGATTAAAGCTTGAACAAAGGACTAGTATGTTCAGATAATTCCTCTTCTTTACCATTACCACTCTATAATAGCATAAAATGTGCTTATTTGAAATTTGGTTACTACTGAAATTTTATCAAGATACTTGGACTTGTTCATTGTTGATTGTTGAGTGTTGTCCTACAATATTATTGATGGGTCCAGTGCAATTATCTACAGTCAGGTTCCAATCAAGAGTTATTCTGAGACAATAGAAAGTAGAGTCTACGTAATTATTGATGGCCCTGGAATAAGCATTCGACCAAATCAACGAAAAAAAACCTCGAGGATGCTTTTTTGTAGCTAGCCAGGTTATACTTTTCAAGCATGCTCAATCCTATACTCAAAGCTCCATTGTTACAATATTTATGAAGCACCACATTTACAAAAACATTTATTAAGCATCCTACCACTGTCAATTTTTCAGATTTTGCATACTGTCTCGTGGTACATGTCTACAAATTTTAGTACAGTCTACAAAAAACACGACGACTGTATGGTCTAATCATAAATGTAGCCTAATCGTAAAAAATTGAAGTACACGAAAACTTCATAAAACACTAACCTTTTTTACGATCTTTTAGATTATTCAGAAAATGAGTTGCAAAATTTTTTATTTAGAGGAAGAGTTACCACCATTTTTTAGAAACAATTTTCATATTCTTTTTTTAGAAACAATTTATGAAAATATCTTCAGATTAAAGATTAGTGTTGCAAAAACTATAACAGCTGCAGGATGGTCAATCAAATCAAGGATGGTTAAGAACTTGCAGATTTCCCATTACTAAATTGTTTTGAAGATAAGACTGAACTTGGAGCCTTGGAGCATTTGAGAAAGCTCACTGCCAAGTAGACATCCAACAATGGCATCTAGAGCACAAAGGTCTAAAATTAAGAAGTACACAATTTGGCGAAATGTTCTCACCATCACTAGAAAAAAAACACATCTGTGACATTTTGGGTCGAATGAATTTTTTTGTCATGCTTATGACACTTCTATGACGATAATTGTGACAAAACCCGGTATCATCATAGATGTGGTGGGCTCCTACTTCTATGACAAAAAATGGGCGTTTCATCCTGGGCAGGCCGGAGACGCACCTGCATGACATTCTTTGGGTCGTCCATGACGGAAACAACCGTGGTAGAATTGACGGCGAGGAAAATATCAGGGAGTTCCCGGTTACGATGGGTAGTCGGGACCGAGCGATGCGTGGTAGGATTGCGTGTTTCTATCATACACATATGCGTGTGGATGCGAGGCATTGGTCTCTAACTGAACCCGAGCGAGACCTTCGCCTACTGAACCCGAGCGATTGCACTGCAGGCTACGTGTTACTGAACCCGAGCGATCAATTGATCTGGCTATTAACTGAACCCGATCGAGCAATTCCTTCGCTACTGCTACTAACTGTAGCCGATCCAACCTGCTGCCTCTCGATGAACAGTGAGCGTTGTTGGGGGTTGGATGAACAGGACCCCGATCGAGCCGGTTGGGGTGGATGAACAGGACCCCGTGGAGGCAGGTTGAATGGTAGCCGGTGGAGGGATGGATGAACAGTAGCTCGTGGAGGGGTGGTTTAATAGTAGTCGGTGGAGGCTGGATGAACAGGAGCCCGTGGATCAACAGTAGCTGGTGGAGGCAGGAGGATGACACCATGGATGAACAGTCGCAGGTGGAGGCTGGAGGAGGTCAACAGTGGATGAACAGTAGCCCGTGGAGGCTGGAGCAAGGCAGTAGATAGTGGATGAACAGTAGCCCGTGGAGTCCCATTTAGCGGTATGCCACACCCCTCCCGATGAACATGACCCCTGTTTCGACCGTTGAAGGTCGAAGAGAAGTCCATTTCATCCGTTTTGCGATACGCCACACCCATCCCTATCAACAAGACCCCGTTTCGACTGTAGGAGGTCGAAGAGAAGTCCGTTTCCTACATTTTGCGGTATGCCAGACCCCTCTCGGTGAACAGGATCACGTTTCGACTGTAGGAGGTCGAACAGAAGGTCGTTTCCTCCGTTCTACAATATGCCAGGCCTTGTTTCGGCTGTTCCATCCAAGCCGGTTGTCTCCCAATGAACAAGGCACATTCTGTTTCCTCCCAACGAACACGATGGAGCAGTTTCTCCATTCCGACCCAGCTGGTTAGCTGCTGATGAACAGGACGTCATCGCTGCTCTCTCCTGCCTCTCCATGTACACGAGCCCTGGACGAACGTATGCGCGAGTAGGCGTTTGAGACCCTGCCCGTATGTACATGTGTGGCCGTATTTACTTTCTTGCGCCCTGGTTGTACGTAGGTGTACACAAATATACGGGACTGCGTGACATTCTATGTCCATGCCTTTACTACGACATGTGCCCTTCCTTACTCGGCCACGGTTCATCGCTGCAACCTGCAGACCGCCCTATCGACCAGTATGTACATACATGTTCGCGACCAGACAGACAACCCTACGTACGATTTGATCAGGTGGGTCCCAGCCATCATGGAGGTAAGGATGCACTTCCTTGCGTGCGAAGATGTAGCTGGTGGGTCCGAGCTGTCAGGGGCGAATCATATTTTTTACCTGTAATACGGACGCACTTCCTTGCGTGCGAAGATGTAGCTGGTGGGTCCCAGCAGTCAGGGGGAAACTTTGTTTTTCATCAAATATGGTGGCCTGTCCGGTGAATCCCTGCAGTCACGTGGAGGAATCATTATTTTGCGCGTAATAAGGAGGCACTTCCTTGCTGCGGCCATGGACCCAGTTGTCAGCCTCTCCACGTACAGTACTCTTCCGATGCAAGTCGTTCCTTGACCACATTGACCATGCCTCACTGAGAGCACCAAGGCGGTGGACGATGGCGAGGCCTAGGAAGGGAACGACGCGGAGCCGGGGAAGACGCGGCAGTGGATGCCCACGCAGAGATGAGTATGAGGGTTGGCTGGTTCGGCTGCGGTGTGAGGTTGTCATCGCCACAGAATAACAGGGGTTGTGGGTGAGTTGAGGGATGGCCTGGCCAGAGGTTGGAGTAGGGTGGGGCTGTAAGGCCTGCGTGGCAGCAGAGCCAAACACATGAGGCACGAGCAGGCGGCACAACCGGCGCTGGTTTGGGCGGCCGGAGCAAGAAGACCAGAGGATGAAGAAGTACTATGGTTGTTGGATGGACATCGTACGGTCTCTGGGGCTAGAACCGTTCATATTGACTAAGTTAACAAAGCCATCTGTGTAAGTCAACTTAGTATGCCCACAAGTTAGCCTCCCACTATGGTGGGTCCCAGCAAGCAGGGGGAGTATTCATTTTTTTGTGCGTAATAAGGAGGCACTTCCTTTCTTGCGAAGATATAGCTGGTGGGTCCGAGCTGTCAGTGGGGGGAACGTTTTTTCGCGAAATACAGAGGCCCTTCCGGTGTGTCCCAGCTGTCAGGTGGAGGAATCATTATTTTGTGCATAATAAGGAGGCACTTCCTTGCGTGCGGACATGGACCCAGCTATCAGCCTCTTCACGTACAGTCCTCTTCCGATGGATGTCATTCGTTGACCATGTTGACCATGCCGCGCCGAGAGCACCAGGGCGGTGGACGATGGCGAGGCCTAGGAAGGGAACGACACGGAGCCGGGGAAGACTTGGCAGTGGTTGCCCACGTGGTTGGGAGTATGAGGGTTTGCTGGTTCGTCTGCCGTCGCCGGAGAGGTACAGCAGGTGTGGATTGATACGGTGTCAGGACCCCGACTCAATGCCACATCGATCTAGCATGTAACACCTCATATCACTTTGCGGCCTCACGCACGGTATTCCCACGGGTGTCGCCTTACCTTAGCCCGGGGCCGTTTGCGCCTTTTGGTACACGTATATGACGGTGTCGCTAGCATCCATATGATAAGGAACCCGGGCTGACATGGCTAGTCGTAAACCCAAAGTGGCACAAACTTACAGGGACAGGCATCCATGACCCAGCATCGAACGTGTCGGTCATCAGCGAGTGAATCCAGGTTGTAGCACTGGGCTAGCAGGACTCCGGTAGACCGGGCTGTAGCAGGCTAACAGGACTCCGGTATTCATCGCGTGACATTTCCCCGAAGGGACAGACACAGGAACGAAGAAGGACACATGCCGGCCAGCCTAAGTGTTCCGGAGCAGTAGCAAGCTACCATGGCTCGGTGGAAACACTAGGAGACATTTCCCGGTAAGAGAGGCTACTAAAGATAAACAACTAGATGGTCAGATCCCACACATACCAAGCATTTCAATAACATACACACAATATGCTCGATATGTGCAAATACAACATGGCATCACAACATGACTCTACGACTCAAGTATTTATTCAATAGGCTCCGAGGAGCGAGATATTACAAACAGGGGTCTCATGACCCAACATTCAGAGCATACAAATCAAAGCACAAGCGGAAGCTATCATGTCTGGGTACAGACATCTATAACTGAAAAAGGCTGAGAAGCCTGACTATCTACCAGATCCTGCCGGGGCACAAGATCGTAGCTAAGGTAACAAGCTAAACGTCGAAGTCCATGCGAAACTACTAGTGAGACCGAAGTCTCTCTGCAAAAACATAAAATAGGCAAACGTGAGTACAAATGTACCCAGCAAGACTTACATCAGAACTAACTACATATGCATCATTATCAACAAAGGGATGGTGGGGTTTAACTGCAGCAAGCCAGCTTTGACTCGATGGCTAACCTGAACTACGACTGCAAGTAACTCTTTTGAGGTGGCGCACACGAGTCCACATATTCACCATATCAATACACCACTATGGATCCGCTCTCGTCTCCCTACGAGAACGCCATCCATAGCACTCACGCTTATCTTGCGTATTTTAGAGTATCCACTTTCACTTGTCTATGAACTGATATAAGCAACCCAGAAGTCCTTTTCCGCGGACACGGCTATTCGAATAGATCATATTAACCCTGCAGGGGTGTACTTCTTCACACACGCTCTCACCACTTACCGCCGTTTACACGACATGTACTCGGCAACCTTCAAGCGGAAGCCCAACGTGGGTGTCGGCCACGGCCTGCCTAAACACTCAAGTCTCTAGTCCAGGTTTATCGCCTATTCGGGTTCCATCCATGAGGAGATCCGGCCGGAGTTTCACTCACAGCCCCAAACGATGTGTATAGGGTTCCGTGACACCAAACGGGCGCCCGGTTTACCCGGCCACGTGCCTACCGCATCACAGCCCACCCCTACGGTCAGCGCTGCGCACGGCCTCCAGCATACTACAAACACCAGAAACTACTTGCAACTCCTGGACAGAGGACAAGGGTGATTAAGAAGCCGAGAGGGTCCATTGGTTTCGGGCCCAATGCGTGGTAGTAGCTGAATCATCGATCACAAACACAGAACTCAGTTCCTGAGGACGGCTGCAATGAGACAACCCACCATGTACTCCTACATGGCCTCTCACCGCTACCTTTACCAAATCGTGTTCACACACTTAGCTCACACACAGTAGGACAGGTTCACACGCCTCTGATTCATCCCCGATGAATCAGACCTGACTCAACTCTAAGCAGTAGCAGGCATGACAAACAAACATAAATGAGTAGGCACATCAGGGCTCAAACAACTCCTACTCATGCTAGTGGGTTTCATCTATTTACTGTGGAATGACAGGTCATGCAGAGGATAAAGGGGTTCAGCTACCGCAGTAAGTATCAAATATGTCGTTGTTGTCCTAATGCAGTAAAAGAGAGCAGGAGCGAGAGAGTGGGATTTTATCGGAATGAACAAGGGGGTTTTGCTTGCCTGGCACTTCTGAAGATAATATTGAGTCTTCGTCAGTGTCAATGATCACATCATCGGTATCACGTCTATCGAGAGGGGACAAATACCGGCAACACAGAAAGGAACACAATCAATGCAATGCACAATATGATGCATGCTCATGACATGGCAATATGAATGTGTTTTGAGCTAATGCAACTAGCAACAGATTAAATGAAGTTGGTTTGAATATAAGATTCAAATTCAAACTCCATATGTGATTATTTAAATGCACTTTATTTGTTTTGTGCTAAACAGCACCTATAAGTTGTTCTAACATGCATGGAAATGGTACAAATGGATTCCTTGAATTTTTCTGATAATTTTTCATATATAAATTATTTAATTTGGAGTTACGGTTAATTTTCTATGAATTTTAGAAGTTTTTACAATTTTCTGGAATTATAAATCATTTCCTAACTTATTTTAATTCCAGAAAGGAACTATTGCGTCAGCATGACCTCATGCTGACCTCAGCAGGTCAACGGGCGCCGTCCAGGTCAAACTGACCTGTGGGACCCATATGTCAGCTTCACAGTTAGTTAACAGGGGGTTATCTGCTTAATTAAAGGATTAGGGGGGGTCGGGGCCCACTGGTCAGTGTTAGTGGCTAATTAGGTTTAGTTAATGGCCTGGGGCCCACACGTCAGTGAGAGAGAGGGGAGGGTCAAACCGGGCAGTGGGTCAACCCACACCGGTCAAGGGTCAACGGTCGCCGGCGTTTAGCCGCCGGCGAGTCCCGACGCGGTGGTGCGCTGCGGAGATGGCCTACAGAGCGCCGTTTGGCGCGCGGAGCACGACTACGGGATGCGGACGCTCGTCCGCATCCAACCAGGGTGGTGGCGCGGCCGGGGAGTGGCCGGAGAGTGGTCGGCGACGAGCTTTAGCGGCGGCCGGAGTTCGGCGTCAGTGAGGACGGTGCTGCGGTGTGCAAACGAGACGGTTGTCGCGCTAGTTTTACTCTACGGGACGTAACGAGTGCAACGGACGCATGCGTGGGACCAAAAGGTCACCGGGGCTTCACCGGCGACGAGCCCGTGCGGCGGAGCGTCTCGGCTCCGGTGGAGGGAGCGGCTGGAGTTCGAAATCGGACATGGGGTTAGGGGGAAACGAAGGCGGGGCTTACAGGGGGTCGATTGGAGGGCCCAGCGGCTCGGGGGAGACGTCGGAGGTGGCGAGCGGGCGCCGGCGATCTCGGGCGGCCGGAGATGGGGAAGATGGCGTGGGCGGCGATGCAGGGCTCCCGGCGTTGCGTAGCTCCATGGAGAGGTCGGGGGCGTCGAGGCGGAGCCTTTGGTCACTCTGGTGGGGTGGAACGACGGTGGTGGCTACGACTGCGACGAGCGGCAGCGACGGCGGTCCTCGGTCGCGCGAGTGAGAGAGCCAGAGAAGAGAGAAGAAGGAATGGGGGAGAGTGAGAGCGGTCCAGGGGGGTGCGTGGCATCCTCAGGGCGACGGGGAGACGGGCAGAGAGGCAGGAGGTGGCCTGGGCGTGTGCCCGCGCGCTCCGGCCACACGCCTGCGCCTACTGGCGCAAGGAGGAAGGTAACAGGGGGGGGGGAAGTGGTGGGCTGGGCCACTGCTGGGCCGCACAGTGTTGGGCTGCGGGTAAGCTGAGGTAAGTCTCTGTTTTATATTTTTCTGTTCTGTTTTATTTTATTTAATCTGTTTTGCCACTGTTTTGAATTTAAAAATAATTCAAACAATGCCAAAAACTCCTCTGAAAATATTTATGCTGCTTAATGGACTTTTCTAAAAGCACATAGAAATGTTTCAGTGTATTTGGAAATATATTCTATATAAGTTATGAATATAGTTCCAAATGCAAATAAAGTAATGATTTAGATTCAGTGCTCAAAATATTCCTAAAAAATGTTCATTATTTTTGGTTTGGTGCAAAACCCTTGCCAAAATATAACCAACATTATTTAAGGCCATTTTGAAAACATTGAATGCATTTTCCAGGGTTCTTTGCCCCTCTTCTATACAAGTTTTTGAGGCTTCCAAAATTCCCTCAGTTCAAATTTCAGAATTTAAACATGATGCACACATGACTAGCTAGCTCAGAGCAAACCAAAAGCTAGGGATGTGACAACTCACCCCCACTAAACAAGAATCTCGTCTCGAGATTCAAGCGTAGGGTAAGGTGAAGGGGTAACGCAACTAGTACAATCTTCACGATCCAGGTTGCACTTCATAGGAACGTTGATTCGATCACCATCATTGTCTTGAAGTCTTGCTCTGAGAAATCCTGTCAACATGACATGGAGGGAAGAAGGAGACTCTAGAAGGGTCGATCTTCTCGAAGATCGAACAACTCACGGAATGAGACATAGGACCATCTCTCGGGTTGAGACACGAGATACACATCAAGAGGGGTGGAAAGAAACGGATGACGAAGGTTCACTAGGTGGACAACAATTCCACACTTAAGAAGGTGGTAAACGATTGTCCACGTAGCGAGGAGTTGAGTTGCCATGATACCACGACGAAACATCCTGAAGGAGGGTGATTCGTAGATTATTTCCTTAAGTGGAAAAAAGAATTACCTTTGATTCAGAGATCATTGAAAACCTTTATACCAGCCTAAGGCAATTCTCAAGCGATCGTTTGGAGGGGGTCAGTAGAATGGCATACTCGGACTTGGATGATGTGGATTACCTTGTTGAAGACAACGCAATGGATGAATTTGCTTATCACCGGAAATGGAAGAGACCCATGGTAGAATGGCACATTGGTGGTGCAAGCTGGGAACAAAATGCAAATGCTGGGAATGATTCTGGTAACTGGGGAGAGGCTCAACAATAGAGAGTTATTCCACTATTGGAATGGTTATAGCATTGCCGAGGTAACTGAGAGCATCCCAACTAGAGCCGATGATAACACGTAGCGCTTGTGCGTGCTCTCAAGAACTTGAGCATTTCCATAATCATCAAGGTTTTACCAACATCCGTGTCAAGGGTCCGGTAACACAACTTACTACCATGATGAATGGTGATGGAGGATGCAGATGCAAAGGAAGATAACACCTTCTCAAATTTCACCCTTGGCGGGGCCAAGGAAATAAAATCTGGATGATCGACCGGGAGACATTTAGCACTCCGCTTCTAATGTTCTCCTTGATGTGCTAGCGTAATCCACCCATAGATATGGTTTGATATCTAAAACATCAAGTAAAAGGTCGGACTTCGGAACACAGAAATCCATAGGGGCAACTAGGGAGTAATCCTACGAAATCCCTATGGGGAGGTGGCCAACTTCCTCAAACAAGATACTATAATAATAGGTCTACCGGATGGGTGTGTTGGCCACGACATCCACCTTGCCGGTTATTGAGAGACCAATATTATAATTCTTGGGAAATGTTCCAACCATCATATCTGCCTGAGATTCAGATCTGGTTGGTGTCAGGATATTCCAGACTCATCGAGTCTAGGAAGAAAAATGAAAGTTTGCAACACAAATCGACGAGATGACGTTGCGGGATTCTCGGGAGATGAACTATGATAGCAAGCTCCAAAACATGAGCTGGTTCTGCTACAAACATGTGAACACGTTGTCCTAGACAAAACATTATCACATGGTAGTCTTACAACAAAACACTACCGAGTTCAGGTGGGGAACCATAATCGAGGACATTGAAGTCCTTGCATAAGGCATGCTCTTAAGAAGGAACTTCTTCTCCTTGAACAAATCAATCAGTGGCTTGGTGTGCTCGGAACACATATGGAATGAAGGTTGCAAGTCTCCAAACCATAGAATACTTCGCACATATGCATGACTGACTTGGGATGATTCCAGAGGAAGCAAAACTAACTTTCTCAAATTCACGGCGGCAACTTTCACCAAATGCACGTGTATAAGAGGAGGTCACTCCTTTCATCAAACAAATACTTCATGAGCTGGCATGAAGAAAATGCTTTCAAAAGTTTCCAACACTAGCTTAATGTTCAACAACATCATGGAGGAGATAAGGATGTTGCCAATGGGCTCAACAACAATTCATCTAGGTTTCCTTTTAAAAGGAATTCCATAGTTAAGTGAACACGGTGATAGCATTGGTCAGACCAAAGATGTAATGGTGTATGCTCGAGGGATCAACCACGAATAAGACAACATTACGAGCATCGTTGGTACTGATTTGATTTGACGATAGCCCACACTCAAATCAAAGGATTGATAAGACAATAGGTCCAGCAACTGATCATAGGGACCAATCGAGGAAGATATCATCGTTCTTCAACACACACTACACTAGAATATCCCTTTGGAACGAACTAAGTCAGGCAAGCTTTTATCTTCCAACTCTCCAAGTTGTTGTCTAGCTTAACCAACTAGCTCCGGGATATCCAACACAGATTCTTGGAGAAAGGGTGGTTCACAAGAAACCAACTTGATCACAAGCCCAACATAACAGTCAGGAAATAACCCGGTAACGCTTCCAAGAAGATATTTGGAAAGTCACGAACCACCGGTATGTTACTAAGCTCGAGAACAATCTTGCCTTTCAGGGCAAGACGATATGATCAAATGAGCGAGGACTTGACAAAATCCTAACTCATCAATCGAAAGGTGCACCAGGAAGATGGACAAGGTAGCACGATAAATCTTAGAATGATGATTCAAGAACAAACACGTTAAGAATGAGGTTATTGTCCATTTATCTACCAAGCAACAAGGTTGCTAGGAGTATTGATTTCACACATCACGATTCACTTGTCGACATTCCGGTTGCGACAACACGGAACCGAGGGATGAATAATGATGGCGAGAAGTATCACTACATCAAGAATTCTCAAGAGCCGGTGCAATCCTCATGAAAATCCTGACATAAAGGGGGTAATACTCCAAGGTAGAACAGAACCAAAAGCTGGATTGGCATTTGATCTGCGGAATACAACTACTTTGACCCAATCCTAGATATGGATGAGGTACTGGAGTTTGTTTCTCCAAGTCATTCAGGACAGAATGGCTTGACGGACCACATGAGTAATAGGCATTGATAAACGAATGCATGCATACTCTTGACTATCAATTGATAGACGAAGGTCAGTAGACAACTAAAGAGGGACAGCTAAAAGGAACATATAATTTTCTGAGTTGTGGATGCATGGATTAGCATGTCGAACGAAGTTCAACATATTTCTTCCGGATAACCCATGCAGAAAGGTAGAACTGGCAGAGCCACAATATATAATGGAGAACTCATCAAGAATAATCCTGCTGTGATATTTCAGTTCAACGAGGAACTTCTGCCATAGGTAGTTCATGGTATTTGGAAGAAGAAGATACCACGGACTTCAAGGACTATCGCAAAGGTTACTAATATCCTAAAGGCACTAGCAATTACTATCAACATGAAGTAGGTAGAGTGAATCTCGGGTTCAGAACCCAGAAACAGAATACCTATTACTAAGTAGCATCACGGGATGCTTTCGAGAATGATGGCCAGAATCATCACACTAGAAACACAAATCATGGCTAAATTACTAGATGATCCCCTAAGCACTTAGGGTCATAATAATAATTCCAACATATATGTCGAGGTAATAATTACCTCAACACACCGATTAGTGTGGTTAATCTGGCCCAAAGGAACATCGAAGCGGGAGGAAGGAATTTGCAAATGCATCAGACTACTTAGAAACCTGGGATGACTCGGACAGCATAACGGCTGTAAATGCTCAGAAGAGATTTGAGACATTCACAAAAATGGTGGCATAACCACTCAGAAGCACAATATCAAGGTTTTGAGATCAACAATTAGCATATGGAAGTAGTAGGAACTGAACTGAGACTTAAATCCAACAATCTTATAAGTCCACTGATTAGTAACACGTGATCCTGATAGAAAGAAGAGATAGCCTAGTTCTTAAACCCCACAGGAAAGATAAGATGACTCAGATCAGAAGGCATAAGGTATAAGGAGTAAAAAGAGCCTTACGTTCCATTTCACAATCAATTCCCTTACATAACTAAAGAATTTCTAGACTCAACTTCGACCAGTTTGGCTTGGTAATCCTACAGGCAGTCAAGCTCTGATACCAACGCTGTCAGGACCCCGACTCAATGCCACATCGATCTAGCATGTAACACCTCATATCACTTTGCGGCCTCACGCACGGTATTCCCACGGGTGTCGCCTTACCTTAGCCCGGGGCTGTTTGCGCCTTTTGGCACACGTATATGACGGTATCGCTAGCATCCATATGATAAGGAGCCCGGGCTGACATGGCTAGTCGTAAACCCAAAGTGGCACAAACTTATAGGGACAGGCATCCATGACCCAGCATCGAACGTGTCGGTCATCAGCGAGTGAATCCAGGCTGTAGCACTGGGCTAGCAGGACTCCGGTAGACCGGGCTGTAGCAGGCTAACAGGACTCCGGTATTCATCGCGTGACATTTCCCCGAAGGGACAGACACAGGAACGAAGAAGGACACATGTCGGCCAGCCTAAGTGTTTCGGAGCAGTAGAAAGCTACCATGGCTCGGTGGAAACACTAGGAGACATTTCCCGGTAAGAGAGGCTACTAAAGATAAACAACTAGATGGTCAGATCCCACACATACCAAGCATTTCAATAACATACACACAATATGCTCAATATGTGCAAATACAACATGGCATCACAACATGACTCTACGACTCAAGTATTTATTCAATAGGCTCCGAGGAGCGAGATATTACAAACAGGGGTCTCATGACCCAACATTCAGAGCATACAAATCAAAGCACAAGCGGAAGCTATCATGTCTGGGTACAGACATCTATAACTGAAAAAAGGTTGAGAAGCCCGACTATCTACCAGATCCTGCCGGGGCACAAGATCGTAGCTGAGGTAACAAGCTAAACGTCGAAGTCCACGCGAAACTACTAGTGAGACCGAAGTCTCTCTGCAAAAACATAAAATAGGCAAACGTGAGTACAAATGTACCCAGCAAGACTTACATCAGAACTAACTACATATGCATCATTATCAACAAAGGGATGGTGGGGTTTAACTGCAGCAAGCCAGCTTTGACTCGGTGGCTAACCTGAACTACGACTGCAAGTAACTCTTTTGAGGTGGCGCACACGAGTCCACATATTCACCATATCAATACACCACTATGGATCCGCTCTCGTCTCCCTACGAGAACGCCATCCATAGCACTCACGCTTATCTTGCGTATTTTAGAGTATCCACTTTCACTTGTCTATGAACTGATATAAGCAACCCAGAAGTCCTTTTCCGCGGACACGGCTATTCGAATAGATCATATTAACCCTGCAGGGGTGTACTTCTTCACACACGCTCTCACCACTTACCGCCGTTTACATGACATGTACTCGGCAACCTTCAAGCGGAAGCCCAACGTGGGTGTCGGCCACGGCCTTTCTAAACACTCAAGTCTCTAGTCCAGGTTTATCGCCTATTCGGGTTCCATCCATGAGGAGATCCAGCCGGAGTTTCGCTCACAGCCCCAAACGATGTGTACAGGGTTCCGTGACACCAAACGGGCGCCCGGTTTACCCGGCCACGTGCCTACCGCATCACAGCCCACCCCTACGGTCAGCGCTGCGCACGGCCTCCAGCATACTACAAACACCAGAAACTACTTGCAACTCCTGGACAGAGGACAAGGGTGATTAAGAAGCCGAGAGGGTCCATTGGTTTCGGGCCCAATGCGTGGTAGTAGCTGAATCATGGATCACAAACACAGAACTCAGTTCCTGAGGACGGCTGCAATGAGACAACCCACCATGTACTCCTACATGGCCTCTCACCGCTACCTTTACCAAATCGTGTTCACACACTTAGCTCACACACAGTAGGACAGGTTCACACGCCTCTGATTCATCCCCGATGAATCAGACCTGACTCAACTCTAAGCAGTAGCAGGCATGACAAACAAACATAAATGAGTAGGCACATCAGGGCTCAAACAACTCCTACTCATGCTAGTGGGTTTCATCTATTTACTGTGGAATGACAGGTCATGCAGAGGATAAAGGGGTTCAGCTACCGCAGCAAGTATCAAATATGTCGCTGTTGTCCTAATGCAGTAAAAGAGAGCAGGAGCGAGAGTGGGATTTTATCGGAATGAACAAGGGGGTTTTGCTTGCCTGGCACTTCTGAAGATAATATTGAGTCTTCGTCAGTGTCAACGATCACATCATCGGTATCACGTCTATCGAGAGGGGACAAATACCGGCAACACAGAAAGGAACACAATCAATGCAATGCACAATATGATGCATGCTCATGACATGGCAATATGAATGTGTTTTGAGCTAATGCAACTAGCAACAGATTAAATGAAGTTGGTTTGAATATAAGATTCAAATTCAAACTCCATATGTGATTATTTAAATGCCCATTATTTGTTTTGTGCTAAACAGCACCTATAAGTTGTTCTAACATGCATGGAAATGGTACAAATGGATTCCTTGAATTTTTCTGATAATTTTTCATATATAAATTATTTAATTTGGAGTTACGGTTAATTTTCTATGAATTTTAGAAGTTTTTACAATTTTCTGGAATTATAAATCATTTCCTAACTTATTTTAATTCCAGAAAGGAATTATTGCGCCGTCCAGGTCAAACTGACCTGTGGGACCCATATGTCAGCGTCACAGTTAGTTAACAGGGGGTTATCTGCTTAATTAAAGGATTAGGGGGGGTCGGGGCCCACTGGTCAGTGTTAGTGGCTAATTAGGTTTAGTTAATGGCCTGGGGCCCACACGTCAGTGAGAGAGAGGGGAGGGTCAAACCAGGCAGTGGGTCAACCCACGCCGGTCAAGGGTCAACGGTCGCCGGCGTTTAGCCGCCGGCGAGTCCCGACGCGGTGGTGCGCTGCGGAGATGGCCTACAGAGCGCCGTTTGGCGCGCGGAGCACGACTACGGGATGCGGACGCTCGTCCGCATCCAACCAGGGTGGTGGCGCGGCCGGGGAGTGGCCGGAGAGTGGTCGGCGACGAGCTTTAGCGGCGGCCGGAGTTCGGCGTCAGTGAGGACGGCGCTGCGATGTGCAAACGAGACGGTTGTCGCGCTAGTTTTACTCTGCGGGACGTAACGAGTGCAACGGACGCATGCGTGGGACCAAAAGGTCACCGAGGCTTCACCGGCGACGAGCCCGTGCGGCGGAGCGTCTCGGCTCCGGTGGAGGGAGCGGCTGGAGCTCGAAATCGGACATGGGGTTAGGGGGAAACGAAGGCGGGGCTTACAGGGGGTCGATTGGAGGGCCCAGCGGCTCGGGGGAGACGTCGGAGGTGGCGAGCGGGCGCCGGCGATCTCGGGCGGCCGGAGATGGGGAAGACGGTGTGGGTGGCGATGCAGGGCTCCCGGCGTTGCGTAGCTCCATGGAGAGGTCGGGGGCGTCGAGGCGGAGCCTTTGGTCACTCTGGTGGGGTGGAACGACGGTGGTGGCTACGACTGCGACGAGCGGCGGCAACGGCGGTCCTCGGTCGTGCGAGTGAGAGAGCCAGAGAAGAGAGAAGAAGGAATGGGGGAGAGTGAGAGCGGTCCAGGGGGGTGCGTGGCATCCTCAGGGCGACGGGGAGACAGGCAGAGAGGCAGGAGGTGGCCTGGGCGTGTGCCCGCGCGCTCCGGCCACGCGCCTGCGCCTACTGGCGCGAGGAGGAAGGCGACAGGGGGGGAAGTGGTGGGCTGGGCCACTGCTGGGCTGCACAGTGTTGGGCTGCGGGTAAGCTGAGGTAAGTCTCTGTTTTATATTTTTCTGTTCTGTTTTATTTTATTTAATCTGTTTTGCCACTGTTTTGAATTTAAAAATAATTCAAACAATGCCAAAAACTCCTCTGAAAATATTTATGCTGCTTAATGGACTTTTCCAAAAGCACATAGAAATGTTTCAGGGTATTTGGAAATATATTCTATATAAGTTATGAATATAGTTCCAAATGCAAATAAAGTAATGATTTAGATTCAGTGCTCAAAATATTCCTCAAAAATGTTCATTATTTTTGGTTTGGTGCAAAACCCTTGCCAAAATATAACCAACATTATTTAAGGCCATTTTGAAAACATTGAATGCATTTTCCAGGGTTCTTTGCCCCTCTTCTATACAAGTTTTTGAGGCTTCCAAAATTCCCTCAGTTCAAATTTCAGAATTTAAACATGATGCACACATGACTAGCTAGCTCAGAGCAAACCTGAAGCTAGGGATGTGACATACGGCTCCAACGTATCTACAATTTTTGATTGTTCCATGCTATTATATTATCTGTTTTGGATGTTAATGGACCTTATTTTACACTTCTATATTATTTTTGGGACTAACCTATTAACCCAAGGCCCAGTGCAAATTGTTGTTTTTGCCTATTTCAGTGTTTCGCAGAAAAGGAATATCAAACGAAGTCCAAATGGAATGAAACCTTCGGGAGCGTGATTTTTGGAACAAACGTGATCTAGAGGACTTAGAGTGGATGTCAAGAAACAGATGAGGAGTCCACGAGGTAGGGGGGCGCGCCTACCCCCTAGGCGCACCCTCCCCCTCGTGGGCCCCTCGTGGCTCAACCGACCTACTTCTTCCTCCTATATATGTTCACATACCCCGAAAACATCCAGGAGCACCACAAAACCATATTTCCACCGCCGCAACCTTCTGTACCCAAGAGATCCCATCTTGGGGCCTTTTCCAGAGCTCCGCCGGAGGGGGCATCGATCACGGAGGGCCTCTACATCAACTCCATGGCCCCTCCGATGATGTGTGAGTAGTTTACTTTAGACCTTCGGGTCTATAGTTATTAGCTAGATGGCTTCTTCTCTCTCTTTCCATCTCAATACAAAGTTCTCCTTGATCTTCTTGGAGATCTATTCGATGTAACTCTTTTTGCGGTGTGTTTGTTGAGATCCGATGAATTGTGGGTTTATGATCAAGTCTATCTATGAACAATATTTGATTCTTCTCTGAAATCTTTTATGCATGATTGGTTATCTTTGCAAGTCTCTTCGAATTATCAGTTTGGTTTGGCCTACTAGATTGATATTTCTTGCAATGGGAGAAGTGCTTAGCTTTGGGTTCAATCTTGCGGTTCTCGATCCCAATGACAGAAAGGGAAACGACACGTATTGTATTGTTGCCATCGAGGATAAAAAGATGGGGTTTATATCATATTGCTTGAGTTTATCCCTCTACATCATGTCATCTTACCTAATGTGTTACTCTGTTCCTATGAACTTAATACTCTAGATGCATGTTGGATAACGGTTGATGTGTGGAGTAATAGTAGTAGATGCAGGCAGGAGTCGATCTACTTTTCGCGGATGTGATGCCTATATGCATGATCAAGCCAAGATATTCTCATAATTATTCGCTTTTCTATCAATTGCTCGACAATAATTTGTTCACCCACCGTAATACTGATGCTATCTTGAGAGAAGCCACTAGTGAAACATATGGCCTCGTGGTCTATTTTCCATCAAATAAGTTTCCAATCTATTTTACTTTGCAATCATTACTTTCAATCTATATCATAAAAATACCAAAGATATTTATCTTATTATTATTATCTCTATCAGATCTCACTATCGTAAGTGACCGTGAAGGGATTGACAACCCCTTTATCACGTTGGTTGTGAGCTTTTTATTTGTTTGTGTAGGTACGAGGGACATGCATGTGGCCTCCTACTAGATTGATACCTTGGTTCTCAAAAACTGACGGAAATACTTACGCTACTTTGCTGCATCACCCTTTCCTCTTCAAGGGAAAACCAACGCAGTGCTCAAGAGGTAGCAAGAAGGATTTCTGGCACCGTTACCGGGGATTCTACGCACAAGTCAAGAAATACCAAGTACCCATCACAAACTCTTATCCCTCGCATTACATTATTTTCCGTTTGCCTCTCGTTTTCCTCTCCCCACTTCACCCTTGCCATTTTATTTGCCCTCTTTTCCGTTCGCCTCTTTTTCCTTCCTGCCTTCTATGTGCTTGTTCTTTTTACATTATGTTTCCATCATGTTTGAAACTGGGGCGGTTATCGTTGATAAGGATAATAATATGAAAAACTTTGATGCTATTGGTGATCCTATTGAAAATCCTACTATTTTACACACTAAAAAGTTTTGGATTGGTAGCGGTAATATTATTGGGAAGGGATTTATTCAAGATTTCTTTACTTGTGCCGGTGCTTTGCCCACCATGAGCGGATCTATCCTTCATAAAACTAGTAGTCTCGCCGATGCTATATCTTTGCTCATAGTTGAATTTGAAAGACAATTTTTACATATGCATCCTTCCATACAAAGGATTTTCCTAGAATTTTCTAATATTGAGCATTCTTCTGTTAAGCGAGCAGCAACATCTTTTTAGCTCATGAGTTCAGATTTATAATAAAGAAGCCAATGAAATTTTTTCGCATTATAGGGTGGATGCTGGCCGTCCTCCCATAGAATCAATCATTTTTTATCAAGAAGACATTATGCGTTTACGATCTTTAGATCATGTTGCTTTTAATGAAAACCTTAGAAAAAAGGTTCCTACCTATGTTTTTGTTAATAGGATCTCTGAACTTAATGATAATTTTGCTATCCAGAACAATGGGCTAGGTTTTTCCCTTGAACAAATGCTCATGACTTTTTGCCAAAAGAATGCTTATAATGATGAATTGGTTGTGCAATATGAGGGGCCAAAGGAGGAACCAACACCTCCCGAGCTTGATCTTGGGGACTTTTGTCCCACTAAATTTAGCCCTTTTGATTACTTTTGCTTGCCGCAAAGAAAGCCTGCTACTGAACGTAGGGAGTATGAGTTGAGCTTTCACGATTTACCTTATCACTCTCATGGAAATACCTAGATCTATCCTTGCTTTTATGCCTAGCTAGGGGCATTAAACGATAGCGCTTGTTGGGAGGCAACCCAATTTTATTTTTGTTTCTTGCTTTTTGATTCTGTTTAGTAATAAATAATTCATCTAGCCTCTGTTTAGATGTGGTTTTTGTTGGAAATATGCCCTAGAGGCAATAATAAAATGGTTATTATTATATTTCCTTGTTCATGATAATTGTCTATTGTTCATGCTATAATTGTGTTATCCGGAAATCGTAATACATGTGTGAATATATAGACCACAACATGTCCCTAGTTAGCCTCTAGTTAACTAGCTCGTTGATCAACAGATAGTCATGGTTTCCTGACTATGGACATTAGATGTCATTGATAATGGGATCACATCATTAGAAGAATGATGTGATGGACAAGACCCAATCTTAAGCATAGCACAAGATTGTGTAGTTCGTCTGCTAGAGCTTTTCTAATGTCAAGTATCTTTTCCTTAGAACATGAGATTGTGCAACTCCCGGATACTATAGGAATACTTTGGGTGTGCCAAATGTCACAACGAAACTGGGTGACTATAAAGGTGCACTACGGGTATCTCCAAAAGTGTCTGTTGGGTTGGCACGAATCGAGACTGGGATTTGCCACTCCGCATGATGGTGAGGTATCTCTGGGCCCACTCGGTAAAACATCATCGTAATGAGCTCAATGTGACTAAGGGTTGGTCATGGGATGATGTGTTACGGAACGAGTAAAGTGACTTGCCGGTAACAAGATTGAACGAGGTATTGGAATACCGACGATCGAATCTCGGGCAAGTAACCTAGCGATTGACAAAGGGAATTGAATACGGTATTGATTGAATCCTCGACATCATGGTTCATCCGATGAGATCATTGTGGAATATGTGGGAGCCAACATGGGTATCCAGATCCCGTTGTTCGCTATTGGCCGGAGAGTCGTCTCGGTCATGTCTACATGGTACCCGAACCCGTAGGGTCTACACACTTAAGGTTCGGTGACGCTAGGGTTGTAGAGATATTAGTATGCAGTAACCTGAAAGTTGTTCGGAGTCCCGGATGAGATCCTATACGTCACGAGGAGTTCCAGAATGGTCCGAAGGTAAAGATTTGTATATAGGAAGTCCAGTTTCGGCCACCGGGAATGTTTCGGGGGTCACCAGTATTGTACCGGGACCATTGGAAGGATCCCGGGGGTCCACCGGGTGGGGCCACCTATCCCGGAGGGACCCATGGGCTGAAGTGGGAAGGGAAGCAGCCCCTGGTGGGCTGGTGCGCCCCCCATGGGCCTCCTCCTGCGCCTAGGGTTAGAAACCCTAGGGGTGGGGGGCGCTTCCACCTGGCTTGGGGGCCAAGCCACCCCCTTGGCCACCCCCCATCTAGATGGGATCTAGAGGGGCCAGCACCCCCCTGGCCCCTATATATAGTGGAGGGGAGGGAGGGCAGCTGCACCCAAGTCCCTGGCGCCTCCCTCTTCCCCCCGTGACACCTCTCCCTCTCGTTGGTGCTTGGCGAAGCCCTGCCGAGATCCCGCTACTTCCACCACCACGCCGTCGTGCTGCTGGATCTCCATCAACCTCTCCTCTCCCCTTGGTGGATCAAGAAGGAGGATACGTCTCTCCCAACCGTACATGTGTTGAACGCGGAGGTGCCGTCCGTTCGGTGCTCGGTCATCGGTGATTTGGATCATGACGAGTACGACTCCATCAACCCTGTTCTCTTGAACGCTTCCGCTCGCGATCTACAAGGGTATGTAGATGCACTCCCCTCTCCCTCGTTTCTAGATGACTCCATAGATTGATCTTGGTGATGCGTAGAAAATTTTAAAATTCTTCTACGTTCCCCAACAGTGGTATCAGAGCTAGGTCTATGCGTAGTTTCTATGCACGAGTAGAACACAAGTTGTTGTGGGCGTTGATTTTGTCAATTTACTTGCCGTTACTAGTCTTATCTTGATTCGGCGGCATCAAGGGATGAAGCGGCCCGGACCGACCTTACATGTACACTTACATGAGACTGGTTCCACCGACTGACATGCACTAGTTGCATAAGGTGGCTAGCAGGTGTCTGTCTCTCCCACTTCAGTTGGATCGGATTCGATGAAAAGGGTCCTTATGAAGGGTAAATAGAAATTGGCATATCACGTTGTGGTTTTGGCGTAGGTAAAGAAACGTTCTTGCTAGAAACCTATAGCAGCCACGTAAAACTTGCAACAACAATTAGAGGACGTCTAACTTGTTTTTGCAGCATATGCCGTGTGATGTGATATGGCCAAAAGGATGTGATGAATGATATATGTGATGTATGAGATTGATCATGTTCTTGTAATAGGAATCACGACTTGCATGTCGATGAGTATGACAACCGGCAGGAGCCATAGGAGTTGTCTTAATTTATTTATGACTTGCGTGTCAACATAAACGTCATGTATTTACTTTACTTTATCGCTAACCATTAGCCATCGTAGTAGAAGTAATAGTTGACGAGACAACTTCATGAAGACACAATGATGGAGATCATGATGATGGAGATCATGGTGTCATGCCGGTGACGACGATGATCATGGCGCCCCGAAGATGGAGATCAAAAGGAGCAAAATGATATTGGCCATATCATGTCACTATTTGACTGCATGTGATGTTTATCATGTTTTACATCTTATTTGCTTAGAACAACGGTAGCATAAATAAGATGATCCCTCGCAATAATTTCAAGAAAGTGTTCCCCATAACTGTGCACCTTTGCTAAGGTCCATTGTTCTGAAGCACCACGTGATGATCGGGTGTGATAGGTTCTAACATTCGCATACAACGGGTGTAAGCCAGATTTACACACGCAATACACTTAGGTTGACTTGACGAGACTAGCATGTACAGACATGGCCTCGGAACACGGAAGACCGAAAGGTCGAACATGAGTCGTATAGAAGATACGATCAACATGAAAATGTTCACCGATGATGACTAGTCCGTCTCACGTGATGATCGGACACAGCCTAGTTGACTTGGATCATGTATCACTTAGATGACTAGATGGATGTCTATCTGAGTGGGAGTTAATTAATAATTTGATTAGATGAACTTAATTATCATGAACATAGTCTAAAATCTTTGCAATATGTCTTGTAGATCAAATGGCCCACACTAATGTTGCCCTCAACTTCAACGCATTCCTAGAGAAAACCAAGCTGAAAGACGATGGCAGCAACTACACGGACTGGGTCCGTAACCTGAGGATTATCCTCATAGCTGCCAGGAAAGCAAATATGTCCTTGATGCACCGCTAGGTGAAGCACCTGTTTTCCCTGCAGAACAAGATGTTATGAACACTTGGTAGACACGTAGTGATGATTACTCCCTCGTTCAGTGCGGCATGCTTTACAGCTTAGAACCGGGGCTCCAAAAGCGTTTTGAGCAACACGGAGCATATGAGATGTTCCAAGAGCTGAAAATGGTTTTCCAAGCTCACGCCCGGGTCAAGAGATATGAAGTCTCCGACAAGTACTACAGTTGTAAGATGGAGGAGAACAGTTTTGTCAACGACCACATACTCAAAATGTCTGGGCTGCATAACCGCTTGTCTTAGCTAGGAGTTAATCTCCTAGATGATGCGGTCGTTGACAGAATCCTTCAGTCGCTCCCACCTAGCTACAAGAGCTTTGTGATGAACTTCAATATGCAGGGGATGGAAAAGACCATTCCCGAGGTATATTCAATGCTGAAATCAGCGAAGGTGGAAATCAAAAGGGAACATCAAGTGTTGATGGTGAATAAAACCACTAAGTTCAAGAAAGTCAAGGGTAAAAAGAACTTCAAGAAGGACGACAAGGGAGTTGCCGTGCCCGGTAAGCAAGCTGTCGGGAAGAAGTCAAAGAATGGACCCAAGCCTAAGACTGAGTGCTTTTATTGCAAGGGAAATGGTCACTGGAAGCGGAACTGCCCCAACGACTTAGCGGAAAAGAAGGCCGGCAATACCAAAGGTATATGTGATATACATGTTATTGATGTGTACCTTACCAGCGCTCATAGTACCTCCTGGATATTTGATACCGGTGCAATTGCTTATATTTGTAACTCAAAACAGGGACTGCAGAATAAACGGAGACTGGTGAAGGACGAGGTGACGATGCGCGTCGGGAATGGTTCCAAGGTCGATGTGATCGCCGTTGGCACGCTACCTCTGCATTTACCTACGGGATTAGTTTTAAACCTCAATAAATGTTATTTAGTACTAGTTTTGAGCATGAACATTGTATCTGGATCTCGTTTAGTGTGAGATGGCTACTCATTTAAATCCGAGAATAATGGTTGTTCTATTTATATGAGAGACATGTTTTATGGTCATGCCCCACTGGTCAATGGTTTATTCTTATTTAATCTCGAACGTGATGTTACACACATTCATAGTGTGAATGCCAAAAGATGTAAGGTTGATAGTGATAGTCCCACATACTTGTGGCACTACCGCCTTGGTCACATTGGTGTCAAACGCATGAAGAAACTCCATGCAGATGGACTTTTGGAGTCTCTCGATTATGAATCATTTGACACGTGCGAACCATGCCTCATGGGTAAAATGACCAAGACTCCGTTCTCCGGAACAATGGAGCGAGCAACCAACTTATTGGAAATCATACATACTGATGTGTGCGGTCCAGTGAGCGTTGAGGCTCGCGATGGCTATCGTTATGTCCTCACCCTCACTGATGACTTAAGTAGATATGGGTATGTCTACTTAATGAAACACAAGTCTGAGACCTTTGAAAAGTTCAAGGAATTTCAAAGTGAGGTTGAGAATCAACGTGACAGGAAAATCAAGTTCTTACGATCAGATCGTGGGGGAGAATATTTGAGTCACGAATTTGGCACGCACTTAAGGAAATGTGGAATAGTTTCACAACTCACGCCGCTTGGAACACCACAGCGTAATGGTGTGTCCGAACGTCGTAATCGCATCCTATTGGATATGGTACGATCTATGATGTCTCATACCAATCACCGCTACCATTTTGGGGTTATGCTATAGAGACTGCCGCATTCACTTTAAATAGGGCTCCGTCGAAATCCGTTGAGACGACACCGTATGAATTGTGGTTTGGCAAGGTCGTTTCTGAAAGTTTGGGGATGCGATGCTTATGTCAAGAAACTTCAACCGGAAAAGCTCGAACCCAAATCAGAAAAATGCGTCTTCATAGGATACCCTAAAGAAACTATTGGGTACACCTTCTATCTTAGATCTGAAGGCAAGACCTTTGTTGCCAAGAATGGATCCTTTCTAGAGAAAGAGTTTCTCTCGAAAGAAGTAAGTGGGAGGAATGTAGAACTTGATGAAGTATTGCCTCTTGAACCGGAGAGTGGCGCAGCTCAAGAAATTGTTCCTGAGGTGTCTGCACCGACTAGGGAGGAAGTTAATGATGATGATCATGAAACTTCAGATCAAGTTGCTACTGAACTTTGATGGTCCACAAGGACACGTTCCGCACCAGAGTGGTACGGCAACCCTGTCCTGGAAATCATGTTGTTAGACAATGGTGAACCTTCGAACTATGAAGAAGCGATGGCGGGCCCAGATTCCGACAAATGGCTGGAAGCCATGAAATCCGAGATAGGATCCATGTATGAAAACGAAGCATGGACTTTGACTGACATGCCCAATGATCGGCGAGCCATAGAAAATAAATGGATCTTTCATAAGAAGACAGATGCGGATGGTAATGTGACCATCTATAAGGCTCGGCTTGTCGCTAAGGGTTATCGACAAGTTCAAGGGGTTGACTACGATGAGACTTTCTCACCCGTAGCGAAGCTGAAGTCCATCCGAATCATGTTAGCAATTGCCGCATTCCATGATTATGAGATATGGAAAATGGACGTCAAAACGGCATTCCTTAATGGTTTCCTTAAGGAAGAATTGTATATGATGCAACCGGAAGGTTTTTTCGATCCTAAGAATGCTGACAAGGTGTGCAAGCTCCAACGCTCAATCTATGGGCTAGTGCAAGCATCTCGGAGTTGGAACATTTGTTTTGATGAGATGATCAAAGCGTTTGGGTTTACGCAGACTTATGGAGAAGCATGCGTTTACAAGAAAGTGAGTGGGAGCTCTGTAGCATTTCTCATATTGTATGTGGATGACATACTATTGATGGGAAATGATACAGAATTCTTGGAAAGCATAAAGGCCTACTTGAACAAGTGTTTTTCAATGAAGGATCTTGGAGAAGCTGCTTATATATTAGGCATCAAGATCTATAGAGATAGATCGAGACGCCTCATTGGTCTTTCACAAAGTACATACCTTGACAAGATATTGAAGAAGTTCAATATGGATCAGTCCAAGAAGGGGTTCTTGCATGTATTGCAAGGTATGAGATTGAGCACAGCTCAATGCCTGACCACGGCAGAAGATAGAGAAAAGATGAGTGTCGTCCCCTATGCCTCGGCCATAGGGTCTATCATGTATGCCATGCTGTGTACCAGGCCTGATGTAAACCTTGTCGTAAGTTTGGTAGGAAGGTACCAAAGTAATCCTGGCATGGAACACTGGACAGCGGTCAAGAATATCCTAAAGTACCTGAAAAGGACTAAGGATATGTTTCTCGTCTATGGAGGTGACGAAGAGCTCGTCGTAAAGGGTTACGTCGATGCTAGCTTCGACACAGATCTGGATGACTCTAAGTCACAAACCGGATATGTGTATATTTTGAATGGTGGGGCAGTCAGCTGGTGTAGTTGCAAGCAAAGCGTCGTGGCGGGATCTACATGTGAAGCGGAGTACATGGCAGCCTCGGAGGCAGCACAAGAAGCAATCTTGGTGAAGGAGTTCATTACCGACCTAGGAGTTATTCCCAATGCGTCGGGCCCGGTGACTCTCTTCTGTGACAACACTGGAGCTATTGCCCTTGCCAAGGAGCCCAAGTTTCACAAGAAGACCAGGCATATCAAGCGTCGCTTCAACTCCATTCGTGAAAATATTCAAAATGGAGACATAGATATTTGTAAAGTGCATACGGACCTGAATGTCGCAGATCCGTTGACTAAGCCTCTTCCTCAAGCAAAACATGAACAACACCAGTACTCTATGGGTGTTCGATTCATTACAATGTAACTAGATGATTGACTCTAGTGCAAGTGGGAGACTGTTGGAAATATTCCCTAGAGGCAATAATAAAATGGATATTATTATATTTCCTTGTTCATGATAATTGTCTATTGTTCATGCTATAATTGTGTTATCCGGAAATTGTAATACATGTGTGAATATATAGACCACAACATGTCCCTAGTGAGCCTCTAGTTAACTAGCTCGTTGATCAACAGATAGTCATGGTTTCCTGACTATGGACATTAGATGTCATTGATAACGGGATCACATCATTAGAAGAATGATGTGATGGACAAGACTCAATCTTAAGCATAGCACAAGATCGTGTAGTTCAACTGCTAGAGCTTTTCTAATGTCAAGTATCTTTTCCTTAGACCATGAGATTGTGCAACTCCTGGATACTGTAGGAATACTTTGGGTGTGCCAAACGTCACAACGTAACTGGGTGACTATAAAGGTGCACTACGGGTATCTCCGAAAGTGTCTGTTGGGTTGGCACGAATCGAGACTGGGATTTGTCACTCCGCATGACGGAGAGGTATCTCTTGGCCCACTTGGTAAAACATCATCATAATGAGCTCAATGTGACTAAGGGTTGGTCACGGGATGATGTGTTACGGAACGAGTAAAGTGACTTGCCGGTAACGAGATTGAACGAGGTATTGGAATACCGACGATCGAATCTCGGGCAAGTAACATACCGATTGACAAAGGGAATTGAACGCGGGATTGATTGAATCCTCGACATCGTGGTTCATCCGATGAGATCATCGTGGAATATGTGGGAGCCAACATGGGTATCTAGATCCCGCTATTGGTTATTGGCCGAAGAGTCGTCTCGGTCATGTCTACATGGTTCCCGAACCCGTAGGGTCTACACACTTAAGGTTCGGTGACGCTAGGGTTGTAGAGATATTAGTATGCGGTAACACGAAAGTTGTTCGGAGTCCCGGATGAGATCCTCGACGTCATGAGGAGTTCCGGAATGGTTCGGAGGTAAAGATTTGTATATAGGAAGTCGAGTTTCGGCCACCGGGAAAGTTTCAGGGGTCACGGTATTGTACCGGGACCACCGGAAGGATCCCGGGGGTCCACCGGGTGGGGCCACCTATCCCGGAGGGCCCCATGGGCTGAAGTGGGAAGGGAACCAGCCCCTGGTGCACTGGTGCACCCCCCATGGGCCTCCTCCTACGCCTAGGGTTAGAAACCCTAGGGGTGGGGGCGCCTCCACCTGGCATGGGGGCCAAGCCACCCCCTTGGCCGCCGCCCCCCCATCTAGATGGGATCTAGAGGGGCTGGCGCCCCCCTGGCCCCTATATATAGTGGAGGGGAGGGAGGGCAGCCGCACCCAAGTCCCTGGCGCCTCCCTCTTCCCCCCGTGACACCTCTCCCTCTCGTTGGTGCTTGGCGAAGCCCTGCCGAGATCCCGCTACTTCCACCACCACGCCGTCGTGCTGCTGGATCTCCATCAACCTCTCCTCTCCCCTTGCTGCATCAAGAAGGAGGAGACGTCTCTCCCAACCGTACGTGTGTTGAACGCGGAGGTGCCGTCCGTTCGGCGCTCGGTAATCGGTGATTTGGATCACGACGAGTATGACTCCATCAACCCCGTTCTCTTGAACGCTTCCGCTCGCGATCTACAGGGGTATGTAGATGCACTCCCCTCTCCCTCATTGCTAGATGACTCCATAGATTGATCTTGGTGATGCGTATAAAATTTTAAAATTCTGCTATGTTCCCCAACAGTTTTATGCTTTTAATTAGTGTTGGTGCCAAGTAGAACCGTTGGGAAGACTTGGGCAAAGTCTTTGCGATCTTGCTGTAAAAAATATAAACTTTAGCGTTCACGAGATTTGCTACCATTTTTTACTGGAGAGTGATATTTTGTTAATTATTTGTGCAGATGATTAATAGATAAATTACTCACGTCCATAAATTTATTTTAGAATTTGTGGGGTTCCATAAGTATTTGAAACCAACAGATTACTACAGATTGTTCTGTTTTTGACAGATTCTGTTTTTCGTGTGTTGTTTGTTTATTTTGATGAATCTATGGCTAGTAATAGAGTTTATGAACCATAGAGAAGTTGGAATATAGTAGGTTTAACACCAATATAAATAAAGAATGAGTTCTTTACAGTACCTTGAAGTGGTGGTTTGTTTTCTTTTACTAACGGAGCTCACGAGATTTTCATTAAAGTTTTGTGTTGTGAAGTTTTCAAGTTTTGGGTAAATATTTGATGGACTATGGAACAAGGAGTGGCAAGAGCCTAAGATTGGGGATGCCGAAGGCACCCCAAGGTAAAATCCAAGGACAACCAAAAGCCTAAGCTTGGGGATGCCCTGGAAGGCATCCTCTCTTTCGTCTTCATCCATCGGTAACTTTACTTGGAGCTATATTTTTATTTGCCACATGATATGTGTTTTGCTTGGAGCGTCTTATATGATTTGAGTCTTTGCTTTTTAGTTTACCACAATAATCCTTGCTGCACAAACCTTTTGGGAGAGACACACATGAATTGGAATTTATTAGAATACTCTATGTGCTTCACTTATATCTTTTGAGTTGGATAATTTTTGCTCTAGTGCTTAGCTTATATATTTTAGAGCACGGAGGTGGTTCTATTTTATAGAAATAATTGATCTCTCATGCTTCACTTATATCATTTTGAGAGTCATTTAGAACAGCATGGTAATTTACTTTGGTTATAAATTTTAAATGCTAAGAGAAGTTGGATGCTTGACAGTTGTTTTGAGATATAAGGGTGGTAATATTACAGGTCTGCTAGTTGAGTAATTGCAAAATTGAGGAATACTTGTGTTGAAGTTGGCAAGTCCCGTAGCATGCATGTATGGTAAATGTTGTGTGACAAATTTGAAGCATGGGGTGTTCTTTGATTGTTTTCCTTATGAGTGGCGGTCGGGGACGAGCGATGGTCTTTTCCTACCAATCTATCCCCCTAGGAGCATGCGCGTAGTGCTTGGTTTTGATGACTTGTAGATTTTTGCAATAAGTATGTGAGTTCTTTAGGACTAATGTTGAGTCCATGGATTATACGCACTCTCACCCTTCCATCATTGCTAGCCTCTTCGGTATCGTGCATTGCCCTTTCTCACCTTGAGAGTTGGTGCAAACTTCGCCGGTGCATCCAAATCCCGTGATATGATACGCTCTATCACACATAAGCCTCCTTATATCTTCCTCAAAACAGCCATCATACCTACCTATTATGGCATTTCCATAGCCATTCCGAGGTATATTGCCATGCAACTTTCCACCATTCCATTTATTATGACACGCATCATCATTGTCATATTGCTTTGCATGATCATGTAGTTGACATCGTATTTGTGGCAAAGCCACCATGCTCAATTTTTCATACATGTCACTCTTGATTCATCGCAATCCTGGTACACCACTGGAGGCATTCACATAGAGTTATATTCTTGTTCTAAGTATTGAGTTGTAATTCTTGAGTTGTAAGTAAATAAAAGTGTGATGTTCATCATTAGAGCATTGTCCCATGTGAGGAAAGGATGATGGAGACTATGATTCCCCCACAAGTCGGGATGAGACACCGGACCAAAAAAAACAGGCCATAAAAAAAAGAAGGCCCAAACAATAAAAAGAAGAGAGAAAAAGAGAGAAGGGACAATGTTACTATCCTTTTTCCACACTTGTGCTTCAAAGTAGCACCATGATCTTCATGATAGAGAGCCTCTTATTTTGTTACTTTAATCTACTAGTGGGAATTTTTCATTATAGAACTTGGCTTGTATGTTCCAATGATGGGCTTCCTCAAATGCCCTAGGTCTTCGTGAGCAAGCAAGTTGGATGTACACCCACTTAGGTTCTTTGATGAGCCTTCATATATTTATAGCGCTAGTGCATCCGTTGCATGGCAATCCCTACTCCTTGCATTGACATCAATCGGTGGGCATCTCCATAGCCCATTGATTAGCCACGTCAATGTAAGACTTTCTCCCTTTTGTCTTCTCACACAACCTCAATCATCATATTCTATTCCACCCATAGTGCTATGTCAATGGCTCGCGCTCATCTATTGCGTAAAAGTTGAAAGAGTTTGAAAAGGCTAAGTATGAAACAATTGCTTGGCTTGTCATCGGGGTTGTGCTTGATGAGAGCATTTTGTGTGACAAAAATGAAACATGACCAAACTATATGATTTTGTAGGGATAAGTTTTCTTCGGCCATGTTATTTTGATAAGACATAATTACTTGATTAGCATACTTGGAGTATTACTTTTTTATGTCAACAATAAACCTTTATCTTGAATCTTTCGGATCTGAACATTCATGCCACAATAGAGAAAAATACATTGAAGAACATGCTAGAAAGCATTCCACGTCAAAAATTCTGTTTTTATCATTTACCTACTCGAGGACGAGCAGGAATTAAGCTTGGGGATGCTTGATACGTCTCCAACGTATCTATTTTGGATGTTAATGGGATTTATTTTACACTTTTATATTATTTTTGGGACTAACCTATTAACCCAAGGCCCAGTGCAAATTGCTGTTTTTTTTTGCCTATTTCAGTGTTTCACAGAAAAGGAATATCAAACGGATTCCAAATGGAATGAAGCCTTCGGGAACGTGATTTTTGAAACAAACGTGATCCAGAGGACTTGGAGTGGACGTCAAGAAACAGACGAGGATTCCACGAGGCAGGGGGGCGCCACAAACCCTATTTCCACCGCCACAACCTTCTGTACCCAAGAAATCCCATCTTGGGGCCTTTTCCAGAGCTCCGTCGGAGGGGGTATCGATCACGGAGGGCCTCTACATCAACTCATGGCCCTCCGATGATGTGTGAGTAGTTTACTTTAGACTTTCGGGTCCATAGTTATTAGCTAGATGGCTTCTTCTCTCTCTTTGGATCTCAATACAAATTTCTCCTCAATCTTCTTGGAGATCTATTCGATGTAACTCTTTTTGCGGTGTGTTTGTCGAGATCCCAAGAATTGTGGGTTTATGATCAAGTCTATCTATGAACAATATTTGATTCTTCTCTGAAATCTCTTATGCATGATTGGTTATCTTTGCTAGTCTCTTCGAATTATCAGTTTGGTTTGGCCTACTAGATTGATCTTTCTTGCAATGGGAGAAGTGCTTAGCTTTGGGTTCAATCTTGTGGTGCTCGATCCCAGTGACAGTAGGGGCAGCAAGGCACGTATTGTATTGTTGCCATCGAGGATAAAAAGATGGGGTTTATATCATATTGCTTGATTTTATCCCTCTACATCATGTCATCTTACCTAATGTGTTACTCTGTTCTTATGAACTTAATACTCTAGATGCATGCTGGATAACGGTCGATGTGTGGAGTAATAGTAGTAGATGCAGGCAGGAGTCGGTGTACTTGTCGCGGACGTGATGCCTATATAAATGAGCATGCCTAGATATTCTCATAATCATTCATTTTTCTATCAATTGCTCGACAGTAATTTGTTCACCCATCGTAATACTTATGCTATCTTGAGAGAAGCCACTAGTGAAACCAATGCCCCCCGGGTCTATTTTCCATCAATAAGTTTCCAATCTATTTTACTTTGTAATCTTTACTTTCAATCTATATCATAAAATACCAAAAATATTTATCTTATTATTATTATCTCTATCAGATCTCGCTCTCGTAAGTGACCATGAAGGGATTGACAACCCCTTTATCGCGTTGGTTGCGAGGTTCTTATTTGTTTGTGTGGATATGAGGGACTTGCGTGTGGCCTCCTACTGGATTGATACCTTGGTTCTCAAAAACTGAGGGAAATACTTACGCTACTTTGCTGCATCAGCCTTTCCTCTTCAAGGGAAAACAAACGCAGTGCTTAAGAGGTAGCATGGGTGAGTAGAGGGATGGCCAGGCCAGTGATGGGAGTAGGGTGGGGCCGTGAGGCCTGCGCGGCAGCATAGCCGGCCACGGGAGGAGGGAGCAGGCAGTCCCGCGGGCGCTTGTTTCAGCGGCTGGAGCAGGAAGAGCAGAGATTGAAGAAGCACGACAGCCATTGGATGGGCATCCAATAGTCACTGCTCTCGTGCGTTGACTAAGTTTACACGGCTTAGTGTGTGCGTCAACCTTTTTTTAGGAAAGCATACGCGTCAACCTATAGTAGGCGCACAAGTCAGCCTCAAATATGTGGAAAACAGCATACAACCCATCTGCCATTATTTCTAATAAGGTACACCTCATTTGCTAATTCTTAAGTTTTTTTGGAGCCCATATTCATTTTGTTAGCATTACAGCCCATATTGTGGCCACGGTTAAAAAATTATATGAAATTTTGCATATTTCGGTGCGGTCCGAACTGTTTTTAATCCTGAAATTTTGAGTTACATTCAAACTAACTTTAAAAATAAATGTATATCAATATAAATCCAAATAATTGTCCACGTGTAAAAATCAATGGAATTTCAAATCTCCAAATGAAAAAAAGAAATTTGAAACTAATTGCCGGTTTGATGTGTTTTAAAAATGTATAAACCCATTTCTCATTACTGATAGTCCATTTTCTGGGCAAGCCGAATGAAGCTCTCCTCGTCTTGAAAGATTTGCAGCCCAACAGGGCTGACAAAGCAAGTAGGCCTCGATTGGTTATTCTGCAGAAGAAGAAAAAAACTGGGCTATCCATCTTCAGAATGGAAAAAAACTACTAGGCTGGTCTTGTGGTAAACATAAAAGAAAAGGCTGACTAGACAGGTTAGAGTGCCCCGCACAGCCCAGTTGACACCCTGCTTCCATCTCAAAAACAAAAAAATTGGGCGAGTTGTTGGGTCCCTGGTGTTAGCCGCTCGTTGTGCAATTCTCTCCTTTATTGACTACGTTGACAATGGCATGGGACCCAGATGTGAAAAATCCATTAGGAGAACCATTTTTTGGCTTGAAATAAGGAGGCACTTGCTTGAGTACTGCTATGACCCTGGTGGGTCCCCGCTGTCATCTTCTCCACATACAATCATATGCAGATTGTGTACGCGTCAACCTAGTAGGCCCACAAGTCAGCCTCTAAACCCGTGGCGGACAAATACAACCCATTTAAAAAAATAACTGCACATTCCATACTTTCAAATGGAAATTTCAACATTCAGAGCAAAGTAACAGGTCTGATACAGATATAGAGTATTGAACTTCCATGTTGACAACCACCATAGCAAAGTTAACTATCTACTCCTAGTACTACTCTAGTAGTGTACAAGTACTAACTTACTCTTAGCTAACTACACGATGCTGGGCGCCATATGCGGTACACGCTAAACGCTGGCACCGACATCCTCCTCCTCGCCTGGGACTTGCCAGAGGTGCGATAGGGCGCGTTGCTCGCGCGCGTTGGCCCTTTCCAGGCCAGCGTGGTTCATCGAAGCTTCGGCTTCTATGCGGGAAACCCACTTGACGAGGTGGTAGTAAAATTTTGCGTCGCGAACGCCTGCGTGCCCGACAGCCTCCAGGGCTATTTGCTGGGCGCCGGCCTCCATGTAGCCAGCCCAGTTGTGGGCACTCTGCTCGCGACTCAGAGCATCAGTGCGCTGCTGCTCCATGCCCCGCTAGCGGCGCAAATCGGTGATATGCTGCTCTTCTACCATGCGGGCGCGCTCCAACAAGTCCTCATACTGCGCATTGCCATCTAAAGACCGATAGAATGCCTCCTCCCTCTGTCTGCTTTCGGGTGAAAAACCGAACACTAGTTTCGGTGGTGACCGCCTCCGGCGTCTCCTATTGTGGACGGGCGGGGGCATGACGGACGTGGCGAGAGCGAAGACAAGTGGCTAGCGACGTCGGGTAATACGTCTTCAACGTGTCTATAATTTTTGATTGTTCCATGTTGTTATATTATCATTCTTGGATGATTTACAATCATTTTATAGTCATTTTATATCATTTTTTGGTACTAACCTATTGACATAGTACCAAATTCTAGTAGTTGTTCTTTCCATGTTTTTTACATCGCAGGAAATCAATATCAAACGGAGTCCAAACGCAGCGAAACTTTTTGTGGATTTTTTGGACCAAAAGACATCCAATGGGCCGGAGAAGCACCTAGGGTGCTCCGAGGGGAGCACAACCCACCAGGAGCGCCCTAGTGGGTTTGTGCCCACCTTGGGTGCCTTCCTAACTCCCTCTTTACTCTATCAATACCCCAATATTCCAGAAACCCTAGGGGAGTCGACGAAAATCAATTCCAGCTGCCGAAGTTCCAAAAACCACCAGATCCAATCTAGACACCATCACAGAGGGGTTCATCATGTCCATTGGTGCCTCTCTGATGATGCGTCAGTAGTTCTTTGTAGACCTTCGGGTCCGTAGTTAGTATCTAGATGGCTTCCTCTCTCTTGTTTGATTCTCAAAACAATGGTCTCTTGGAGATCCATATGATGTAACTCTTTTGCGGTGTGTTTGTTGGGATCTGATGAACTTTGAGTTTATAATCAGATCTATCTTTTTATCCATGAAAGTTATTTGAGTCTTCTTTGATCTCTTATCTGCATGATTTCTTATAGCCTCGTATTTCTTCCCTGATATTTGGGTTTTGTTTGGCCAACTTGATCTATTTATCTTGTAATGGGAAGAGGTGCTTTGTAATGGGTTCGATCTTACGGTGCTTGATCCCTGTGATAGAATGGGAACCGACACATACGTATCGTTGCTATTAAGGATAACAAGATGGGGGTCTATTTCTACATAAATAGATCTTGTCTACATCATGTCATCGTTCTTATTGCATTACTCCATTTCTCCATGAACTTAATACACTAGATGCATGTTGGATAGCGGTCGATGTGTGGAGTAATAATAGTAGATGCAGGCAGGAGTCGGTCTACTAATATTGGACGTGATGCCTACATAATGATCATTGCCTAGATATCGTCATGATTATTTGAAGTTCTATCAATTTCCCAATAGTAATTCGTTTACCCACTGTTTGCTTTTTTCTCGAGAGAAGCCACTAGTGAAACCTACGGCCCCTGGGTCTCTTCTTTATCATATTTGCCTTTGCGATCTATTTTCCTTTGCTTTTATTTTCAGATCTATTTAAACCAAAAATACAAAAATACATTGTTGCACTTTATTTTATTTGGCGCTCGATCTATCAAATTATTACAACTTTCCCACGTCCGTTTGCCAATTTTTGGCGCCGTTACCCGAAAGGGATTGATTGACAACCCCTATAACACGTCGGGTTGTGAGTATTTGTTGTTTGTGTCCAGGTGCTGTTTACGTAGTGTTGCTTGGTTCTCCTATTGGTTTGATAACCTTGGTCTCATCACTGAGAGAAATACCTACCGTCACTGTACTGCATCATCCCTTCCTCTTTGGGGAAATACCGACGTAGTTCTAGTAGACATCAAAAGGAATTTCTGGTGCCGTTGTCGGGGAGACATCATCAACATCTACCAGGTTCTGAATCAAAAATCTCATCTCCTCGAAATTTACATTATTTGCCATTTGCTTCTCGTTTTCCTCTCCTCCACTTCACAAAAATTTGCCGTTTTATTCGCCGAGTTCTTCGCTCGCCGTTTTCTTGCCGGATATGTTTTTGTGTGCACCCTTGTTTGTCATGATGCCTCAAAGAAAATATTATGTTGTTCCTTATCCCAATGTTTTGCTTGAAATTGAGAATAGTACTAAGGAATATATGACTACACAATTGGAGCACAAGAAATATTATACTGAATAAAAGAAGGAACACTCTGCTGTGTTGGAAGCTATAACTAAGCAACTTGATTATATTAGTAGAGAAGTTTGCAACCTCCAATCTAAGTATGCTTTTGCTGAAAGTTTGCTAGGTAAAATATCCGGTGCACAAGCTACCCCAGTAAATCAAATGGCCGCTAAACCAATCTCGTTTAGAAGATAAAAGTGATGAAGATCTTAAAATGATTGGTGTTTCTTCTATTGGTTCCTTGTTTAGTAAAATTAATATTGATGATAAAGGGACTGGAGAAGAGTTAGCTTTAACTAGAAGGCGTCCCTATAATTCGGAGGGTCAAAATCTTGTTGAGAAAATTTATAAAAGTGGGTTTGAAGAGGTCAAAACTTTAACTAGTGATGTGCCCACTCTTTTGGATTACAAAGACTTTAATTATGATAGTTGCTCTTTGATTGATTGTATTTCTTTGTTGCAATCCATGATGAATTCACCCCATGCTTATGAACAAAATAAATCTTTTACTAAACATATTGTTGATGCTTTGATGAAAGCTTTGGAAGAAAATTTGGAATTAGAGGTTTCAATTCCTAGAAAATTGCATGATGAGTGGGAACCTACTATCAAAGTCAAGATTAAAAATTATGAGTGTTTTGATTTATGTGACTTGGGTGCTTGTAACACCCGGATGTAATTAACCTTAATTGTATCCCAACTCTTGCCGTTTCTGGCACTAAGTTATTTTATTTCCTTGTTGTCAGATTTTTTTTTCTCTGTGTGTTTTGTCTTTGTCATGCATCTCATATCATGTCATCATGTGCATTGCATTTGCATACGTGTTCGTCTCATGCATCCGAGCATTTTCCCCGTTGTCCGTTTTGCATTCTAGCGCTCTTATGTCCTCCGGTGTCCCTTTCTACCTCTTTTAGTGTGCGGGCGTTAAACATTTCCGGATTAAACTGACACTTGTCATGCGGCCTTGGATTACTACCGGTAGACCGCCTGTCAAGTTTCATACCATTTGGACTTCGTTTGATACTCCAATGGTTAACCGAGGGACCGAAAAGGCCTCTTGTGTGTTGCAGCCCAACACCCTTCCAAAGTGGCCCAAAACTCACCTAAACCTCTTCTATCATCTAGGGCGTTCGATCACGATCACGTGGCTACAAACCGCACCTCATTTGGAGCTTCCTAGCTCCCTCTACCTCTATAAATAGACCTCCTCCCGAAATTTTCTGGTCTCTTCAACCCCTAACCCTAGAAATTCGTCCTCCGCGCCGCTGGACGTGTCCGTTTCGGCCGGACACGCCCGCGCCAGCGACCGCAGCCACTCACTGAGCGACATGTGGTGCAGCGCCTCCACCGCCGCCGCGACCCATCCCGGCCTAGGGCGGGCCCTCTCCGGCGCTCGCGGCCCGAAGCCGCACGCCCGCGCCCGCCGCCTTCCTCCTCCTCCATGGCGCCCGGCTCTGCCGCCGAAGCCGCCGGCTGCCTCGACGCCGGCGCGCCGTCGCACCGCACCGGTGCCGCCCCACCTCGCCCGGCCTCCCCGACCTCGCCGCCGCGCCTCCCGGTCCGGATCCGGCCTTTTTCGGCCGCCCCGCCGCCGCTTCTTCCTTGCTGGAGCAAAGTCAGCCCTCGCCGGAGTTGCCTCGGTTCGCATGCCGAGGAACCATAGATCTGGAGAGGTTGTTTTTTTCCCAAGTCTCAGATATTTTTTGCAATCTTCATCATGCCATAACTCTGCATCCATAGCTCTGATTCGTGCGTGTAGCATATCAAAATGTTCGTCTCGATGAGTACATCATTTCATCTCATTGCATAATTTTCATTTGAGCTCATCTTGATGCCCGAAATGCTGTTGAAAGAGAGGTATGTCATGATTATGTTAGATCTGTTTCAGCAAATGGCATTTTATCATTTTTGACATGATTAATGTGTGCATGCTATGATCCTGAGCTCTACATGTGTTTTGTAAAATGCCATGTTATCTTTACAGGGGTGTATGTCATGTATTTTTCTGATCTTTGTGGTGAGTAGCACAAGCATGCAAAGTAGCGTACTCAATGATGCTGATTTCAGGGACTTAGAATTTCACTATGTCCTTGTCCTGTTATTGTTTTTATGCCATATGTTCATGTTGTTTCCTAGTGATCCGTGCCTCTTTTGAGGATGATCAGTAAGGATGTTTTGTAGATAATGTTGTGATCTTTCCATCCATGTCTTTGTTTGCAATTATGGAGCACCCTAGCTTGAGCCAATCGAGCTCTACTTTTGCTATAAAATGTTCCTGGTAGATTGTTAACATGTTTAGCAATTTTGCCAAGCTTGTTGTTGTTGATCCGTGCCTGGTATGATGTTGTTCTTGCCATTTCTAGCTTCTATGCCATGTCTTCTTGATGGGTGTATGCTTATTTTGTCATGCAATGCCTCATAGTGAGTGCATCAAGCTCGTAAACATGCCTACTTGTTAACTGTTTTGTCATGCTCCAGTTTTTCACTAAGTATGAATATGTTTATGTTTTTGCTATGTTCACATGCTTGCAATTGTATTTTCTGATCCCTTTTGGCTCATGTTCACTAAGGGACTTTTGTTATATGCTTAGAGTAGCTTCATTCCATGCCTTAATTTGTAATGTTATGTTCCTGTAGCATGTTGTTTTCATGCCCTAAAGATTGCTTCCTGATGATAAATTCCTGATTTGTTGTTATTTCACTAAGTCTGAAACCTGTTATCATTTGCACTTTTGTCATGCTTGTTTGAACCTGTTAATGAGTGAATTAGCCATATCTCTGTGTTCATCTTTTGTCAAGCATCATGAGTGGATCCCTGCCATGTATTTTGTTGTCATGTTTAAGTGCTCTAGCATATTTATCTTGATGCATTTAGATGGCTACTTGCTGTTTATCGCAGACCGGTGCCATATTTGTTTTGCTTGCCATTTCCAAACTGTGCATCCGTTTCCGGTGATCTTTATATCAATTTCAACCGAAATCAACTCCTATTTCCAGTGGCACTCTTGGATTTCCAAGTTGAGGATAGGTTCATTCATTCCTTTCCAATACATGCCTAAGCATCACATATCGCATCCCGCATATGATACCATGTTTGGCATCATGTTGTTTGAGCATTGCACGTGGTTGATTGTGTTCCTTTTGCTTGTTGTTCTTGCTTGGGTAGAACCGGGAGACGAGTACGTGAATGAGAAGCCCGCTGAGTACGCTTACGAGGATCAAGTCAACTCTGAGAACTTTGCAGGCAAGATGACCATACCCTCGAAATCACTTCTATCTTTGCTTGCTAGATGCTCGCTCTTTTGCTATGCCTATGCTACGATACCTACCACATGCTTATCATGCCTCCCATATTGCCATGTCAAACCTCTAACCCACCTTGTCCTAGCAAACCGTTGTTTGGCTATGTTACCGCTTTGCTCAGCCCCTCTTATAGCGTTGCTAGTTGCAGGTGAAGTTTGGACATCGTTCCTTGTTGGATCATTGTTTATTGTTGGGATATCACAATATTATCTTGTTTATCTTAATGCACCTATATACTTGGTAAAGGGTGGAAGGTTCGGCCTTATGCCTGGTGTTTTTTTCCACTCTTGCCGCCCTAGTTTCTGTCATATCGGTGTTATGTTCCCGGATTTTGCGTTCCTTACACGGTTAGGTTATAATGGGAACCCCTTGACAGTTCGCCTTGAATAAAACTCTTCCAGCAATGCCCAACATTGGTTTTACCATTCGCCACCTAGCATTTTTCCCTTGCGTTTCATGGACTCAAGTGTCATCTTTATTTTAACCCCCTCGGGCCAGTGCTTCTCTAAGTGTTGGTCCAACTGAGCGATGTCCGGGGCTACCAGGGGCAACTCTGGGCTGGCCTAACCGACGTCTTGCTCATCCGGTGTGCCCTGAGAACGAGATATGTGCAGCTCCTATCGGGATTTGTCGTCACATCTGGGTGGTGTTGCTGGTTTAGTTTTACCATTGTCGAGGATGTCTTGTAACCGGGATGCTGAGTCTGATCGGATTGTCTTGGGAGAAGGAATATCCTTCGTTGACCGTGAGAGCTTGTGATGGGCTATGTTGGGACTCCCTTGCAGGGATTTGAACTTTTGGAAGCCGTGCCCGCGGTTATAGGCAGATGGGAATTTGTTAATGTCTGGTTGTAGATAACCTGAAACTTAACTTAATTAAAATGCACCAACCGCGTGTGTAACCGTGATGATCTCTTCTCGGCGGAGTCCGGGAAGTGAACACGGTGTTGAAGTAATGTTTGACGTAGGTTGTTCTAGGATCACTTCTTGATCATAGTTGTTCGACCGTGCTTTTGCCTTCTCTTCTCGCTCTCTTTTGCGAATATGTTAGCCACCATATATGCTAGTCGCTTGCTGCGGCTCCACATAATACATTTACCTTACCTATAAGCTTAAGTAGTCTTGATCGCGAGGGTGCAAGATTGCTGAGTCCCCGTGACTCACAGATTCCTTCCAAAACCAAATGCAGGGACCGATGATACCACTCCAGATGATATGACCGAGCTCAAGTGGGAGTTCGATGAAGACTCTCGTCGTTACTACGTGTCTTTCCCAGATGATCAGTAGCGGTGCCCAGTTGGGGCGATCGGGGACTTTGTCGCATTTGGGGGTTGATCTTCATTTTGGTGCCGTAGCCGGACCCTGAGTGTATTGGATGAATGTAATGACTTATTTATGTATTTGTGTGACGTGGCGAGTGTAAGCCAACTATGTACCTTTCCCCTTTATTTATGTACATGGGTTGTTTGCGAAGATTATCTCACTTGCGACATTGCTTTCAATGCGGTTATGCCTCTAAGTCGTGCTTCGACACGTGGGAGATATAGCCGCATCGAGGGCGTTACAAGTTGGTAATCAGAGCCTTCCCCGACGTTAGGAGCCCCCTGCTTGATCGAATCGTTGGTGTTGTTGAGTCTAGAAAAATGTTTTGAGTCATTTAGGAATTATATATATCGGAGAGTTAGGAATTCTTTTTACTCCTCGGTCCCTTCGCGCTCTGGTGAGGCATCTTGGCGTAGAGTTTTGACTTTTTTCTTCTCAAATTTCACTAAATTATTTTTTTAGGATCACACAGGTATCTTGGAATCGTTTCAATGGTTTTGTGACGAGAACATTGTTCTTGGTGCCTCCTGACATTTAGGGGTTGTGGTAGTGTCCCGGGGAGTTGAGCTCCGAGGTGTTGTCGTCACAATTTTATCGTGGAGATTCTAGAATACCTGAGTTTCACCGACATCGAAAATCTCTTTTACGCAGTTGTTGGTGAGATAACCTCGATGCCACCCAGTACTAGGGCGGGAGTTCGAGAGTATTGCCATAACTCGTATAACGGATGCTTTTCGAAGGTTGAGGTAAATGATTTCCGAAGGTTTCTTGGTTATGTGTTGAAGGATGGATACATCTGGATGTAGGATTTTCTAGCTTTGGGTGAGATATTATGCTTCCCCTGTATCCCAAACAGCTGATTGCATAACCGGAAAGGTCCGGGAGTTTTATAGGTGGGAATTCATGTAGCTCTAGTACTTCTTCCGCGGAAATTTGGTTTGGGATTGGGTAATGCTCACCAAGTATTTGTTCTTGTCCGTACCTTGTTATTTTATTCTTCTACCTCTATCTAAGTGGCTTCTCAATTTATGGAAATGTGACCATTTCAATTGGAATGCATTCGTTCATTTTGTTCGGATGTGAAGACTTTATGTGCAATTTCAATCCTTTTGATTCAGCTTAAATATTTTTCTGTCAAGATGCTAACAGATGTCACCATCTTCAGGATGGCTCCTGCTAAGGGTCAGAATCAAAATCAGGATTTACCACTACCACCTCCACCTTCGGAGGCATGGCAAGCTGTGATGGCCACTACCAATGCAAACACGCAGTTGATCATGCAAATTCTGCAAGAGCGCAACCAAGGGAACCAAGGCCATGGTAACAATCAGAATCAGTTTGCTACACTCAACCAGTTCCTTGCTAACCAGCCAAAGACCTTCAGCAACTGTGTCGAGGCCTCAGACGCTGTTGATTGGCTCATGGATATATGCAAGCATTTCGAGTGCAGCAATATCAGGCCTGAGGACTTTGTCAAGTTTGCCTCCTTCCAACTCAAAGACCAAGCTGCAGAATGGTTTTAGCAATACAAAGATTCCAGAGGAGGCCGTGTGATTACCTGGGATGAATTCCGTCAAGACTTCAAAGCTCATCATATTCCTCAGAGTGTGGTTGAGAGAAAGCGTGAGGAATTCTGCAACCTGAAGCAAGGTTCTTTGTCCGTTTACCAGTACAACATCATGTTTCAGAAGCTCGCCCGTTTCGCTAAGCAAGACGTCCCTGACAAGAAGAGCATGATATACCAGTTCAGGGGTGGTCTCAAAGAAGAACTCCATCTAGCTCTCGTCCTCTTTGAGCCCAAGAAGTACGATGAGTCTTACAATATGGCAATGAAGCAAGAGACTGCTCAACTGAAGTGCGATACTTCCAAGAAGCGAGTCCGAGATGAAACTCCTTCTTCCTCAACTCAAGTGGCTAAGAAGCAAAAGTATTGGCTACCTCCTCCTTCGTTCTGTCAGCCTTATCAGCAGAAGAGCAAAGGTGGCAATGGCTCTTCCCACCCACCCAACCCTGGCTTTCAGAACAAGACTTCATCTCAAGCTCCAAGATCAAGTGCCCCGTATCACCGTCCGCTCTCGGAGGTCACGTGCAACAAGTGCCAACAGAAGGGTCACTATGCCAACAAATGCTTCAATCAGAGGCGCCTTCCTCTTCCTCCTGTGAGATCTGCTAGCAATGCAGTGGTCAAGCATAACCCCAAGCACGCCAAGGTCAACTTGTTGAACGCAGCTTAGGCAGAGGACTCGTCAGATGTCATCATGGGTAACCTTCCTGTTAACGATGTTCTTGCAAGAGTTCTTTTTGATACTGGTGCATCTTTGTCATTCTTATCAAAGGCTTTTGCATCCATGCATGATGTGCATACTGTTGATTTGCCTAAGCCGATAGCGGTTTCTTCTCCGGGTTTGTTCATGAACACCAAAATGATGGCGCCAAATGTTACTATCACGTTCGGCGACTATAAGTTTCTTTCTTCACCAATGGTCCTTGGTAACTCGGATATTGATCTTATTCTTGGAATGGATTGGCTTTCTAAGCACAAGGCTCATCTTGATTGTGCTGCCAGGAAGATTCAATTGACTCATTCGTTTGAGGATGTTATTGTCTTTGCCGCAAGGGATGATACCATTCGACTGTTTTCTCTCAATGAGAAGGGCGAGCTGGATGCCATCTCTCAAATTCCAGTCGTTTGCGAATATCAAGACGTCTTTCCAGAAGAGCTTCCAGGAATGCCTCCGCACCGGCCAGTTGAATTCGTCATCGATCTTGAGCCTGGCACGGAACCTGTTTGCAAACATCCTTAGAAGCTTGGACCTGAAGAGTTGAAGGAGCTGAAGAAGCAAGTCGATATTCAAGAGCGAATGGGTCTCATCTGACCTAGTTCTTCTCCGTGGGGTTGTGGAGTTCTTTTTGTGAAGAAGAAGGATGGAACGGACCGACTCTGTGTCGACTACCGTCAATTGAACAAGAAGACTATAAAGAACAAGTACCCACTTCCCAACATCAACGAGTTGTTTGAACAACTCAAAGGTGCTCTAGTATTCTCCAAGCTTGATCTTCGTATGGGCTATCATCAGATTCGCATTCATGAGCAAGATATCCCTAAGACAACATTCAGAACAAGCTATGGTTCATATGAATACACTGTCATCTCTTTCGGCCTCGTCAGTGCTCCTCCGACATTCTCTCGCATGATGAACGTCATCTTCAACGCCTACACAAATGACATCATCTTGGTCTACCTCGATGACATTTTGGTCTTTTACAAGAACAAGGAAGATCATGCCAAACACTTGCGTTTGGTGCTGGATAAGCTCAGAGAACATCAGTTCTATGCCAAGTTTTCAAAGTGCGAGTTTTGGCTCAATGAGGTTCTCTACCTTGGGCATATCATCTCTGCCAAGGGCATAGCGGTTAATCCTAAGAAGGTGTCTGCAATTGTGAATTGGGAACCACCTCAGAACATGAAGCAACTCTGCAGCTTCCTTGGTCTCGCAAGGTATTGTCGAAGGTTCGTTGAGAACTTCTCTAAGATCGCAAAGCCTCTTTCAAACCTTCTCCAGAAACACGTCAAGTACGTTTGGTCTCCTGAATGTGACATCGTTTTCAACACCCTGAAAGAGAAGTTAGTCACTGCTCCAGTTCTGACTCCTCCTGATGAATCCAAACCGTTTGAGGTCTTTTGTGATGCCTCTCTTCAAGGTCTTGGTGCGGTGTTGATGCAAGAGAAGAAAGTTGTGGCTTATACCTCTCGCCAGTTGAAGCCCAATGAAAAGAACTACCACACTCATGACCTCGAGTTGGCGGCAGTTGTGCATGCTCTTCTGACTTGGAGACATCTCTTATTGGGAATAAAAGTGGACATCTTCACTGATCACAAGAGTCTCAAGTACATCTTCACTCAGCCTAATCTCAACCTCAGGCAGGCTCGTTGGGTCGAAATGATTCAAGAGTATAATCTAAGCATCGAATATACTCCGGGCAAGGCCAATGTAATTGCTGACGCATTGAGCAAGAAGGCTTACTGCAATAGTTTGAGTCTCAAGCCTTACCAACCCGAGCTTTGTGAAGCTTTCTGCAAACTCAATCTGCAAGTTGTTCCTCAAGGTTTCCTCGCCAACCTTCAAGTCTCTCCTACTTTGGAAGATCAGATTCGCGAGGCTCAACTTCTTGATGCTATGGTGAAGAAGGTGAAGATTGGGATTGCCAAGAGTCAACCCAAGTACAAGTGCTATCGCCTTGATGACAAGGATACTCTATTCTTCGAGGATCGCATTGTTGTGCCTAAAGGTGACCTTCGTAAAGTCATTATGAACGAGGCTCACAATTCACTCCTCTCTATCCACCCTTGAAGTACAAAGATGTACCATGACCTCAAGCAGTCGTATTGGTGGACACGGATGAAGCGCCAGATTGCTCAGTTCGTGACTGAATGTGATGTCTGCAGAAGAGTGAAGGCAGAACACCAACGACCAGCTGGTCTCCACCAACCTCTTGCCATTCCAGAATGGAAGTTTGACCATATTGAGATGGACTTCATGACTGGATTTCCAAAGTCCAAGCGTGGCAATGATGCTATCTTCGTTGTCATCGACAAACTCACTAAAGTGGCTCATTTCCTTCCTATCAAAGAATCCATCACAGCAGCTCAATTGGTAGAGCTATATACCTCCCGGATTGTCTCTCTGCACGGCATTCCGCAGTTGATCTCTTTAGATCGTGGCATCATCTTCACCTCCAAGTTTTGGGATTCTTTTCAGAAGGCCATGGGCACCAACCGTTTCAGCACAGCTTTTCATCCTCAAACTAGTGGCCAAGTCGAGCGAGTAAATCAAATTCTCGAAGATATGCTCAGGGCTTGCGTCATCTCTTTTGGTATGAAGTGGGAAGATTGTCTTCCATATGCCGAGTTCTCCTACAACAACAGCTTCCAAGCGAGTTCGGGCAAGGCCCCATTTGAAATTCTCTATGGTAGGAAGTGTCGTACTCCTCTTAACTGGTCAGAGACTGGTGAACGTCAACTTCTTGGCAATGACTTGATCACAGAGGCAGAAGAGATGTGCAAAGTCATTCGTGATAATCTCAAAGCTGCGCAATCCGCCAGAAGAGCTACTATGATAGTAAGCATCGTGACTTGGCTTTCGAGATCGGAGACCATGTCTACCTCCGCGTCTCTCCAATGAAAGGTGCTCGTCGCTTCGGTATCAAAGGGAAGCTTGCCCCTAGATACGTGGGTCCTTTCAAGATCGTCCGCAAGAGAGGCGATCTCACCTATCAACTTGAGCTTCCCTCCAACTTTGCAAACATGCACGACATGTTTCATGTTTCTCAGCTTCACAAGTGCTTCAAGACCCCTGACCGCACCGTCAACTTCGAAGACATTGATCTCCAAGAAGACATGTCTTATCGTGAGCACCCTGTTGCTATTCTTGAAGAAACTGAGCGCAAGACTCGCAACAAGTCAATCAAATTCCTGAAAGTCAAGTGGTCACATCATTCTGACCGTGAAGCCACCTGGGAACGCGAGGACCACCTCCGTTCTGAGTACCCGGAGTTTTTCCAGTCCTAGATCTCGGGACGACATCCTTTCGTAGTGGTGGAGTGTTGTAACACCCCGGATGTAATTTACCTTAATTGTATCGCAACTCTTGCCGTTTCCGGCACTAAGTTATTTTATTTCCTCATTGTCGGGTTTTTTTGTCTCCGTATGTTTTGTCTTTGTCATGCATCTCATATCATGTCATCATGTGCATTGCATTTGCATACGTGTTCGTCTCATGCATCCGAGCATTTTCCCCGTTTTCCGTTTTGCATTCCGGCGCTCCTATGTCCTCCGGTGTCCCTTTCTACCTCTTTTCGTGTGCGGCTGTTAAACATTTCCGGATTGAACCGAGACTTGTCATGCGGCCTTGGATTACTACCGGTAGACCGCCTGTCAAGTTTCGTACTATTTGGACTTCGTTTGATACTCCAACGGTTAACCGAGGGACCGAAAAGGCCTCGTGTGTGTTGCAGCCCAACACCCTTCCAAAGTGGCCCAAAACCCACCTAAACCTCTTCTATCATCTAGAGCGTTCGATCATGATCACATGGCCGCAAACCGCACCTCATTTGGAGCTTCCTAGCTCCCTCTACCTCTATAAATAGACCTCCTCCCGAAATTTTTGGGTCTCTTCAACCCCTAACCCTAGAAATTCATCCTCCGCGCCGCGGACGTGTCCGTTTCGGCCCGACACGCCCGCGTCGGCGACCACAGCCACTCCCTGAGCGACACGTGGCGCAGTGCCTCCACCGCCGCCGCGGCCCATCCCGGCCCAGGGCGGGCCCTCTCCGCCGCCCGCGCCCGAAGCCGCACGCCCGCGCCCGCCGCCTTCCTCCTCCTCCACAGCGCCCGGCTCCGCCGCCGAAGTCGCCGGCTGCCTGCTCCGCCCCGCCGCCTCGACGCCGGCGTGCCGCCGCACCGCACTGGCGCTGCCCCGCCTCGCCCGGCCTCCTCGACCTCGCCGCTGCACCTCCCGGTCCGGATCCGGCCTTTTCCGGCCTCCCCGCCGCCGCTTCTTCCTCGCCGGAGCAAAGTCATCCCTCGCCGGAGTTGCCTCGGTTCGCGTGCCGAGGAACCCTAGATCTGGAGAGGTTGTTTTTTCCCAAGTCTCAGATATTTTTTGCAATCTTCATCATGCCATAACTCTGCATCCGTAGCTCCGATTCGTGCGTGTAGCATATCAAAATGTTCGTCTCGACGAGTACATTATTTAATATCATTGCATCATTTTCATTTGAGCTCATCTTTATTCCCGAAATGCTGTTGGAAGAGGGCTATGTGATGATTATGTCAGATCTGTTTCAGCTAATGGCATTTTGTCATTTTTGCCATGATTAATGTGTGAATGCTATGATCCTGAGCTCTACATGTGTTTTGTAAAATGCCATGTTATCTTTACAGGGGTGTATGCCATGTATTTTTGTGATCTTTGTGGTGACTAGCACAAGCACGCAAAGTAGCTTACTCAATGATGCTGATTTCAGGGACTTAGAATTTCACTAAGTCCTTGTCCTGTTATTGTTTTTATGCCATATGTTCATGTTGTTTCCTAGTGATCGGTGCCTCTTTTGAGGATGATCAGTAAGAATGTTTTGTAGATAATGTTGTGCTCTTTACATCCATGTCTTTGCTTGCAAGTATGGAGCAACATAGCTTGAGTCAATCGAGCTCTACTTTTGCTATAAAATGTTCCTGGCAGATTGTTAACATGTTTAGCAATTTTGCCGAGCTTGTTGTTGTTGATCCGTGCATGCTATGATGTTGTTTTTGCCATGTCTAGCTTCTATGCCATGTCTTCTTGATGCGTGTATGATTAGTTTGTCATCCAATACCTCGTAGTGAGTGCATCGAGCTCGTAAACATGCCTACTTGTTAACTGTTTTACCATGCTCCAGTTTTTCACTAAGTCTGAATCTGTTTATGTTTTTGCTTTGTTCACATGCTTGCAATTGTATTTTATGATCCCTTTTGGCTCATGGTCACTAAGGGACTTTTGTTACATGCTTAGAGTAGCTTCATCCCATGCCTTGCTTTGCCATTTTATGTTCCTGTAGCATGTAGTTTTCATGCCCTAAAGATTGCTTCCTGATGATAAATTCCTGATTTGTTGTTATTTCACTAAGTCTGAAACCTGTTATCATTTGCACTTTTTCCATGCTTGTTTGAACCTGTTAATGAGTGAATTAGCCGTAGATCAGTGTTCATCTTTTTTCAAGCATCATGAGTGGATCCCTGCCATGTATTTTTGTAACGCCCCAAGACCGATGTGCCAGGTGTCCTCCAGTTTTTCGTTGTTGTTGCCTTGTCTTTTGCTTGGGTGTTGCATTTCATCATGTCATCATGTGCATTGCATCATCATGTTTTTGAAACTTGCATCCGTTCGGGTTCCCCCAGTTCCGTCCGTTGTCCGTTCTGAGCCCAGACACACTTGCACGTGCCCGCGACACGTCCGAAATATTATTTTATAAGTGGCCAGAAAATGTTCTCAGAATGGGATGAGAGTTGACATGTGGTCTTATTATAGTGTAGATAGACCGCCTGTCAAATTTCATCGCATTCGGAGTTCGTTTGACGCCCCAACGGATAACTATAGCGACATTATAGCCGATCTAACGTCAGACGTTTTCGGTCTCCGGAAACAGATGTCGGGCCCTCTCTCTCCCTCCCCCCTCGCAGTCTCACCACAGCTTACCTAGTCCATCCTCCTTCCCCTCTTCGCTTCCGGAGTTGTCCGATCCGACCGCACGGTCCGAAACCCTCTCTGCACAGTGCATCGAACCCCTCACGTGAGCGTCCGAAACTTGTCCCGGACCCGACCCAGGCTGTCGCCCCCGTTGTGTCCGGATCATCCCCAAACATCTACAAAACGTCTCCGTTTTTATTTTTTGGGCTACCTAACCTATTTTTCCCGTCCGTCCGATTACGATCGGAGGGACCTAACCGCCCTATACTGATTTCATCTGCTATATATATAACAGTCTAACCCTAGCCTACCCGGTCCAATACACCCATTCCCATCCTGTCGCCGCCAGCCAACCACCTCTTTCATGTCTTACTTGGGATCCCCTCCCACCAACCAGATCTTCGACCACCTCCCTCGTTCTGTGCGCCGCCCAAATCGCTGCAGCCTCGATCCCGAGCTCCTCCTCTGCTTCTTGCCCAGGCGCCTGAAGCCGACCTCTTCTTCCTCGATCCCGAATGGATCGTGTAGCTGCTCGAGGCCCCGAGCAGGAGCGCTCGGCCTTGTCCCCTCGCGCCGCCGTTGTCGGCAACCGGACACCACCAGGCCAGCCCCTCGCGACCGCCTCTTTTTCCCTTGGGTTCTGCAGACTCAAGGGTCATCATTATTTTAACCCCCCCCCCGGGCCAGTGCTCCTCTGAGTGTTGGTCTGACCGAGCAGACTGCGGGACCACCTCGGGGCAACTTGAGGTTTGGTTTTACTCATAGGATGTCTCATCTGAGTGTGCCCTGAGAACGAGATATGTGCAGCTCCTATCGGGATTTGTCGGCACATTTGGGCGGTGTTGCTGGATTTGTTTTAACTTGTCGAAGTGGCTCGTAGAACCGGGATACCGAGTCTGATCGGAATGTCTTGGGAGAAGGTATATCCTTCGTTGACCGTGAGAGCTTGTCATGGGCTAAGTTGGGACACCCCTGCAGATTTATGAACTTTCGAAAGCCGTGCCCGCGGTTATGGGCATATGGGAATTTGTTAATGTCCGGTTGTAGAAAACCTGAAGTTGATCTTAATTAAAATACATCAACCACGTGTGTAACCGTGATGGTCTATTTCCGGCGGAGTCCGGGAAGTGAACACGGTGCTGGAGTAATGCTTGACGTAGGTTGTTCTAGGATCACTTCTTGATCATAGTTGTTCGACCGTGCTTTGCCTTCTCTTCTCGCTCTCTTTTGGGAATATGTTAGCCACCATATATGCTAGTCGCTTGCTGCAGCTCCACCTCATACCTTTACCTTACCCATAAGCTTAAATAGTCTTGATCGCGAGGGTGCGAGATTGTTGAGTCCCCGTGACTCACAGATACTTCCAAAACCAGCTTGCAGGTGCCAATGAGTCTGTGCAGATGACGCAACCCAGCTCAAGGAGGAGCTCAATGAAGATCTTGTCCTTTGTGTTTGTTTCGTTCTAGTTGATCAGTAGTGGAGCCCAGTTGGGGCCGATCGGGGATCTGTGTAGCTTTTGGGGTAGTCTTCTTTTATTTTGGTTCCGTAGTCGGACCTTGATTGTATCTGGATGATGTAATGCTTATTCATGTATTGTGTGAAGTGGCGATTGTAAGCCAACTATGTATCTCTTTCCCTTATGTATTACATGGGTTGTGTGAAGATTACCTCACTTGCGACATTGCTTTCAATGCGGTTATGCCTCTAAGTCGTGCTTCGGCACGTGGGAGATATAGCCGCATCGAGGGCGTTACAAGTTGGTAATCAGAGCCTTCCCCGACCTTAGGAGCCCCCACTGCTTGATCGGATTAGCAGCCATTGTTGAGTCTAGAAAAATGTTTTGAGTCATTTAGGAATTATATATCAGAGAGTTTAGGAATTCTTTTTACTCCCCAGTCCCTTCATCGCTCTGGTAAGACATCCTGACGTAGAGTTTTGACTCTTCTCTTCTCAAATTTCAATAAAAAAAATTAGGATCACGCAGGTATCTTGGAATAGTTCCGATGGTTTTGTGACAAGAACATTGTTCTTGGTGCCTCCTGTCATTTAGGGGTTGTGGCAGTGTCCCGTGGAGTTGAGCTCTGAGGTGTTGTCGTCACAATTTTATCGTTGCAGTTCTGGAATACCTGAGTTTAGTTTCACCGACATCGAAAATCTCTTTTATGCAGTTGTTGGTGAGATAACCTCGACGCCACCCAGTACTGGGGCGGGAGTTCGGGAGTATTGCCATAATTCGTATAACGGATGCTTTTCGGAGGTTGAGGTAGATGATTTCCGAAGGTTTGTTGGTTATGTGTTGAAGGATGGATACAGCTGGATGCAGGATTTGCTAGTTTGGGTGAGATATTATGCTTCCCCTGTATCCCCAACACCTGATTGCATAACCGGAAAGTTTCGGGAGTTTATAAGTGGGAATTCAAGTAGCTCTTAGGATTTCTTTCTGATAGATGTATGATATGAAATTGGGGTTCGACGTCTAGTGGTCCGCCTATTCACGGTTGGTTTTACAGTGGTCTCGTTGTGTCTTAAAGAGTCCTTGGCTATGCCGACTCGGGGACGCTTCATATGTCATGTGCACTGCCTTGTACATGATGGTGCTGTACGATCGAGCCCGTGTAGGCCCCACCACGAAAACTTCGGACGAAATCTCTATCATATGTTTGTTCCAGCTTATTTTGCAAGCCAATCCTTTGTTTTTGTTTGGAGTTGTGGTATTCGAGTTGCTTCGAAGTCAAATGTTGATTCCATACCTTTTCTAAGCGGTGTTCTCATATTTCTATGTCAATACTAATCCTTCTTGATCATCAAGATTGTCTTGTCAATCCTTTTCACCGGCGTGTTTTCTCTTCAAGTGGATCCGATCATTTCAACATCAGCAAGACCAATTATCATTTCTTCTCAACGGTGTTCGTTTCATTCTCAACGGTGTTTTCCCACGCTCCCACCCTTGTTTCTTCAAGGACTCAGATGTCTTAATCAAGTATCCTTTTATTCTTGTGAAGTCTCTCCATTCCTTTTCCGTCAATGTTCTTATCCGGTGATTCTCATGAAGATTCTAATGGAGCTTCAAGTTCATCATTCTTCGTTCTTTTTCTTCTCCGGTGGTTTCAAGTCAAGCTTTGTTGGTCATATCCCTTTCCTCATTTCAATGCTTTCTCATGCCGGTGCAATTCTTAATCGTTCACCTCTTGCTATTCTATTGTTCCGGAGTGCTCACGATATCTCGAAGATTCGTGTTTCCACTATGCCTTCGTTCAAACTCTTTCGAGGATGTTATCCCATTCTAGCAATTTAATTCAACCGGTGTATTCCCTCTTTTAAATCGTTATACGGTGTTTCTTTTGAGTGGGCCCTAACCCACAGGTCTTTCCCAGGATCTTACCTGACTTTTCTAATTTTCCCGGAGCTTCTCAAATTCTTTTCCAAGTTTGACGTAAGAATGAGTTATCATCAGTCAAATGCTTTTCTCCTTGATCTTTCAAATTCTTTAATCGTTGATTCAACCTTTGCATTTTTCATCCCGGAGTATCTCAACAATTTGGTGGTGTTTCTCATCGTCATTCTCAGATTTTGCAGACCGAAAAAGAGTTTCTTTTAAATCTTGCCCCATTCTCTACCTTCCTCCCATAATTGTTTCGGTTGTGAGAATTTGTTTTCACCCATCCGGAGTAATTCAAAATATTTTCAGTTTGATTCTCCGAAGGCCATCATTTCGGGATTATTCATCCTAGCTTTCAGCTCTCATCCTCCTAATCTTACCGGTGCATCATTCAATATTCTCTAATCAGTTCGTGATCCCTTCGTTCACTTGTATATAAATTCTCTCAAGCTTCTTCATTCATTTGCAAATTCTTCCCGGTGTTTCTTTATCTTCTCTTCGTTCACTTTCAGTTCTTATGGTGGTTCATTCAAGATTCTTCTTACCTTGTTATCATATCAATTCATTTGCTGTTTTCAATCCTACCGGTGGATTCGTCGAAGACCTTCCCAAGTTTGCGCTATATCTCTCTTAATCCTTTCTACAAGAATAAGTAGTGTGCCAAATCCGTTGTTTATCATCAATTTAAATTGGTGAAGGATATGCATAACGTAATTCTTATTTTTGTTTCATCGAGTGAACTCAATTTCCTATTCCGGAGGTTCATCAAATTCTCGGTTTCACTTGATTCATCTTTTCTTTTACGGAGTTCCAAGTTTCAACTTATCTCGTCGCAGAGCTTCATCCAATCATCGCAAGGTTTCACCTTGTGTTTTCAACTTCTCTTTCTTTTTGTTATCCTTTTGTTACCTTAGTTATTCATGAAGGTTCTACATGATGGCTCTTCAAGGATGTAATTTCCTTCTCAAAGTGTTCATCGAGATTCTTTTCAAAGGAGCTCAAGCATTCTTCATCTTGCATTCGAAGTGCAATTCCTTCTACCGTATCATTGGAGGTGGTATTATGTCATTCTTGATAATTTGAGTTCATGTTTCATGATTCACATGTTGTTAAGAATGAGGTAGTTAAACCCATCAATCTCTTCATTGGAGTTATCTTGTGCCATGTTACACCCAAAGCCTTCCCTAAGGATTGTTGCTATTTATGGTGCTTATAAATGACCCAAGTTCTTCAATTATCCTCCCGATGAAATAAGTTTATCGTCTCCTTGTTCATATCAATCCTATATTTTGTTTCCGTTAGTGGCAGAATTTCACCTCAGTTTTGAGATGTTTTCCTTAAGCCCACATCAAGCTTACTCTTTTCGTTGTTGGTTTTCCAACAACTCCATTCGACTCTTCTCCTAAAGATGCTTTTCAAGCTCATTTGAGGTAGAAGATGTTGTTTTCTCCTCCGTTCTTTTGATTCCATTATTACTTTTGTTCCAGAGGCATTGTGATGTTGCTCTCTTCAACCCATCATCTTGTTTGTCAAGATCATGTTCAATTTCTTCCATTTACAGTTGAAGTGATGTCCAAACTATATCAGTCTTATTCCTCCTCTATCTTGTTTAACCGGAGTATTGTGCCCCTTTGCTCAAGTTCTTTTCGCCGTATCAAGCTTTGCATCTCTTTTCAACCGGAGTGCTGTCCGAATTTGTTCTTCCTTATTACTCTTCCCTACCGGAGTGCTTTCAACCTTGTTCTTCCTCATTCCTCTTTCCTAACGGAGTGCTTTATACTTTGTTCATCTCTGTCGTATTTTTCTTGAGATGGCTGAAGCATTTCAAGGTTCTTTGGTTTCACTCGTTTGTCAAAGAAGCAACTTAATTTTACCTCTTCTCTTTCTCTTCCGTTTGCCCTCCGGTGCCATTCTAGATCTCGGGACGAGATCCTCTCATAGTGGTGGAGTGTTGTAACACCCCGAGACCGATGTGCCAGGTGTTCTCCAGTTTTTCGCTGTTGTTGCCTTGTATTTTGCTTGCGTGTTGCATTTCATCATGTCATCATGTGCATTGCATCATCATGTTTTTGAAACTTGCATCCGTCCGGGTTCCCCTAGTTCCGTCTGTTGTCCGTTCTGAGCCCAGACACACTTGCACGCGCCCGCGACACGTACGAAATATTATTTTATAAGTGGCTGGAAAATGTTGTCGGAATGGGATGAGAGTTGACGTGTGGTCTTATTATAGTGTAGATATACCGCTTGTAAAATTTCATCGCATTCGGAGTTTGTTTGACGCCCCAACGGATAACTATAGCGGCATTATAGCCGGTCTAACGTCGGACGTTTTCGGTCTCCGAAAACAGATGCCGGGCCCTCTCTCTCCCTCCTCCCCCTCGCAGTCTCGCCACAGCCCACCTAGTCCATCCTCCTTCCCCTCTTCGCTTCCGGAGTTGTCCAATGCGACCGCACGGTCTGAAACCCTCTCTGCACAGTGCATCGAACCCCTCACGTGAGCGTCCGAAAGTTGTCCCGGACCTGACCCGGGCTGTCGCCCCCGTTGTGTCCGGATCATCCCCAAACATCTACAAAACATCTCCCTTTTTCTTTTTGGGCTACCTAACCTATTTTTCCCGTCCGTCCGATTACGATCGGAGGGACCTAACCGCCCTATACTGATTTCATCTGCTATATATATAACAGTCTAACCCTAGCCTACCCGGTCCAATACACCCATTCCCATCCCGTCGCCGCCAGCCAACCACCTCTTTCATGTCTTACTTGGGATCCCCTCCCACCAACCAGATCTTCGACCACTTCCCTCGTTCTGCGCGCCGCCCAAATCGCTGCAGCCTCGATCCCGAGCTCCTCCTCTGCTTCTTGCTCAGGCGCCTGAAGCCGACCTCTTCTTCCTTAATCCCGAATGGATCGTGTAGCTGCTCGAGGCCCCGAGCAGGAGCGCTCGGCCTCGTCCCCTCGCGCCGCCGTCGTCGGCAACCGGACACCACCAGGCCAGCCCCTCGTGACCGTCTCTTTCTGCTCCCTCTTCCCTGCATCTCTCTCTCTCTCCCTAATCTCCTCATCTCTCTGTACCTCAACAGGAGCTCCAGCACCATGGCCATCCCGAGCTCGGCCCGCGCAGCTCGGAGACTCCAAGCCCCCTCGTTCCAGCAGTCCAAGAGGATGCCGCCGTGCCCGTGCTGCATCCCGGGAACCCGCCGGCGACCCCGACCTTCAGACTACCACGACGCGCCCGATGCCTCCTCGACCCCACGTTGAACCCCGACGCCACCTCATCCTGCCGCCGCCGGCGACCAGCAGGTCATGTCGTCGTGCCTCTTACTTCCCCGTCCCCGTCGCCCTCTCTCTGTTCTCCATTTTTTTCCCTCTGCCTCCAGTCTCAAGCTCTCTCTGTTTCCCAGCCTCGGGAACCGCTAATCTGCATCGCTCCTCACCCGTCCGTCCCCGCGCTTCGCACCGAGCTGCCCTGCCTTGTTCGACCACCGGAACCGTGCCAAATCGTTGCCTCTTTGCATCTGCGATGTGTTGCCGTGGATGCATGCTACCGTGGAATCAATCCCAAGCGTCAAGTACTAGGACACTACGAAACCTGAATCGCCAGGGCCGGACCGTCAAGTACCCCTTCGGATTCGTCAAGACCCTCATGTACAACTACACCCGATGATGTGACAAGTACCCCGACAACGTGTACATCTACGCTGCCAAGACCGGACCAACAAGTACCCCGACATCGCGTGTACCACTACTTCCTCTACCGTTGCGAGAATGTCTACTTCCACTACGTCCCATCGAACCCGAACCGTCTCGTTTGCTCACTTCGAAGGTATAACCGCCGGAACGATGCCCGTGAATGAATGCATGTTGTATGAGATGCACCCTTGTTCGATAACGTCGCCCCTCTTTTGCCTTGCCACCGACATGTGGGAACTCGGTATCCGAGAGCACCCCACCTTCTATCGCATGTCACGCTCCCGCCGCACTTTCCTTTGCACCGGGATCTCAATCGAGTTACCGGAACCGATATGTTGCCGTGGCATCATTTTCGGATTCGTTGTCGTGGAACCCCTTTTCTTTCCACCACGGTGACAAATGCTTCATAATGCTCTTGCAAACTTTTAATAATAATTGCATAAACTGTTCATGTCATCCGCATCATGATAACAACCTTTAAAATGTTTAAATTTTGTTGTAGCTATAAATTACTAATGCATATGGGGGTTTACCGGATTTGTTGTTTGCTATATCCGGCCCCATTTAATTTGTTTAGATAGTATAGTTTTGTCATGCTTCACCTCTTGCCATGCTAACAACATTTAATATTGTTGGGTACATAAACGAGAGAGAACTAAATAAGGCATGTGGTGTTCTGTTATTATGCAACTCGTTGCATATTGAGCTCCACTTAATTTGTAGTGTTGTTTGTTGCACTTTACCATGCCATGCTTCATTAAACCGGACATGCATCATACTTGATTGTGCATCATGCCATGTCTATGTGTTGGTTGTTTAATAGGTTGTTTGCTCTTTTCCAGTGTTGCTTCTTCGGGTTGGTTCTGATAACGTCGCGTTTGTGAGGAACCGTTCGACTACGTCTGTTTGTCTTCTTCATGGACTCGTTCTTCTTCCTTGCGGGATCTCAGGCAAGATGATCATACCCTTGAAATCACTTCTATCTTTGCTTGCTAGTTGCTCGCTCTTTTGCTATGCCTATGCTGCGATACCTACCACTTGCTTATCATGCCTCCCATATTGTTGAACCAAGCCTCTAACCCACCTTGTCCTAGCAAACCGTTGTTTGGCTATGTTACCGCTTTGCTCAACCCCTCTTATAGCGTTGTTAGTTGCAGGTGAAGATTGAATTTTGTTCCTTGTTGGAACATGGAGATGTTGTTCCTTGTTGGAACATGTTTACTTGTTGGGATATCACAATTTATCTTATTTAATTAATGCATCTATATACTTGGTAAAGGGTGGAAGGCTCGGCCTTATGTCTGGTGTTTTGTTCCACTCTTGCCGCCCTAGTTTCCGTCATATCGGTGTTATGTTCCCGGATTTTGCGTTCCTTACGCGGTTGGGTAATAATGGGAACCCCTTGACAGTTCGCCTTGATAAAACTCTTCCAGCAATGCCCAACATTGGTTTTACCATTCGCCGCCAAGCCTCTTTTTCCCTTGGGTTCTGCAGACTCAAGGGTCATCATTATTTTAACCCCCCCCCCCGGGCCAGTGCTCCTCTGAGTATTGGTCCGACCGAGCAGACTGTGGGACCACCTCGGGGCAACTTGAGGTTTGGTTTTACTCGTAGGATGTCTCATCTGAGTGTGCCCTGAGAACGAGATATGTGCAGCTCCTATCGGGACTTGTCGGCACATCTGGGTGGTGTTGCTGGTTTAGTTTTACCATTGTCGAGGATGTCTTGTAACCGGGATGCCGAGTCTGATCGGAATGTCTCGGGAGAAGGTATATCCTTCATTGACCGTGGGAGCTTGTCATGGGCTAAGTTGGGACACCCCTGCAGGGTTATGAACTTTCGAAAGCCGTGCCCGCGGTTATGGGCAAATGGGAATTTGTTAATGTCCGGTTGTAGAAAACCTGAAGTTGATCTTAATTAAAATACATCAACCGCGTGTGTAACCATGATGGTCTCTTTCCGGCGGAGTCCGGTAAGTGAACACGGTGTTGGAGTAATGCTTGACGTAGGTTGTTCTAGGATCACTTCTTGATCATAGTTGTTCGACCGTGCTTTGCCTTCTCTTCTCACTCTCTTTTGCGAATATGTTAGCCACCAAATATGCTAGTCGCTTGCTGCAGCTCCACCTCATACCTTTACCTTACCCATAAGCTTAAATAGTCTCGATCGCGAGGGTGCGAGATTGCTGAGTCCCCGTGACTCACAGATACTTCCAAAACCAGCTTGCAGGTGCCAATGAGTCTGTGCAGATGACGCAACCCAGCTCAAGGAGGAGCTCAATGAAGATCTTGTCCTTTGTGTTGTTTCGTTCTAGTTGATCAGTAGTGGAGCCCAGTTGGGGACGACCGGGGATCTGTGTAGCTTTTGGGGTAGTCTTCTTTTATTTTGGTTCCGTAGTCGGACCTTGATTATATCTGGATGATGTAATGCTTATTCATGTATTGTGTGAAGTGGCGATTGTAAGCCAACTATGTATCTCTTTCCCTTATGTATTACATGGGTTGTGTGAAAATTACCTCACTTGCGACATTGCTTTCAATGCGGTTATGCCTCTAAGTCGTGCTTCGACACGTGGGACATATAGCCGCATCGACGGCATTACAAGTTGGTAATCAGAGCCTTCCTCGACCTTAGGAGCCCCCACTGCTTGATCAGATTAGCAGCCGTTGTTGAGTCTAGAAAAATGTTTTGAGTCATTTAGGAATTATATATCAGAGAGTTTAGGAATTCTTTTTACTCCCCAGTCCCTTCATCGCTCTGGTAAGACATCCTGACGTAGAGTTTTGACTCTTCTCTTCTCAAATTTCACTAAAAAAATTTAGGATCACGCGGGTATCTTGGAATCATTCCGATGGTTTTGTGACGAGAACATTGTTCTTGGTGCCTCCTGTCATTTAGGGGTTGTGGCAGTGTCCCGGGGAGTTGAGCTCCGAGGTGTTGTCATCACAATTTTATCGTTGCAGTTCTGGAATACCTGAGTTTAGTTTCGCCGACATCGAAAATCTCTTTTATGCAGTTGTTGGTGAGATAACCTCGACGCCACCCAGTATTGGGGCGGGAGTTCGGGAGTATTGCCATAACTCGTATAACGGATGCTTTTCGAAGGTTGAGGTAGATGATTTCCGAAGGTTTGTTGGTTATGTGTTGAAGGATGGATACATCTGGATGTAGGATTTGCTAGTTTGGGTGAGATATTATGCTTCCCCTGTATCCCCAACACCTGATTGCATAACTGGAAAGTTTCGGGAGTTTATAAGTGGGAATTCAAGTAGCTCTTAGGATTTCTTTCTGATAGATGTATGATATGAAATTGGGGTTCGACGTTTAGTGGTCCACCTATTCACGGTTGGTTTTACAGTGGTCTCGCTGTGTCTTAAAGAGTCCTTGGCTATGCCGACTCTGTAGCGACCCGACCCGAATGGATCAAGTGCTCTGTGCTCAGGTGTCATCCCTGGATCAGTAATGCTGACACCACACAGTACATCGAAGGATTTATAGGAGAGTGGCAATCACACACTTATTACATCATTGCCTCAAAGAGAACTTTTACAATAAATATGGCTTAAGGCCATCTAGTGTCGATAACAGCGGAAGACTTGGAAGGTAAATGGGTCCATCAACTCCAACGGCATCACTGAGTATAGGGCCACGACCTAAAAACATCTTACTCGTCGTCTGAAAAGTCTGCAACATGAGAAGTTGCAGCCCGAAAACGGGTTAGCACATGGAATATGCTGGCAATGTAACACATAGAGAGTAATAGAATGAAACAGCTATACTACATGCATATATGGCTGGTGGAAAGCTCTATGGTTACAGTTTTGCGTAAAGCCAGTTTTTCCCTACTGCAAAGGAATAAATTTATTTAACTATCATGGTGGTTGTGAATCATTGAGAATGGTTGACAGCATTCTCAATCCCAATTAAAAAATAATTAAACCCAACAACATTAATTAGAAGTTACATGTTGAGATTCACATGATATTCAAGTACTAGATACTCAAGTTGTCCATAACCGGGGACACGGCTAATCATGATTAGTTTGTACACTCTGCAGCGGTTTGCGCACTTTTCCCCACAAGACTCGATCGCCTCCGTTTGGTTTCTCGCACTACAGGGTGTTTGAGAAGACGGATGACCGAGACACAGTCTTTCAGAAGCGCTAGCACCTTACATGTGGGTAGACCGGTACACCTACTTCCCCTACATCTGCTAGTCTACCCATAAGACTTCGCACAACTTAGTCAACTATGCCAAAGCCTATAATGGCTTGTGGCTGCACACGTAAGTTTCTAGTTTGAAAGATCTTATGATCCCTTTGAGCCTGGGTGGCGGTCCAAAATAAAACAGGCAAGTCCTGATAGACATCAGGTGCCTCAATCCACCCAGATGTGTGTTTAAGTTGCCACCTTAGATAAACCATTAAAATTATCAACTCACATCTGTCATGGATATCACTCACCCAATCCACGTCTACTAGCATAGCATGGCATAATAAGCAAACGTAGAAGTAACTCCCAAAGGTTTCATAATAATACTGGTAATAGGTACTACCTCATCTACTTCCCATCCCACAATTTAATTAGATCCTAATCATGCAATGTGAGAGGATTGATCTAATGCAATAAAACATGGGTTGTAGAAAAGGTATGATCAAAGATTTACTTGCCTTGCTGATGATCCGCGAGACCTAGGGTTTCGAAGTAACAAGCGGCGCAATCCGGGTGATCTATCGCAGACAAACAACAAGCATACAATAAGTACTCATCTAATGCACAGGTAAAAACTCGAACAAGAGAATGAACCAGAAAATTCAACTTAAGAACTCCGGTTGCAAAGAAAGAAAGAACCGAATAGGCGACGGAAAAACAAACGGCAGAAGAAAACAACTCGGTTCTAGCAAGTTGAAACTAGGTCAAATTTTACCGGGGCAAAAACTTGTTCAAGTTGATTAGACGGAACGGCGGTTTCGAAACGAAACTCCAGGCGCTTGAATCACCTGATTCCGATAAACGAGCGAGAAGAAAGACTAGAACGAAGATCGGATCTGAGATCGCGATCGCGAAATAAATCCGACGAAAAGAAAAGAAGAACGAATAAACGAACGGGCGTCGTTAACCGGGGAATAATCGGTGATCACGTTCGATGAGATGAACGGTCCAAAAGAAGAACGAAAACGATCTAGGGTTTTCGGAGAAAAAGACCGAAACGAAAAACCGATCTAGAAACCGGAATGATTTAGAAAAGAACCGGAAAGAAAACGAATCGGAAGAGAAGAAAAGAATCGGAACGGTTTATAAGAAAAACCGAACCGAGGGGATAGGAGAGACGCGGCTACCTCGACGAGGCTCCGGTGAGGGGCTCCGGTGAACGGCGGCATTGGGCGGCGGCGGCGACGAGTAGGGCGGCGGCGGCGGCGCGGCGGGTGATGGGCGCGGTGTGGGGCGCGGGCTAAGGCGCGGGGTGGTGTGGGACTTGGGGTTTGGTGTGGGGAGAGGGGCTTGGAGTTTTGATTTGATGTTTTGGAGGGAGGGGGTGTGGGGGTATTTTTATAGGTGAGGGGAGAGGAGACTTGGGATAGGGGACAAGAAATAGACTAGGAATAGGAAAACAAAACAAAGAAAAGAGGCAAGGGGCGCCGGCCTAGAGTCCAAGCCGGACTCGGCTTCAAGCGAGGCGGCGGCCTGGGTGCGGGCGCCTGGCGCGCAGGGAGGCTGGGGCGGCGGCTGGCTGGGCCTTGGCCCGGCTGGCCTGGCTCTTTTTTTTTTAAACGGTTATGCGCGCAGAAAAACAAAAGAAAGAAAATCTAAACGAGCTCCAAAAATTCTAAAGTAAATTTTCCCCGACTCCTAAAAATGAGCCGAACAAAATGAACTTTACTTCGGACCTAAAATGCAATTTTTGAAAACGCGCATTTTTCCCTATCCAAATAAAATGCAAATAAACTCCGGCAAACAAAATTTGATCTATTTATTAAATCTTCATTTTTCCTCAATTTGGGAAAGTCATATTATTCCCTCTCTTATATTTTTTTTCATATCGGAAAAATTATTGAAGATGAAATAAATAAATCAAATGATCCTCTTTTCAAAATTCGAGAAAACTCTCAAATATGAAAATAACGAAATCTCCAACTCTCTCCGTGGGTCCTTGAGTTGCGTGAAATTTCTAGGATCAACCAAAATGCAAGAAAATATGATATGCATATGATCTAGTGTATAAGATTCCAAATTGCAAATTTGGGATGTTACAAACCTACCCCCCTTAAGATGAATCTCGCCCTCGAGATTCGAGTTGGCTAGAAAATAGGTGAGGGTGGTCCTTGAGCAAATCTTCTTCTCTTTCCCAGGTGGCTTCATCCTCTGAGTGGTGGTTCCACTGAACTTTGCAAAACTTGATAACCTTGCTGCGAGTAACTTTGCTGGCATAATCGAGAATCTTGATTGGCTTCTCCTCATATGTTAAGTCATCCTCCAACTGAATCACTTCGAGTGGCACGGTATCTCTTAACGGTACCTCCGCCATCTCGGCGTGACATTTCTTCAGCTGTGAAACATGGAATACATCATGAACTCCTGACAGCTCCTCTGGTAATTCCAACTTATAAGCGACTTCTCCCATATGTTGCAAGATCTTGTACGGTCCAACAAAACGCGGTGCTAACTTTCCCTTAACTCCAAAGCGCTTAACTCCTCGAAGTGGGGATACTCGGAGATAAACTCTGTCTCCGGTTTCGAAGACTGTCTCCTTGCGTTTCGAATCTGCGTAGCTCTTCTGCCTGGACTGGGCTACCTTGAGCCTATCGCGAATCAACTTAACTTTCCGTTCAGACTCCTTAATCAAATCTGGTCCAAAGAATTGACGGTCTCCAACTTCGTCCCATGACAACGGTGTCCTGCACCTCCTTCCGTATAAAGCTTCGAAAGGTGCCATCTTCAAACTGGTTTGGTAACTGTTGTTATAAGAAAACTCCGCATACGGAAAGTTATCGTCCCAACTAGATCCATAATCTAGTGCACAAGCTCTCAGCATATCTTCCAAAATCTGATTGACTCTCTCGGTCTGTCCATCTGTCTGCGGATGAAAAGCTGTGCTGAACTCTAGTCTGGTTCCTAAAGTTTCATGCAACTGATTCCAAAACTTTGAGGTAAATTGGGTTCCTCTATCTGATACGATACTCCTCGGAACTCCATGCAAACAAATGATCCTAGTCATGTATATCTTCGCCAACTTAGCACTGGTGTAAGTGGTCTTAACTGGGATAAAATGGGCTACCTTTGTCAAACGATCAACTACTACCCATATCGAATCGTAGCCTGTCTTTGTCCTGGGTAGTCCTGTGATAAAATCCATGCCTATCTTATCCCACTTCCATTCGGGTATCGGCAATGGTTGTAACAATCCTGCTGGCTTCTGATGCTCTGCCTTTACTCTCTGACATACGTCACAAACTGCCACATATGCTGCAATATCCTTCTTCATTCCGGTCCACCAGAATGTTTCCTTCAAATCCAAATACATCTTGGTATTCCCTGGGTGAATCGAGTACGGTGAATCATGTGCCTCTTGCAAAATCAACTTCCTGATCTCCGGGTCATTTGGCACATAAACACGGTCCTCAAACCATAGGGTATCGTGCTCATCCTCACGAAATCCCTTTGCTTTTCCTTTGCTCATTCTCTCTTTTATAGAAGCAATCTCCTTGTCAGATTTCTGAGCTTCTCTGATCTTATCCATCAATGTTGACTGAATCTCCAATGCTGCTACATAGCCTCTCGGAACTATTTCCAAACATAGCTCACGGAGGTTTTCTGCTAACTCCTTGGGTATTTTCCCCGTCATTAGAGTATTGACATGGCTCTTACGGCTCAATGCGTCAGCTACTACATTAGCTTTTCCGGGATGGTAATGCAATCTCATGTCATAATCCTTGATGAGCTCCAACCATCTCCTTTGTCTGAGGTTCAACTCCTTCTGTGTGAAAATGTACTTCAAACTCTTGTGATCCGTGTACACCTCACAATGATTTCCAATGAGGAAATGTCTCCACGTCTTCAATGCATGCACTACGGCTGCTAACTCCAAATCATGCGTGGCATAATTCAATTCATGAGGCTTCAGTTGTCGTGAAGCATACGAAAGAACTCTTCCTTCCTGCATAAGCACTGCTCCAAGTCCTCGACGTGAAGCGTCGCAATACACCTCATAATCCTTGGTCTGATCTGGCAAAATCAATATTGGTGAGGTAACCAAGCATTTCTTCAACTCCTGGAAACTAGCCTCACACTCCTCAGTCCATTTGAACTTAGTATCCTTCTTCAACAATTCATTCATAGGCTTTGCAATCTTTGAAAAGTTCTCAATGAATCTCCAGTAGTATCCTGCGAGTCCAAGAAAACTCCGGATCTCTCCAACTGTCATTGGTGATTCCCATTCGGTTACGGTCTCAACCTTAGTGGGGTCAACTGCTATACCTTCTCCGGATATAACGTGTCCTAGGAATCCAACTTCCTTCAACCAAAACTCACATTTGCTGAATTTGGCATATAACTGGTGTTCCCTTAGTTTCTCCAAAACCAAACGCAAATGTTCCTTATGCTCCTCTTCATTCTTTGAATAAACCAAAATGTCATCAATGAACACTACGACGAACTTATCCAAAAACTCCATAAACACTTTGTTCATCAGGTTCATAAAATAGGCAGGTGCGTTAGTCAATCCAAATGACATAACGGTATACTCATACAGTCCATATCTCGTGGTGAATGTTATCTTAGGTATGTCCTACTCTCGGATCTTCAATTGGTGGTACCCTGATCGCAAATCGATCTTGGAAAACACTTTAGCTCCTTGCAACCGATCAAACAGATCGTTGATCATTGGCAGTGGGTACTTGTTCTTGATGGTTACTTCATTCAATCCCCGATAATCTACAACCATCCTTAATGATCCATCCTTCTTTTCCACTAGAAGTACGGGTGATCCCCAAGGCGGAGAACTTGGGCGAATGTAACCTTTATCCAATAACTCCTTAATCTGATTCTTAATTTCCACCAAATCCTTTGCTGGCATCCTGTACGGTCGCTTCGATATTGGGCCTGTACCTGGCAATAACTCAATCAAAAACTCAATGTCTCTATCCGGTGGCATGCCTGGCAATTCCTCAGGAAATACATCAGGAAAATCCTTTACCACTGGTACTTCTTCTTGCACAACTCCCGTTAGGCAGTTTACTTGTGTCCTGTTTGACACATGCTGGGATACATACTTGATCCTTCTTCCTTCTGGTGTTGTAAGCAAAATTGTCTTACTGGCACAATCGATGTTTCCTCCATACATCGACAGCCAATCCATGCCTAATATCACATCCAATCCTTGAGATTCCAATACTATTAGGTCTGTGGGAAAAACATAGTTACCAATCCTTAATGGTAACCGATCACACCATGGTCTAGCCATAAGCTCCGCTCCTGGTGAGCTTACTAACATGGGTGTCCTAAGAGCTTGGGTTGGAGGCATCTGAGGGTTTAGAAAAGACGAGAATTAAGAATAGAGTGAGGTCTAAAGGGAAAACACTACCCCAATGCACATGAGCAAATGCACACAAAATCACTTCATTCAATCAAACAAGGGCTTACAAACGGTCTAACTATCGCAAAAGTGCTTGAACTATAATGTTTACATGGGGGAATACTACTACTATCTGGTGGTCATCTAGAAATTTGAACCGGTGGAAGACTCCATGATATCTGCTCCAGCTTCGTCTTCAAAGTCGGGTTCACTTGGATCCGAATCGGTGTCGTCGATGATGATGTAGTTGTCCGGACATGCGACATACTCGTCTTCCTCCGTGAATGCTAACTTCCTCTTGAGTTCTTCAATTTCCTGCTTAAGATCGCCATTGTTTCTTGCTAGAGCTACGATCTTGTCCATGTAGTCCTTGTGTGTAGACTTCAGTTCTCCTTCTAGCTCGATGATCCTTGCCTTTGCATTCTTCAACTCTATCATATCATTGCACATCCGGTTCTCGTGGCGTCGAATGTGCTGGTTTAACTCCTGGATGAAAGATGCAATGGATCTATCCTTCTTGGTGCTGACTAACTCCCATTGTTCATCTCGGCGTCCGCAAATCTGGTAGATAGTGTCCTTGAGGTCTTCTTGGTAAACTTCTCCAATGCGTCCTATGGTGATATGAGCTGCCATGCTCCTTCCCAGACTCCAGGTTGGTGCATTGAAAATACTATCCATAGGCTTCGTGATTGGTGCGAATGTCCTTCCCGGAACGTGAGCTTGAATCTTCCAGCGCTCCTCTTCAGGCAGAGTGGCGTTGAAGGTTCCTGTGAAGCTTGGTAATCCAATGTTCAGGTACTTGGTGACTTCCTTCAGGTGAAATCCAAATGGTGTGCCTTCATCCGGTTGAGCATACTTAATCTTTGCGTTCGTCATCCTAAAGAGTAGACAAGATGACGAGTTTAGAAAATGAGAAGAGAATGGTGATCTATGGCTTTAACTTAGTGGTCGTGTCCTACAGTCAGCGTGTGCTCTGATACCATTCTCTGTAGCGACCCGACCCGAATGGATCAAGTGCTTTGTGCTCAGGTGTCATCCCTGGATCAGTAATGCTGACACCACACAGTACATCGAAGGATTTATAGCAGAGTGGAAATCACACACTTATTACATCGTTCCCTCAAAGAGAACTTTTACAATAAATATGGCTTAAGGCCATCTAGTGTCGATAACAGCGGAAGACTTGGAAGGTAAATGGGTCCATCAACTCCAACGGCATCACTGAGTATAGGGCCACGACCTAAAAACATATTACTCGTCGTCTGAAAAGTCCGCAACATGAGAAGTTGCAGCCCGAAAACGGGTCAGCACATGGAATATGCTGGCAATGTAACACATAGAGAGTAATAGAATGAAACAGCTATACTACATGCATATATGGCTGGTGGAAAGCTCTATGGTTACAGTTTTGCGTAAAGCCAGTTTTTCCCTACTGCAAAGGAATAAATTTATTTAACTATCATGGTGGTTGTGAATCATTGAGAATGGTTGACAGCATTCTCAATCCCAATTAAAAAATAATTAAAACCCAACAACATTAATTAGAAGTAACATGTTGAGATTCACATGATATTCAAGTACTAGATACTCAAGTTGTCCATAACCGGGGACACGGCTAATCATGATTAGTTTGTACACTCTGCAGAGGTTTGCGCACTTTTCTCCACAAGACTCGATCGCGTCCATTTGGTTTGTCGCACTACAGGGTGTTTGAGAAGACGGATGACTGAGACACAGTCTTTCAGAAGCGCTAGCACCTTACATGTGGGTAGACCGGTACACCTACTTCCCCTACATCTGCTAGTCTACCCGTAAGAGTTCACACAACTTAGTCAACTATGCCAGAGCCCATAATGGCTTGTGGCTGCACACGTAAGTTTCTAGTTTGAAAGATCTTATGATCCCTTTGAGCCTGGGTGGCGGTCCAAAATAAAACAGGCAAGTCCTGATAGACATCAGGTGCCTCAATCCACCCAGATGTGTGTTTAAGTTGCCACCTTAGATAAACCATTAAAATTATCAACTCACATCTGTCATGGATATCACTCACCCAATCCACGTCTACTAGCATAGCATGGCATAATAAGCAAACGTAGAAGTAACTCCCAAAGGTTTCATAATAATACTGGTAATAGGTACTACCTCATCTACTTCCCATCTCACAATTTAATTAGATCTTAATCATGCAATGTGAGAGGATTGATGTAATGCAATAAAACATGGGTCGTAGAAAAGGTATGATCAAAGTGTTACTTGCCTTGCTGATGATCCGCGAGACCTAGGGTTTCGAAGTAACAAGCGGCGCAATCTGGGTGATCTATCGCAGACAAACAACAAGCATACAATAAGTACCCATCTAATGCACAGGTAAAAACTCGAACAAGAGAACGAACCAGAAAATTCAACTTAAGAACTCCGGTTGCAAAGAAAGAAAGAACCGAACAGACGACGGAAAAACAAACGGCGGAAGAAAACAACTCGGTTCTAGCAAGTTGAAACTAGGTCAAATTTTACCAGGGCAAAAACTTGTTCAAGTTGATTAGACGGAACGGCGGTTTCGAAATGAAACTCCAGGCGCTTGAATCACCTGATTCCGATAAACGAGCGAGAAGAAAGACTAGAATGAAGATCGGATCTGAGATCGCGATCGCGGAATAAATCCGACGAAAAGAAAAGAAGAACGATTAAATGAACGGGCATCGTTAACCGGGGAATAATCGGTGATCACGTTCGATGAGACGAATGGTCCGAAAGAAGAACGAAAACTGATCTAGGGTTTTCGGAGAAAAAGACCGAAACGAAAAACCGATCTAGAAACCGGAACGATTTAGAAAAGAACCGGAAAGAAAACGAATCGGAAGAGAAGAAAAGAATCAGAACGGTTTATAAGAAAAACCGAACCGAGGGGATAGGAGAGACGCGGCTACCTCGACGAGGCTCCGGCGAGGGGCTCCGGCGAACGGCGGCGTTGGGCGGCGGCGGCGACGACGTAGTGCAGCGGCGGCGGCGCGGCGGTTGAGGGGCGCGGGGTGGGGCGCGGGCTAAGGCGCGGGGTGGTGTGGGACTTGGGGTTTGGTGTGGGGAGAAGGGCTTGGGGTTTTGATTTGATGTTTTGGAGGGGGGGTGTGGGGGTATTTATATAGGTGAGGGGAGAGGAGACTTGGGGTAGGGGACAAGAAATAGACTAGGAATAGGAAAACAAAACAAAGAAAAGAGGCAAGGGGCGCCGGCCTAGAGTCCAAGCCGGACTCGGCTTCGAGCGAGGCGGCGGCCTGGGCACTAGCGCCTGGCGCGCAGGGAGGCTGGGGCGGCGGCTGGCTGGGCCTTGGCCCGGCTGGCCTGGCTCTTTTTTTTTAAACGGTTACGCGCGCAGAAAAACAAAAGAAAGAAAATCTAAACGAGCTCCAAAAATTCTAAAGTAAATTTTCCCCGACTCCTAAAAATGAGCCGCATCGAGTTGGTAATCAGAGCCTTCCCCGACCTTAGGAGCCCCCACTGCTTGATCGGATTAGCAGCCGTTGTTGAGTCTAGAAAAATGTTTTGAGTCATTTAGGAATTATATATCAGAGAGTTTAGGAATTCTTTTTACTCCCCAGTCCCTTCATCGCTCTGGTAAGACATCCTGACGTAGAGTTTTGACTCTTCTCTTCTCAAATTTCACTAAAAAAATTTTAGGATCATGCGGGTATCTTGGAATCGTTCCGATGGTTTTGTGACGAGAACATTGTTCTTGGTGCCTCCTGTCATTTAGGGGTTGTGGCAGTGTCCCGGGGAGTTGAGCTCCGAGGTGTTGTCGTCACAATTTTATCATTGCAGTTCTGGAATACCTGAGTTTAGTTTCGCCGACATCGAAAATATCTTTTATGCAGTTGTTGGTGAGATAACCTCGACGCCACCCAGTACTCGGGCGGGAGTTCGGGAGTATTGCCATAACTCGTATAACGGATGCTTTTCGAAGGTTGAGGTAGATGATTTCCGAAGGTTTGTTGGTTATGTGTTGAAGGATGGATACATCTGGATGTAGGATTTGCTAGTTTGGGTGAGATATTATGCTTCCCCTGTATCCCCAACACCTGATTGCATAACCGGAAAGTTTCAGGAGTTTATAAGTGGGAATTCAAGTAGCTCTTAGGATTTCTTTCTGATAGATGTATGATATGAAATTGGGGTTCGACGTCTAGTGGTCCGCCTATTCACGGTTGGTTTTAAAGTGGTCTCGTTGTGTCTTAAAGAGTCTTTGGATATGCCGACTCGGGGACGCTTCGTATGTCATGTGCACTGCCTTGTACATGATGGTGTTGTACGATCGAGCCCGTGTAGGCTCCACCACGAAAACTTCGGATGAAATCTCTATCATATGTTTGTTCCGACTTATTTTGCAAGCCAATCCTTTGTTTTTGTTTGGAGTTGTGGTATTCGAGTTGCTTCGAAGTCAAATGTTGATTCCATACCTTTTCTAAGCGGTGTTCCCATATTTCTATGTCAATACTAATCCTTCTTGATCATCAAGATTGTCTTGTCAATCCTTTTCACCGGTGTGTTTTCTCTTCAAGTGGATCCGATCATTTCAACATCAGCAAGACCAATTATCATTTCTTATCAACGGTGTTTGTTTCATTCTCAATGGTGTTTTCCCACCCTCCCACCCTTGTTTCTTCAAGGACTCAGATGTCTTAATAAAGTATCCTTTTATTCTTGTGAAGTCTCTCCATTCCTTTTCCGTCAATGTTCTTATCCGGTGATTCTCATGAAGATTCTAATGGAGCTTCAAGTTCATCATTCTTCGTTCTTTTTCTTCTCCGGTGGTTTCAAGTCAAGCTTTGTTGGTCATATCCCTTTCCTCATTTCAATGCTTTCTCATGCTTGGGTAGAGCCGGGAGACGAGTACATGAACGAGGAGCCCATTGAATACGCTTACGAGGATCAAGTCAACTCTGAGAACTTTGTAGGCAAGATGACCATACCCTCGAAATCACTTCTATGTTTGCTTGCTAGATGCTTGCTCTTTTGCTATGCCTATGCTACGATACCTACCACTTGCTTATCATGCCTCCCATATTGCCATGTCAAACCTCTAACCCACCTTGTCCTAGCAAACCGTTGTTTGGCTATGTTACCGCTTTTCTCAGCCCCTCTTATAGCGTTGCTAGTTGTAGGTGAAGTTTGGAGATCGTTCCTTGTTGGAACATTGTTTATTGTTGGGATATCACAATATTATCTTGTTTATCTTAATGCACCTATATACTTGGTAAAGGTTGGAAGGCTCGGCCTTATGCCTGGTGTTTTGTTCCACTATTTCCACCCTAGTTTCTGTCATATCGGTATTATGTTCCCAGATTTTGCGTTCCTTACACGGTCGGGCTATAATGGGAACCCCTTGGTAGTTCGCCTTGAATAAAACTCTTCCAGCAATGCCCAACATTGGTTTTACCATTCCCCACCTAGCCTTTTTCCCTTGGGTTT
>NC_041388.1:111121705-111140848 GCF_002162155.2 Triticum dicoccoides
TCTCTAAGTGCTGGTCCAACTGAGCGATGTCCGGGGCTACCAGGGGCAACTCTGGGCTGGCCTACCCGACGTCTTGCTCATCCGGTGTGCCCTGAGAACGAGATATGTGCAGCTCCTATCGGGACTTGTCGGCACATCTGGGTGGTGTTGCTGGTTTAGTTTTACCATTGTCGAGGATGTCTTGTAACCGGGATGCCGAGTCTGGTCGGATTGTCTTGGGAGAAGGAATATCCTTCATTGACCGTGAGAGCTTGTGATGGGCTATGTTGGGACTCCCATGCAGGGATTTGAACTTTCGAAAGCCGTGCCCGCGGTTATGGGCAGATGGGAATTTGTTAATGTCTGGTTGTAGATAACCTGAAAATTAACTTAATTAAAATGCACCAACCGCGTGTGTAACCGTGATGGTCTCTTCTCGGCGGAGTCCGGGAAGTGAACACATTGTTGGAGTAATGTTTGACGTAGGTTGTTCTAGGATCACTTCTTGATCATAGTTGTTCGACCGTGCTTTTGCCTTCTCTTCTCGCTCTCTTTTGCGAATATGTTAGCCGCCATATATGCTAGTCGCTTGCTGCAGCTCCACATCATACCTTTACCTTACCTATAAGCTTAAATAGTCTTTATCGCGAGGGTGCGAGATTGCTGAGTCCCCGTGACTCACAGATTCCTTCCAAAACCAGATGCAGGGACCGATGATACCGCTCCAGATGATATGACCGAGCTCAAGTGGGAGTTCGATGAAGACTCCCGTCGTTACTACGTGTCTTTCCCAGATGATCAGTAGTGGTGCCCAGTTGGGGCGATCAGGGACTTTGTCGCATTTGGGGGTTGATCTTTATTTTGGTGCCGTAGCCGGACCCTGAGTGTATTGGATGAATGTAATGACTTATTTATGTATTTGTGTGACGTGGCGAGTGTAAGCCAACTATGTACCTTTCCCCTTTGTTTATGTACATGGGTTGTTTGCGAAGATTACCTCACTTGCGACATTGCTTTCAATGCGGTTATGCCTCTAAGTCGTGCTTCGACACGTGGGAGATATAGCCGCATCGAGGGCGTTACAGTGCTAGTCTTTCTACAATTCCGAAATCTTTATGTGATGTGCATGGTCTTTCCGATATTGGAGAATGTCCTCTAAATTTGCACTTGGCAGATTCTGCTATTAAAAAGCCTATGGGAAGTATTAATGATGTTCTTATTCTTGCAAATAGGAATTATCTACCCACAGATTTTTATTGTTCTTGATATTGATTGCAATCCTTCTTGTCCAATTATTCTTGATAGAACGTTTTTACGTACTATTGGTGCCATGATTGATATGGAAGAAGGCAATATTAAATTTCAATTTCCACTAAGGAAGGGTATGGAACACTTCCCTAGAACAAGAATTAGGACACCATATGAATCAATCATGAGGGCATCTTATGAATCTAGAATCAAAGATGACAAAACTTAGATCCTTGCTTTATGCCTAGTTAGGGGCGTAAAACGATAGCACTTGTTGGGAGGCAACCCAATGAATAAAATTTATTTTTATATTCTACTTTCTGTTCTTGAGTGTTTGCACAATTATTCTAGTGTTATGATTGTGTTTTTTATGTTTTATTTAGTGGTTGTGCCAAGTAAAGCCTTTAGGTTCTTCTTGGGTGATAATTGGTTTGATCTTGCTGAAAAACAGAAACTTGTGCGCCCACAAAAATAATTCTAATTTTTAGCAGGAGCGTGATAAAATACCAATTCTTTTTGAAGAAGATTAATATAGAAAATTTTCAGGTTGTCCTAATGTTTTAGAATTTTTGGAGTTACAGAAGTATTTGAAAATCCCAGATTGCTACAGACTGTTATTTTTTGACAGATTCTGTTTTCTTTGTGTTGTGTGCTTGTTTCACTTATTCTATGGTTTTCCTTGAAGGGTTTTTGCCATAGAATAGTTGGAATACAGTAGATATAATGCAAGAATAAAATATGAATGGGTTTGCAACAGTACTTATAGTAGTGATTTGTTTTTCCTATACTAATGGATCTCACGAAGGTTTTGTTGAGTTTTGTGTGATTGAAGTTTTCATGTTTTGGGTGATGTTTTGATCGATGAAGGAATAAGGAGTAAGAAGAGCCTAAGCTTGGGGATGCCAACGGCATCCCAAGTTATTATCGAAAGAGAAGCAAGCAACTAAGCTTGGGGATGCCCGAGTGGCATCCCTTCTTTCTTCTAACGACCATCGGTATTTTACTTGAAGCTATATTTTTATTCGTCACATACTATGAGTTTTGATTGGAGCATCTTGTATGATATGAGTCTAGCTTGTTTTGCTTTTTGTTTTAAGTCTTGAATCCTTGCTAGACACACCTATTTGAGAGAGCCAAAATTATGCCATGACTTGTTAGAATTGCTCTCTATGCTTCACTTAAATCTTTATGAGCTATGGAATTGCTCTAATGCTTCACTTATATCTTTTGAGCACGGTGTGCTTTGTTATTTTTGAAGGAATGCCCTCATGCTTCAGTTAGATTTATTTGAGAGTTAGTAATTTTTTTAAGAAATTCTCTCTTGCTTCACTTAAACTAATTTGAGAGAAAGAAATATTATGCTCATGATCTTCACTTATATTTGTTTGAGATTATCAAAAGCAACACATGAAAATTAGTTCCAAAGTGATAGATATCCAAGAAGGATATAATAAAAACTTTCATGAAGATCATTGGACAAATTAAACTTGATTCCTTGTAATAGTTTTGAGATATGATGGTGCAATATGTGAGTCATGTTGATGAGTAATTATGCTTTAGTAAGAATATTGATGTTAAGGTTTGTGATTCCCTATGCAAGCACGAAGGTCTATAGTTATGCAATGAAGTTACATCCTACTTGTGGTGCATTATTCGGTGTTAATTATGCTTAATGCTTGCTTATGAGATTTTTCATTTCTTGGATGGTAGTTTCTCAATATTTTGCTAGCCTTCATTTTTGCACTAAGTATGATCACTACTTGTGCATCCAAAATCCTTTAAACCGTTTTGCCACATGAGTCCACCATGCCTACCTATATGCGATATTCTTTTGCCGTTCTAAGCAAATTTGTATGTGTCATCTCTAATTTTCAAAATAAATTTCTCTTTTGTGTGCTCATACCGCTCATGAATCGGTAGGGGGTGGCTCACTACAGGAATCAAGGTCTTTGCCTTCAGCCATGGCAGATGGCGAAGGCATGCCTGGCGGACAGCAAAGACCTTTGCCGTCAGCTAGCAGATGGCAAACCGCCCGGCTGAACGAACCATGACAAAGGGCTCTTTGTCATCTGTTGGCCGACGGCAAAGATGTCGAGGCCTTTTCCGCCCGCTAGCAGACGACAAAGGGCCTAGAAGGCACAAGTGGCAGGTTAGTTCCGCTAGGAAGATAACAGCGTGTTTTGCCGTCTGCCAGCAGACGCCAAAGACCTTTTCATCTTTGCCACCCGCCAGCCGACGGCAAAGTGCCTAAATAGGCCAGCCTAGGTAGCTGCCATGTGGCATGCTGTGACGCCCGGATAATTAAACAAAAGTAAACCCCTGCTAATGGTGCCACATCATCACATTACTGTTGCTAATCCTCACTTGATCCAAATCACTGTTCATATTCAAACTCAAATTTAAAGTCAAAATTCAAATTTGGCAAACATGAAAAATAAAATGTTCAAAGTGTGGCAAATAATCCTTGGATATTTTTCATGTTGGAACCAACCTCTTTTGGATTCCCAAACTGCCCCTGGAATTTTAATTAGTGGGCCAACAACCAATTATTTAACCTCTTCAATTCTAAAAATAGTTGACACTCCCAAATGCATTGAGACTTTTTGTAGCAACCCAGAATATTGCGCCGAATTATTCCCAAGTTTTGTTATAAACAAAACTCTTTTAGTAGATCAAATATAAGGCAAAAGTAGGGAAGAAATAAGTGAAACAGGAGAAAAAGGAGGAGACAAAGCTGCACTGTGCACTATAGCCCATGGCTACAGTACACAGACATCTAACCACTCATCCCAAACATCCTGCTCACCTCGTCACCGTGGATCACGCGTGCCCGTACAACCTCCGATCTCCACGCGGCGACCATCTAGCTATGCTCGACAAGGATAAGGTCGTCCCCAACCTCGTTGAGAAACCCTAGTGCCATTCCACCCCTTCCCCCTCTCGATTTCTTCCTCCCCCGCATAGGGTCGAGCCCTCTTCACCATGGATCTGTCGATCCCGAGGCCACTGTGCTCCCCGGTGCTTGGGAGGATGTCCATAAGCTTCACCACCATCGTCTCCTTCTCCTACGTCCATCGAATCGAGTAGGAAGGCCATGTACGCTCGTCACCATGTCCTCTTCCTCACCTTCGGCCGCACAACATCACCGTCATCCCGCACTCCGATGCCTCCCCGACCCCCCTCACGAGCTCGCCGACCACCTTCGTGCCCCCGCTGCGAGCACCGCACCATTTCCACTCCTTTTCCCCTATCGTTACTTGCGCATAGCCACTATCCCCATCATGGCCGAACCATTCCCCGCTCGAGCTCGTCGTCGGTGACCAAATGTTCAAGCGAGTCTGTCTGTTTGCCTCACCGAATCGTGTAGAGGCCCCCTAGCCCACTCTTTCATCTAGAACACGCTCGTGATGTTGATTCCGTCAAGCTCTTGTACAGGTCGCCGCCGTTCAAGCTCACTGCCCGGTGGCCACGCCCGCGCCTCGCCTGTGTGACCCGCGTGCCCCGGCCTGCTGCCGCCCCGCGCTCCGGCCAAGCTCACTGCATTAGATTTTATTACTGCAATTGATTGCTTCTATTCTGATGCATAGCCTCCTTTTGTATCTGCTATTGTACCTTACATGCTTAACCTAAACTGCTTAGTATAGGTTGGTTAGTGATCCATAAGTGACCCCACCTTGTCCTTGTTGCCCCAGCTCCATCATCGTCGACTCGAGCAACGTGATCGATGACCAGAGCTTGACACCTCACATCACATCACATCACACTCGACTTTGCAGAGCTACTATAGAGTGCCGAGGGTGATACCTCATAATGCACTCCTGGTGGTGACTTTGTAGTGTAGATATTTGGTCATGGTCATCAAGGGTGATTCCTCCTTTACCACTCCCGATACGACTCTGTCGTGCAACCCCTCAAGTGCGAACCTCGAGGGTGGTTCCTCTTACATTCACCTTGACGATTACATCGAGTGGAATCGACTGAGGGTGATTCCTTGGGTTTTCCCCTTGGTGTTTGGACACACTGTTACCTTGACTTCACTTGAGACCTTTGTGAAAGTCGGGCGGGCCCGGAGAGCACCCACAAGATAATTGCGTGGCAAGGACGGGCATTCTGGGTCCTTGTCGTAAGTCCACGAGATGGGGCGATGGGGTCACATCGATCTTGAGTCTCGGATCGTCTTCGCAAGCTAATAATACACTATGGTTTGGGTATTTGTTCTGAGTTGGACTTTGGCCATTACGCACTAACCACCACGCGAGAATAGTTATGGGCCTCGACGACGTAGTATCAGCCGAAGCTTTGTCAGACGTCTAGTTCAGCATTGCGGCCTAGCTAGGCCGGCACCATCCATGTAGTGGTGGAGCCTGGACCCGCCCTGCTCGCAACGACCCGGAGTGCAACGGACGATGGGCCTAGACCCCGGAGTGCTTAGGATGTAGACCGGCGGGGGCCTCTCTGCTGAGCCTAGGTAGGGCTACGACGTGTTGATCTTCCGAGGCCGAGCATTGACCCAGAAAAGTGTGTCCGGCCAGATTAATCAAGCGTGTTGGAAAACGTGGTGCACCCCTGCAGGGAAGATTATCTATTAATAGTCGTGTCCATGGTAGCGAACATTCAAACTTGTACCCTGATCTATTACAACTAGAAATGGATACTTGAGATATGTGGCTTCGAGATTGCTTTCTCGCTGGGAGTCGAGGACGGATCTCTGGGCGTTAATGCTACAACATGCTTGTTAATACAAACTGCTATTCTTTCACTACAGGAATCCAGTACTTTGCCGTCTGCCATGGCGGACGGCAAAGGCAGGGACGGCTGACGGCAAAGCACTTTGCCGTCCACGGCGGACGGCAAACAGTGACGGCAAAGATAGGGTCGGCAAACAGGTCCTTTGCCGTCTGCTTTTTATGGCGGACGGCAAAGAGCCCTTTGCCTACAGCGGCTGACGGCAAAGAGGGGGGACGGAAAAATGTTGCACGTCCGCCAGCATTACTCCGTTAGGCGGCTAACAGCGGCCTTTGCTGTCCACCAGCGGACGGCAAATTTGAGCGCCTCTTTGCCATCCGCCAGACGACGTCAGCTATACGTCAGCGCCCGCTCTTTTTTGCCGTCCGCCCGGCGGACGGCAAAGGCAAAGTCTTTGCCATCAGCTTGGCTTTGCTGTCTGCCACGGTAGGCAAATTGGCCAAATGGTCCATTCCCAGGAAGCACAGGTGGGCGCCACGTGCCCCCTTTGCCGTCTGCCACCGAAGGCAAAGGGGTCTTTACCGTCTGCCACGGACGACAAAGAGCCTGCACTACCTCTTTTTTGTTCTGTTTTTCTTATATCCAACAATTATCACAACAAATATTTCACAGCACATATATATCCATCACATAAATATCCAGCACATATATATCCAACATAGTAAATATCCAGCACATATATATCCATCCATACATACATAGTAGGTTGCACATAGTTCCATCGATCCATACATATTACAATATGCAAAGTTTCATCATAGCAAGCGAGCAGAATACAAGAAGTGCATCAAAGGAAAAAACAGGAAAAAGCAAGCAATCCATCATAGGAAGCTGGCTTCCGTGAAGTGAATGAAACCTGCAAAATGACAAATAAGAAAGTTAGAAAAAGAAGACTAGAAGAAGAATTAGACTAGAATAAAAAGAATAGAAGAAGAAGACTAGAAGAAGAAGTATATGCCATATATTAGCTAACTTAGGTGAAATGTATCGTTTATGAGCTAACCTAGGTAAAATGGGTAGTGTATGAGCTATCCTAGGTGAAATGGATCATTTTGGAGCTAAGTTAGGTGAAATGGGACGTTTATGAGCAAACCTAGGTGAAATGGGTCGTTTATGAGCAAACCTAGGTGAAATGAGTCGTTTATGAGCAAACCTAGGTGAAATGGGTCATTTATGAGCTAAGTTAGGTGAAATGAGTCGTTTATGAGCAAACCTAGGTGAAATGGGTCGTTTATGAGCTAACCTAGGTGAAATAGGTTGTTTATGAGCTAACCTAGGTGAAATGGGTCATTTATGAGCTAACCTAGGTCAAATGGGTCGTTTATGAGGTAACCTGGGTGAAATGGGTCGTTTATGAGCAAACCTAGGTGAAATTGATCATTTTGGAGCTAACTTAGTTGAAATGGGTCATTTATGAGCTAACTAAGGTGAAATGCCATGCTTTTGAGCTAACTAAGGTAAATGGACCGTTTTTGAGCTAACTTAGGTGAAATGGGTCATTTTGGAGCTAACCTAGGTGAAATGGGTCATTTTAAAGCTAACATAGGTAAAATGGATCATTTAGGAGCTAATCTACGTAAAATGGGTCATTTTAGAGCTAACTTGGATAAATTGGATCACTTGTAAGCTAACTAAGGTAAAATGAGTCATTTTAGAGCTAACTTAGGTAGAATGGATGGTTTATGAGGTCAGTAAGCTTATTAAGTCATTTTGGAGGAAAAGAAGCTAACTCTAGGTCATTATGGTAAGCATATTGGAGGAAATAAAGCTAAGTCTAGGTCTTTATGCATTTGTTAAGCAAAACACTAGAGAAACTTACCGTGATCACGGAGGTGTAGGAGCGGGCTGGCTTGCGCCGGTAGCTGGAGAAGGAGTGGGCTGGCTCGCGCCGGTAGCTGGAGAAGGATCGTGCGATGCGTTTCTGGAGTTAAGCTGCACCAAAGATCATTTCCAATGTCTCGTTAGCATTATGACACTCAAATGTTAAGACTAGCAAGTAATGTCCATTCAAATTAAACTCACCGTGCTCCCAGGAGCAATCACTGGCATCGGCGGAGCGGTCTGACGGGACTTCTCGCACACAGACTACACATTTGGTTTTCACAACAGAGTCATACTAGTTAGTAATGAGACTCAAATGTTAAGACTAGCAAGTAATCTGCAGAAGAAACTTACCACAAGGAGCTCGTACATGGCCCTTGCCTGCATGTCATTCCGTGCCCTCTCCTGCTCCAACATCTTTGTCGTCTTCTCCTCCAACTCCTGCTGCCTCTCCGCCGCCTCCGCCAGAAGTTTCTCCGTTCTATCTCTCTCACTCTGTATAGCAGCCTACAACACCTCTCACATGACCATTTGTAATCATTGATGGAAACGCACACAATGTAATGGAGAAAGATAACTGAGTACGTATAACTAACCTTGAAGGCGAGTTGGACTGGCCGTTCACGAGACCTTATCTCAGGAGCGGAGCTCGACTGGCGCGCCTTGATCTCCGGGAGAGTGCTAGGACAACGGATAAGTCCATCTCCCATGGCTATGGAGCCATGGGACCTCCCGCCACCAGATATCATCAGCAGCTCTGTATCAATGGGACCCTGGCTTGGGTTAAAGTCCTCCCCTTTCCTCGCCTTCCCCTGATCTCTATATTGCACGAGCTTGTCGTGGGCGGAGATGTTGGTGAAGTTCTTTGGATCATCAAGGTCAGACGCAGAGAATGCCTTAACTTTCTTGTAAGGGCCAGTGTGGGCCATGGCATACAGGTCGTACACCTCTGGCACCTTATCCGCCTTATTGTAGCGTGCCTGAAAGAGAGAAACGAAGTAAATTAGTAATTAAAGGGGTAAAGCTAGCATGATGAATGAATTGCATGAATCATGAAGCAAACCACATACCCAGTTCTGCCCGTACTGAAATAAGTTGGAGCTGCCTTGGTGGTGTGGCACACCTTCCATTTAGGCACGTTTGTCCTTGGCCTCTTTGTGGGTGGCCAGCCATTCTTTTGAGCACCACACATTGACCAACACCTCCCAACAATCCATCCAATCCGCACACCATCTCGGAGGGGCCTAAGTTAGCAAATAGAAACTTGAGCGCTACGGCTATGAATTACTAAATGAAGGAAGTAAGTACAAGGCCTTAAGAATTACCTTCATGTACTTCTCCTTACTCAAGAACTTATCGTGGCACTCCTGCTTGGGCTTCTTGATACCATGCCCGGCGTAGTAGTCTCGAACAGCCTGCACCCGAACCTCATGCCGTAAGTTCTGAAGTAGGCACTTGCACTCCTTGTGGATAACATGATCCGCCTCCTCCTCGTATCCCTCCTCACACCTGTAGAATGTCTGCAATCAAATGAGACAATTGTCACACCCTAGTTAGTTCAAGCATTAGAGTGTGCATCATGTTTAAATTTCTTTTAAATTTGAAATGGGGAAGGCAGAAACCCCCAACACCCCCCTGGAAACAACTAGGGTTTACTAAAAATATTTTCAATGAACCTGAAATGCCCTTCTAAAAAGTCCACCCTCTTTGTCTTAGGTTAGAACCTCTGGCAAAATTGGTGCACAATTTTCTAGGTCAACAGAAGGTCATTGAATTAAATCATAAGTATTTGAATTTGGGCATTTAAATGCTATAAAATAATCCAAATGCTCAAATAATTCTGGGAATAAATGTTTCCTATTGGAAATAATCTAAACAGAGGCCACATTTATTTTCAGGATTTTTGGATACGTTTTAGTATTTTATCTAAAGCTAAACAGTTGCAGTTTAATAGAAAACAGAAACAAAAATCAAAAAAAAAGAGAGAAGAAAGCCCACCTGGGCCTTACCTATGCTGGCCCAGCCACCTGGCTCGGCCCAGCCTGCTGGCGCTGCCAGTCGTCGTCCTCCTCGCGCCAGAAGGACGCGGAGCGCGTGGCCGGCGCCCGCGGCCACACGCCGGCCACCTCCTGCTTCCGCCGGCGCCCGGGAGACGCCCTGAAGTGCCATGCGACCCCAACGTCTCCCTCTCGCACTCGCTCACTCTCCCCCTCGTCTCCCTCTCTCTCTCTCCTGCGACGGCCGAGCGCGTACCTCGCTGCCGATCGCCGTAGTTGCCACCACAGACACCCCCTCGCCCCTCCGACGAGCCCATTAGCTCCGCCTCGACTCCCTCGTCCTCCCCACCGAGCCACGCATCGCCGGAGGCCCTGCATCGCCGCCTTCGCCCTCGTCTTCAACCTCGGCACCCGAGCCATCCCCGGTCGAATTCGCCGCCGCCAGGACCTCCCCGAGCCCGCTGACCCCCTCTCCGACTCCGCTGTAAGCCCCTCTTCCTTTCCCCCTAGTTCCCGTGCTCGATTACGCCTCATAGCCACCGCTCCCTCCGAGCCCGAGCGCTCCTCGCCGCCGGCCATGTCGCCGTCATGGCTACGGCCGTGTAAGCACGCGTCCGAGCGCCTCATCGTGCTCAGTGCAGCACCAGGAACCTGTAGCCACCCCCAGTTCTCCCTCCCGTGCACCGTAGCGTCGATTCCGACCCCGCCCGAACTCCGGCCGCCGCCACGAGCTCGATTCCGGCGAGCTCGCTCCACCCCAGCTCCTCCCACTTGCCCCACTAGATGCGCACGAGCCCCAGCTACGCGTAGCACGTCTCCGCCGTCGATTTGGTCACCGGAGGACCAAATCCGAAGCCCTCCGCCGTCTCGTGCCTCGCCGGCGTCGAGCCGCCGGCGAGTTGACCCAGTTTGACCCCTGGGTGGGCCCAGGAAGACCCCCCCCTGAGTCTATGATAGGTGGGGCCGGTCGGCTAACTAAATTAGGATTAGTCTTAATTAATTTTAATTAAATCAGTCACTGACATGTGGGCCCAGGCCCCACTGACAACTAATTAGTGTTAATCTAATTCTGCTAATTAGCTGAGAGGCTGACAGAAGGGGCCCACCAGTCAGGTTTGACCTGGGCTGACGCCTTTGACCTGCTGACGTCACCCTAATGCAATGCTGACGCAGTAATTGATTTTCTGGATTTATTCTTATTCAGGAAATTCCAGAAAATAGTTCAAACTTCAAAAATTCATAGAAATTCAACCATAGCTCCAAATGAGATAAATTATATATGAAAAATTATCAGAAAAATTCAATCTATCCATCTGTAATGGTTTAATGCATGACAAAACAAGTTTACCTTGCTGTTTAGGCAGAATAAGGAAATGCACTATAAATGCCATGTTTAATGAGCTAATATTTGAATCTTTGGTTCAAATGAGTTCATTACTTTTCGTTATAACTTGCATTAGGCCAAGACACATTCATATTGCCATGTCATAGCATGCATCATATTGTTGCATATCGTCATGTGTTGATTGTGTTCCGATGTGTTCTTCGTGGTAGGTTCTGCCTCCGAGGATATTCACGAGTATCCAACTGAAGGGCAGTATCCCACTACCACTCCATCAGGCAAGCAACCATTGATCATTCCGATACAAACCCATGTTCTCGCTTCTGCTCTTGTTTACTGCATTAAGACAACGCGATTCAAACTACTGTGTGCTACGGTAGTTGAACCCTTATCCTCTGCATGACCTGTCATTGCCACAGTAACTAGATGAAACCCACTAGCATGTGTAGGAGTTGATTGAGCCATGTATATGATTCTTACCTTGCTATGCCTGCTATGCTTAGAGTTGTGTCAGGTATGGTTCATCTGGGAGATGGGCTAGAGTGAAATGCTTATGCCGGTAATGTGAGTGATGCGTTGAACATGTTTTGGTAAAGGTATCGATGAGAGGCCATGTAGGAGTACATGGTGGGTTGTTTCATTGAGGCCGTCCCTAAGAACTGAGATCTATATGCGTGATTTAAGATTCAGCTACTACCACACATTGGGCCCTGAAATATGACCCCGCTCGACTTACTGACCCCTCTCGCCTCTGTCCAGGAGTTGCAACTAGTTTCTGGTGTTTGTAGGACATGTGTTGGCGGCCGTGCGTAGCGCTGACCCTAGGGGTGGGCCATGTTGCGGTAGATACACCGTGGCACGGTGTACCGAGTCACCCGTTTGGTGTCGCGGGAACCCTGTTCACATTGTTTGGGGCCGTTGAGGACACCCCGGCCGGATTTCCTTGCGGATGGAACCTGAATAGGCGATAAACCTGGACTAGAGACTTGTGAGGTTAGTCAGGTCGTGGTCTACACCCACGTCGGTTTTCGCTTGAAGTCTGCCGAGCACATGTCGTGTGTAGACGCTAAGTGGTGGAAACATGTGTGATGAAGTACACCCCTGCAGGGTATTAAACTATTCGAATAGCCGCGTCCGCGGTAAAGGACTACTTGGTTGCATATACAGTTCATAGACAAGTTAATGGATACTACTAAAAGACTCAAGATAAGTGTGAGTACCGAGGATGGCCCTCTCGTAGGATGACGAGGGAGGATCCCCGGTGGAGTATTGTGTTGGTGAGTAGTGGACTCATGTGCGAATACTATTTTACTGGTGGAGTTCCGTAGGATAGCTTAGCCAAGAGTCAAAGCTGGCTTGCTGCATCAACCCCACCGCCTTCTTGAGAATAAGCATGTACAGTAGGATCTGATGTAAGACTTGCTGAGTACCTTTGTACTCATGTTTGCTTATTTGTTGGTTTCAGACGACAACACTGCCCCCTCCGATGGGTTCTATGTAGACCTTGACGTCGATGAGTGACTAGCCACCCAGGTGGTGACCCTGGCCATGGAGGGCCTATGTAGATAGACAGGCTTCGAGAAGCCTTCTTTCTTTCTAGAGTCTGTACTCAGACTAGTTGCTTCCGCATGTGCTTGTATGTTTGTATGACTTGAGTGTCGGGTCTTGTGACCCCTATCTGTATGAACGTGTTATGTATGGCTCTCTGGAGCCTTTAAATAAAGTACTTGAGCTGTAGAGTTTTGTTGTGATGCCATGTTGTATGTACTCATATCGGGCATATTGTGTGTATGTTTGAAATGCTTGGTATGAGTGGGATCCGACAATCTAGTTGTTTATCCTTGGCAGCCTTTCATATGGGGAAATGTAGTCTAGTGCTCCTCGAGCTATAGTAGTCCGCTACAGCCCGGTTCACCGGAGTCCTGCTAGCCCAGCACTACTGTTCAGGACACTTGACTGGCCGGCATGTGTTTCACTACGTCCCTATGTCTGTCCCTTCGGGGAAATGTCACACAGTGACTTCCGGAGTCCTGCCTAGCCCGCTATAGCCCGGGGTTCCCCGGAGTCCTGTTAGCCCAGTGCTATAGCCTAGAATCACTCGTTGATGACCGACATGTTCGATATGATTCATGTATGCCTGTCTCCATAGGTCTGTGCCGCTTTGGGTTCACGACTAGCCATGTCGGCCCGGGTTCTCTGTCATATGGATGCTAGCGACACTATCATGTACGTGAGCCAAAAGGCGCAAACGGTCCCGGGCCATGGTAAGGCGACACCCGTGGGATACCGTGCGTGAGGCCGCAAAGTGATATGAGGTGTTACCGGCTAGATTGATGTGACATGGAATCGGGGTCCTGACAACAATATTGATTAGTACAATTAATAACTAGCTAGTTGAAGATTTTTAATTGTGTAAAGGAGCAATTACCCAGAACTTTCTGATCACGACACCTGCCCTCGTCTTGCACAAGACACCGTCGATAATCTCACCCGGCGGGGCCGGGGCAGCCAAGTAGTGCTCCCAAGTCAATCCAACCTCTGGAAGCCGACCCTCACCAGGCAACGTGACAAACCCCGGGAAGTTTTGCCGAATCAGAACTCCAAGGACGGAGTTGGGCCGGCGGACACTTTCATGGTGGTCCCAACCCCTGCAGCATGACAAGGCCAACACATCAGTTATCTGAAGAAACGTGAATGCAGAAGGTACAAAAAGATTAAATGCACTTACCTCTCCCCGCCAGGGAAAATCAACCACCTCTGCTCGCGGGTCGCCGGCACGGACGGGAGCCATGTAGCACCACGCTGGTAGACGTTGCCCCCCTCCTCCCCCTCCTCATCAGTCGGCTCCCCGCCATCATCAGCATGGCCACTCGGCTCCCCGCCATCATCAGCGTGGCCACTCGGCTCCTCAGACTGACCCGACCAGGTACCCCATCCAGACGTGTGCTCCTCCGGGGTCTCGTGGGCCCAAGTCTCGTGGGCCGAAGGCCCGTCGACCCGAGGCTCGTGGGCCGAAGACCCGTGGACCGGAGGCTCATGGACCAGAGTCCGTGCAGCCTCCTCCTCAGACGAGTCCACCCTAGCAGTCATGTGCTCGGGTGAAACAGCTAGGGGCGGCGGCGAGGAAGGCGCCGTAAGAGTCACCCTACCTCCTCTCCCACGACCACGTGCTCCACCTCCTCTCTTCTTCTTCCCTCGTCCCCTGCTGGGCACCGCGGTCGACGAAGAAGGGCCCGGTGGTGTCGCCATACTGTCCAGCAACGCTTGGCAGAGAGGTGCGTGTGGAATGGAAGACCTCGCACCACGCGCCGATGAAGAAGGGGCCTTGGCGCGCTCCCGACCAACGCCCACCATCTTTCAACACCTGCCATGACAAAGAATAAACGAAATTAGTACAACATAAAAAAAAGTACCGACATGAATAATAATATGTATATCACTTAAGTGTATCATCATCAAGTACAATATAAAAAAATTGAATACCTGACACAACTAATAATCTCGATCAGTATCATCAATAAATGCATAATCATCATCATCACTATAATCAATGATGGGCTCATAGGGTTCATTGGCATCAACATGTGCAAGGCCACCTTGACGTAATCGGTCAAGCATTGACAGGTCATCCGCAGCAGTAACCTCTTCTTGTTCTGGCTCTTCTTGTTCCTCCTCTGGGGTGATGTCGGATTCATTGTCGCTGTCTACTTCAATGTTTTGGGGTGAAGTATAGCGGTTCTTGAAACGCTTTTTGGAAAGACGTGTCTCTTGGAAGAATTCTCCTTCATATGTGTCTGGGTTAATGTGAGGTTCATAATCCTCTTCCTTTGGGGGAGAAAGTCTAGCACGTGGCGGCACTTCATAAACGACATCCCAACCTTTCAGATTTGGATTAGTTTGGCAGACCCATGGTAGATAGAATACTTGGGTCGCCTATTGAGCCGTAATATAGACATCAGGAACATCTAAATGGGTGCTTTGGTTGATTTCAACTAGCCCTATATGTTCATGAGTCCTTCTAGTCTCCTTCGGCTGAAACCAATAACATTTGAAGACTACGACATTCGGTGGGTTTTCACCATAGAACAGAAGTTCATAAATTGCTTCAACTCTCCCATAATACTTGGTACCTCCTTCGCCGATAGCAGATACACAACAATTTGTAGACTTTCGGTCGGCCATAGATAGCTCTTTGCCATAGGTACGAAAGCGATACCCGTTGATGTCGTACTTGTGAAACGAACGGACCTTATAGTCAAAACCATTAGCGACTTGTCTCAATTCGGCGTCCATAGACTCTGAATTAGCCTACAAGTTTAATATGAAAGGATTGTTGCATTATGCACAAATTAGCGAATGAAATGAAATTGTCTAATAGAAATTACCGTTTGTTTGAACCAAGAGATGAAACTGGGATAGCCGCCTCCTTGCTTTGCGAGAAGCTCATACTCTTCGACGAAATCCTTTTGGATCTCCGCTCCATATGAGAATATGGCGACGTATCGACTGTATGACATATCCAGGAATAAGAGCAGTTCAAAGGAAATAGAAGTTGCGAAACAATGTACCGATAACTTACTCGATGTACGGCCGCACTTCTATCAGGTTGTTGAAGATATACAATGAAAGGGTCCGCCATTCTTCGTTATCCAAAGATACTAGATGTGAAACACTAGCTGGTGCGATATTCCCTTTGAATAGGCTGAGGTTGGATCCACCCTTTTTAGGCTCGTCAGCATTGTACCGAGGCTTAGGATTATGCAAATGATGATTTTTGGCTTCGTAGTGCGCTGTTACGAAGTTTGTCGCCTCCTCTATGATGAATGCCTCAGCCATCGATGCTTCAATTCTACGTTTATTTTTACATTTTTCTCGAAGCGTCTTCTGCATCCTCTCAGTTGGGTAGCACCAACGATTTTGCACGGGCCCCCCCAATCTTGCCTCGGTCGGGAGATGCAAAATCAAATGCTGCATTGGATTAAAGAAGCCCGGTGGAAAGATCTTCTCTAACTTGCAGATCAACTCCGGCGCCAACTCTTCCATTTCTTCTAGCACGCCAGGCGATAGTTCTTTCGCACAAAGAACACGGAAGAAATAGCTGAGTTCTGCCAGTACTAGCCATTCATCCTCAAGGATGAAGCCACGCAACATCACCGGCATTACCCGCTCAATCCATATGTGCCAATCATGACTCTTGAGACCAAATATCTTCAGTTTATCAAGATTTGCTCCCCTCTTTAGATTCGCTGCATACCCATCGGGGAACATCAACTGCTGTTGCACCCACAAGAGAATTTCCCTCATAGCTGGCCTTCCAAGATTGAACCATGCCTTTGGCTTCGTCCAGTTCTGCTTTCCTTTCGGTTCTTTCATGTTTTGTAACGGCCTATCACATAGCGCCTCCAGATCGACTCTAGCCTTAGTATTATCCTTTGACTTCCCATCTATGCCGAATAATGTACCAAAAAGTGCCTCGGCGATATTCTTCTCAGTGTGCATCACATCGATGTTGTGTGGGCAAAGGAGGTCTTTGAAGTAAGGCAGATCCCATAAGCATGTTTTGTGAGTCCACGCGTGCTTAGTATTATACCCCTTGAAGTACCCTGGACGTTGTGGATCTGGCTCGAGAGCGTTTAACTGATCCAGGGTCTGTTGGCCTGTCAATGCAGGTGGTGCAGAGTTTTTGACAACTCTACCCCTGATGAAGTTCTTCTTGTCTTTCCTGAACTTATGGCGAGGATCCAGGAACTGTCTATGCATATGGAAGCAAGAAAACTTGCGACCGGCCTGAAGCCAACGAAACTCAAGAGCTCCCTTGCATGTGGGGCACGGGAACCTTCCATGCACACACCAGCCAACGAATAGCGCATACGCCAGCAAGTCATGCGTCGAGTACATGTACTAGACACGCATTATGAAGTTCCGTTTGCTAAAGGCGTCGTATGTCTTGAACCCATTATCCCAGGCTTCTTGCAATTCGTCCTTAAGTGGATGCATGTACACATTCCTATTTTTCCCCGGATAGTTGGGTCCTGGAATTATCAATGTCAGGAAAATGTTCTTTCCTTGCATAATCTGTCCGGGGGGGAGATTGAGTGGAAAGACAAATACGGGCCAACAACTGTATTGGGCTGCCGTCATACCAAACACACTGAACCCATCCGTGCTGATGCCGACTCGAGGATGCCTCGGATCTGCCACTTTGTTAGCATGTAATTCATCAAACTTTTTCCACGCAACACCATCCGATGTGTGTACCATCATCAGATTCCCATCTGCATCTAGTTCGGTTCTTTTGCCTATTTTGTGCCATGTCATCTGTCAGGCCATCTCTTCGACCATGAAAAGACGTTGAAGTCTTGGTACGATTGGCATATACCGAAGAACACTAACGGGGATTTTGGTCTGTGTCTTCTCACCCATACTGTTGTCTACCACAATATACCTGGAAGACTTGCAAATGGGACAATAGTTCAAGTCCGCATAGTCAAGCCTAAATAAGGCACATCCTTTCTCACAGACATGTATCTTCTCATAGGGCATCTTCAGTGCACAGAGGATTTTGTCCGACTGGTATGGGTTTGCAGGCATTACATGGCCTTTGGGTAGAAAGCGTCCAAATACTGTCATAATTGCGTCATAGCATTCTCTGCCCAAGTTGAACTGAGCCTTCAGAGCCATTACTTGTGAGATGGCATCCAACTGACTAAGCTCAGTGTGCTCGTGGAGCGGACGTTTTGAAGACTCCAACATTTCATTGAAGGCCTTTGCAGATTCCTCCATCTCCTCGTCCGAATCCCGAGCATCATCATAGTCTTGCACCATGTTTTCCATCCCGGTACCATGCTCGTCGGTGCGACGACGATCCACCTCAGCTCGGTCACATTGTGCAGACTCACCATGAAATGTCCACACTGTATAATCGGGCGTAAAACCACTCTTCTGCAGGTGTTTGCCCATTTCAGCCTCTGTCTTCTTTTCCCAATTGCCGCACCGGAAATAGGGGCACTAGGTTTTCTTTTGGCCATTTGCAAATGCGGCTTGCACAAACCCCTTGGTTTTTGTGAACCATTCAGCGCTCCATTTGTTCTGACCAGTGTGACCGGTATACATCCACGCACGGTCACTCATCTTGACTTTCAGAGCTACTGGACACACAACAATTATATATGTAATTCACCATGTATATATTCATCAGTTGATCTACTTTGTCAATTTTATTACGTCCATGCAACCTACACTCTAATAGGTAATGATAGGTCCTAATCCCACCCGTGTATGTGTAGATTGGGTTCATTTTCCCATGCTATGCTCCGGATCCGACGCAAAATTTCGGCAGCACCTCCCCGCTATTCTCCTGATACACGTCTCTGCAATAAACAGAGAGGATGTGTACCCAGAGAACAACAGGGGAGGCACTGACGAAATTTATGCGTCGGATCCGGAGCAAAGCATATGGGAAAACGAACCCAATCTACACATACTCGGGCTGTCCATGGATAGCGTTGGACATTTCGAAAGAATCAAGGTTATAAATATGCAAATGCATGCATATTTATAACTATGACGCTTTCGAACGGGAGACACATATTGGTTACGCATACTGATGATTCAAGACACATATATAGCTAGCTATCAAGTTTCATCGGAATAGATCAAATAATTAATGGGGGAGGAGGACTTGTCATTTGTGCTCACCCACGAACGAAGGGGCAGAGCTCGTCAAACGCACGGCGAGGTCGTGGAACACCAAACCTCGCAACGATGAAACAACTGCACATTTAAAACTACACGATGAACACAATTATATATGATGTTTTTCATAACAAAATCGAAAAATATATGACCTAACTAATAATTCACAAATATATGACCCCGTCGGCCTCTGGAAGGCCAAAGAACACCTTTTCGGGAGGTGTCGGGGGTCGGGGTGTCCTGTCGGTGTCGGGGGTCGGGGTGTCCTGTCGGTGTCGGGGTGCCATGTCGGGGTCGGGGTGCTATTTCGGGGTC
>NC_041388.1:111141870-111152464 GCF_002162155.2 Triticum dicoccoides
GACGGGGCGGCGGCGAGTAACTGGGGAGAGAAAGAGAGAGGGGCGGGGTGGGGCGCGGCCGTTAACGTTAGTAGGGCCCTCCCTCTTTGCCGTCTGCCCCCCTTTGCCGTCTGCCTTTTTGCTCTTTGCCGTCCGCTAGCGGACGACAAAGAGGGGGGCCCGTTAGGCTTTTTTTAGCAGCTCCTCAGTGGGGCCCCTCCCTCTTTGCCGTCCGCTAGCCGACGGCAAAGAATTTGCCGTCTGCTTTTTGGTAGCTGATGGCAAAGAGCTTCTTTGCCGTCCGCTAGCTGACGGCAAAGAGCTTCTTTGCCGTCCGCTAGCTGACGGCAAAGAGCTGGCAGATTGCAAAGTAGCTGATTCCAGTAGTGTTTACTCTTCTACATGCTTTAAGATGCTTGTAGCTACTTGAAGATGCTAGTCTTCGATAGGCTAGGCCTTCCCCTCCATTCTGGTATTCTGCAGCTCAGTCCACAGATATAACCCTTCCTTTGATATCAATGCATACTTAGTATAGATCTGATGCTTGCGAGTACTTTGGATGAGTACTCACGGTTGCTTTGCTACCCCTTTTCCCATTTCTTCATTCTTTCCAGTTGTTGAAACCAGTTGGTGGATCCCTGGAGCCAGATGCCACTACTGACGGATACTACATGGAGGTCGCCGAAGACTAGGAGTAGTTAGGAGGTCCCAGGCAGGAGGCCCTGCCTCTTCGACCGTTGATGTTTGTGCTAGCCTTCTTAAGGCTTCCTTATTTAACTTATATCTGTACTCAGATATTGTTGCTTCCGCTGACACTTGTGTATCGAGCTATGTATTTGAGCCCTCGAGGCCCCTGGCTTGTAATATAAAGCTTGTATTATTTCATTTTTTTTGTCAAGAGTTGTGTTGTGATATCTTCCCATGAGTCCCTGATCTTGATCGTACACATTTGCGTGTATGATTAGTGTACGATTGAGTCATAGGCGTCACAAGTTGGTATCAGAGCCAACTGCCTATAGGATCCCCCTTTCCAACTCCTTGGCCGAAGTTGAGTATTGTCACTGAAAAACTATTTTTACTAACATGGTCGTGCGACTTACAGGCCCACGTCACCATTTGGGTGGTATTAGGATCTTTTATTCCTCGTCTATACTCTGGGAATCTGATCTCTCTTCTATTCGGGTTAAATGATTTTCTTAACTTTAACTCTAGGTTCTCGTAAATACTTTCTCCTGAAGAGCCCTTTCATTCCAGATGATGGTCTGCTTCTCCTGAAGATTCTGAAGATGATACCCTTCAGTATTTCCTGAGACTTTTATGCTCGTCGCTTTTGCAGTTCGCTACCTCCGATATATACTTATGGATAACGTCTTACCCTTGTCGTTCAGACAATCATTCCTAGTTTCTCTTGTTATTAGAAGATGCATCGAATTATTCTCCGACTTTTAAGAATCCCCTGTGTTACTGCCTTGTGATTCTTTGCCACATGAATACATCTACGGATAATTCCTCACACTTATCGAGGATTTGTTCATTCCTAGTTGATCAAGTGATTCACAGGATACTTTGAAGTACTATTCAATCTTCCGATGATCCTCCCCAACTATTGCTCGTCAAATACTTACCTGCTTACATTATGGTTACTTCCATATGTCTAGCAATATTATTTAAAATCCTTTGCAATTGACATCCTTACCCTATTATTTCAACATGTGTGCGAATGCATGCAATCGTCAGTTGTTCCCTGGAATTGTCCTTCCGTCTTAGACGTCACCCCTGACATGAGCTGGTGTTCGACAAATCAAACCTTGATTGATTGTTGATCTATGTCTATTCAACTTACTTGTCTTTGATCAGAGCCTCTGCCACTGATCCCCCGATTTAGGAATCATAATTCGGTTGCATTTAAGTTTTGAGTTAGTCAGTTGTTTTTATAATCTGATATTCCTACATTCCTTCTTGTTCTGGTGAAGTACCGATACTCACATCAGATCCTTTGTTGGATTTTATCCGACAGCATCTTCCATTTTCAATAAACTTATGAGCTTTTCCTCGGATACATAATGCCTGTGGTAAATTGTATCCCCCGCTCTTGTCAACCATACTCTGCTTCCGGGCTTGAGTTATTTACTCGTGAAGTGGTGGTATATGTTCCTAAGATACCCCAGTGGGTTGAGCCTATGCCTTCCCTAATCCATGTGAACTCGAAAGTTATGCGAGTTATACTCTACTTGTTTTTCTTTAGGTAAAAATACAACGCTACAACTTCTTCGAATACGGGAAGTGAATGGAAAGTTGTGCATTAGAAAAGTGGGAATCGACCTTGAACCTTTGTGTTCATGCCCATGGTCCTGATGTGGAACTTATCTTGGAAGCTTCCTGTTATAGTAATAATCATCTTGTACCTATATTTGGTCCTTTGCCATCATGGTTCCGACCATGTCTGTTCTCCTTTGATTCCATTTCTCATACAAGTTAAAGTACTTGTCTTCTTCAGATCATTTCACCTGTCCAACCTCTATCCTTTTCAACCTTTGAGTATTACCCTCTGGTATCTCGAGGATACCACGGAACTATGTAACTTCTTATGAGTTCTTCATCAACTATTATTTCTCATGGATTCAAATTTTCCACGGGTTCTGAGTTGTTAGACACTCGAGAACACCGGTAACTGATTTGAGTCTACACTTTCCTTTCCATTGTTTTGTTTAACCTATCTTGTAACCTAACATATCTGAGCAGTGATAATTCCCTGCTTATGTAAACACCTCGGTGTACAAACTCTGTCAGTAAGACCTTGTTACTATTGTTGATGACATTCTGGTAGCCACCGATAGACGAGAACTTTGCCTAATGGTCCGCCTTGCCTTACGAGTTGGAAAATGGTTCTCTTCGTCCCTCGCCCTTGGTACCAACGTTGTTGCCAACATAATTGACAGGCTATCCTCTGACCTGCCTTGCTATCATGACTGTGCAAAATTTTAGTGCCTTCCTGCTTCTAACCCACATGGTGGGCCCATAACCCACAGTTCCACAGGATCAAAACCTGACTCTCATGTACATCCATGTTTTCCAAAATTTGTTCCTCGCGCTTTGCTTCGTTTGTAAATCACGAGCAACTTTCTAGTGATTTATTCTGGTATCAGACGCAATACTTATTCTCGATGCTCTGAACCCCTTTCACACTCTGTTTCAGACATCCAACGATTGTCCATCCGCTTGAAGCTTCTTATTGCACCTTCTAGCCTTGCTCTCGATGACTTTCTTGAATTTCACCTTGAGAGAGGCCTCTATGCCACTTCGCGAGGTAGCCCCCAGGTACCTATCTTGTGTTGAGCCCCGTCCTTCCAGAGTATTTCCCCCTTACTCCACCCCTTAAATCTCGGTACGAGATTTCTTGTAGCGGAGGAGAATTGTGACGCCCAAATAATTAACGTACAGTAAACCCCTACTAATGGTGCCACATCATCACATTACTATTGCTAATCCTCACTTGATCCAAATTACTGTTCATATTCAAACTCAAATTTGAAGTCAAAATTCAAATTTGCCAAACATGAAAAATAAAATGTTCAAAGTGTGGAAAGTAATCCCTGGATATTTGTCATGTTAGAACCAACCTCTTTTGGATTCCCAAACTGCCCCTGGAATTTTAATTAGTGGGCCAACAACCAATTATTTGACCTCTTCAATTTCTAAAAATAGTTGACACCCCCAAATGCATTGAGACTTTTTGTAGCAACCGAGAATATTGCATCGTATTTTTGTCCCAAGTTTTGTTTTAAACAAAATTGTTTTAGTAACTCAAATATAATGCAAAGTAGGGAAGAAATAAGTGAAATAGGAAAAAAGGAGGAGACAAAGCTGCATTGTGCACTATAGTCCACGACTACAGTACACAGCCCAGGCCATCTAACCACTCGTCCCCAACCTCCTGTTCACCTCATCACCGTGGATGAAGGTCCTCAGCCAACGCCAATCCCTCTCGGATTGCTATTGCCTCCATTGCCGCGACACATGTGATGCCATGAATAACCAGAGAGGAACTTCCCATGAAATTACCATTTGCATCTCTACAGACTGCTGCACACGCGCCTCCCACATGTGATCTTGCCATTGCCGCATCCGTGTGGAGTTTAGCAAACCCAGGCGGTGGTGCTTTGGGTCTGGCCCGTGCTTGCTGTCCGCTGTGTGTCGCTGCTATCTTCTCAGGTTTCAGCATGTCAAGTTCCTGAATGAACCTGCAAATAAACTGATAAGTGGCTGATGGGCTCTGATATATCTGCTCATGAATGGCATGTCTCCTTGCCCACCAAATAGCCCATAGTGTGACCGAAAGCTTGACAAAAGCCGTGTGTGATAATGAATCTTTCATCAAGAATAGCCATTGCCTTGCGCTGGGTTCAGATGTCTCCCTCAGATGTTCTGCAAGTTCGCCATCGACCATGGCCCAAACGCACCTGGCAACTGTGCACTCCAGAAGAGAATGTCTCCAAGAATCAGCCGCTCCGCACATGCCGCATGATGTTGGCTGAGGACCTTCATCTACAAGACGTCATCATTGCTTCAGATGCAAAGCAAGTCGTTCAAGATATTAATTCAGGGGTGGATGGAATCTATGGACCGATAAGTAGAGAGATTAAATATCGCGCCTCTGTGATTAATTGTAAAATAACCTTCAAAGGTAGAGATTCAAACGTAGATGTTGATAGACTAGCTAAGTTTTCTTACTCTTTGGATCAGGGGCGACATGTTTGGTTGCTCCACCCTCATGATCCTCTTTGAGTAATAAAGCTAGTCTTTACCCCTCAAAAAAAAACCTCATCACCGTGGAGCACGCGTGCCCGCAGAAGCCTCCGATCTCCACGTGGCGACCATCTAGCGATGCTCGAAGAGGATAAGGTCGTCCCCGACCTCATTGAGAAACCCTAGTGCCATTCCACCCCTTCCCCCTCTCGATTTCTTCCTCCCCCGCATAGGGCTGAACCCTCGTCACCATGGATCCGTCGATCCCGCGGCCACCGTGCTCCCAGGCGCTTGGGAGGATGTCCATAAGCTTCATCGCCGCCATCTCCTTCACCTATGTCCATCGAATCGAGCAGTTAGGCCCCGTACGCTCGTCACCGCATCGTCTTCCTAACCTTCGGGCGCACAACATCACCGTCGTCCCGCACTCGGTCGCCTCCCTGACCCCCCTCACGAGCTCGCCGACCACCTTCGCTCCCCCTCTATGAGCACCGCTCCATTTCCACTCTTTTCCCCCTCTTGTTCCTTGCGCATAGCCACTATCCCCGTCATGGATGAACCAGTCCCCGCTCGAGCTCGTCGTCGGTGTCCAAATGTTCGAGCGAGTGTGTCTGTTTGCCTCACCGAGTCATGTAGAGGCCCCACTAGCCCACTCTTTCATCTCGAACGTTCCCGTGACGTTGACTCCATCGAGCTCCCGTACGGGTCGCCGTCGTTCAAGCTCACTGCCTGGTGGCCACACACGCGCCTCGCCCGCGCGTCTCGCGTGTCCCGGCCTATTGCCGCCCCACGCTCCGACTGAGCCCGCCCGCATCGTGCCCGCAGCTGCTCACAGCGCCCCCTGCCTCAAGCTGCTACCGTTGCTTCATCTGCTTGCCCTGCGCACTGGCACCTACCACTGCCCATCGCCGCTCACTGCCGCTGCTGCCGGCAGCCCGCCTCGTCGCGCGCACAGCTCCCCACCGCCTGCTCCGACAGCGCTCCCGGTCGCTCCGGCCTTCCTTGCGCACGCCCGCAAGCGCCTCCCACCACTCGTGCCTGCCGTTGCTGGCGCCGCCCGCTGCGGCTGCAAGCTGCGCCCGCCGTCGGCGAACGCCCTCGACGGGCGCCCACACCCACGCCCACTGCCCGATATCCCAGTGCCTGTTATGGCCTATGGGCCTTTGACAGATGAGGCCCGCCCCTTTAAAAATGTGTTTTAAAAATAAATATAAAAACATAAAATTAATTAATTAACTGAATAAAAGTTTCCTTAATTAACTTAATCTGCTATTTAACTATCTATTAAGTAATTAGTTAGATGAGTGTATGACAGGGGGCCCACCCCTTGTTGACCAGTCAAAAGTTGACTGGTTAACTGGGACCCCTGGACCCACTGTCATTCTCTGGTGCACTACACCGGGTGCACCTAACATTTTCCGATTTATTTTCAAAATAATAATAATTTTAAAATATTGTTAAAACTTTGAAAACTAATAGAAAATAATCTGTAACTCGGATGAAAATGTTCTATACATGAAAGTTGCTCACAACGACGAGACGAATCTGAATACGCAATCTATTCATATGCCACACGTCCCTAGCATATCAAACATGGAACCGTCCCCCTCCGTTTCATCTGTCCAAAAATGCCAAACTTCGAGAAAGCATTCTCGAATGTTTTGCCCCTTCACCGGTATCGAGTAGCCCTGCGTTAGAACACCCCTAGCGCTGCTTATTGTCTTGTCATGCTTAGTATTGCACCCGTTTGCTCTGTATTTATTGTTTCTCCCCCATCTTCTCTCCGGTAGACCCCGAGACTGATGCTGCCCCCGTGATCGACTACACCATCGATGACCCTTCTTTCCTTTCGGCGGAGCTTCCAGTCAAGCCCCCCCTTTGATCATCCCGATATCTCCCATTCCATTCTCTCATGCTTGCATTAGATTTTGCTACTGTAATTGATTGCTCTTATTTTGATGCATAGCCAACTTTTGTACCTGCTGTTGTACCTTACATGCTTATTCTAAAATACTTAGTATAGGTTGGTTAGTGGTCCATCAGTGACCCCCACCTTGTCCTTGTTGCCCCTACTTCATCATCGACGACTCGAGCACCATGATCGACGACCAGAGCCCTACACCTCACATCACATCACACCCCTTTTGTTGCTCCACTCTACAGAGCTACTATCGAGTGCCGAGGATGATACCTCATAACGGACTCCTAGTGGTGACTCTGTAGTGTACCTATTCAGTCGTGGTCATCGAGGGTGATTCCTCCTTTACCACTCCCGATACGACTGTGTCTTGCAACCCCTCAAGTGTGAACCTCGAGGGTGGTTCCTCTTATGTTCACCTTGATGATTACATCGAGTGGAATCCACCGAGGGTGATTCCTCGGGTTTTCCCCTTGGTATTTGGACACACGGTTACCTTGACTTTATTTGAGACCTTTGTGAAAGTCGGACGGGCCAGGAGAGCACCCGCAAGATAATTATGTGACACAGCCCAGCACTCTGGGCCCTTGCCATAAGTCAACGAGACGGGGCGGCGGGGGCACATCGATCGTGGGTCTCTGCTCGTCTTCGCAAGCTAATAATACACTATGGTTTGGGTATTTGTTCTGAGTTAGCTTTGGCCTTTACGCACTAACCAGCACGCGAGAATAATTATGCGCCTCGATAACATAGTATCAGCCGAAGCTTTGTCCGACTTCCAGTTCAGCATTACGGCACGGCTAGGCCGGCACCTTCCATGTAGTGGTGGAGCCTGGACCCGCCCTGCTCGCAACGACCCGGAGTGCAACGGTCGATGGGCCCAGACCCCATAGTGCTTAGGATGTAGACCGGCGGAGACCTCTCTGTTGAGCCTCGGTAGGGCTACGACGTGTTGATCTTCCAAGGCCGGGCATTGACCTAGATAAGTGTGTCCGACCAGAGTAATCAAGCGTGTTGGAAAACTTGGTGCACTCCTGCAGGGAAGATTATCTATTAATAGTCGTGTCCACGGTAATAGACATTCGGACTTTTATCCTAATCTATTACAACTAGAAATGGATACTTGAGATATGTGGCTCTGAGATTGTTTCTCGCAGGGAGTCAAGGAAGGATCTCTGGGCGTTAATGCTACAACATGTGTGTTAATAGAAACTGCTATTCTTTACTCTTCTACATGTTGCAAGATGCTTTGAGCTGCTTGAAGATGCTAGTCTTCGATAGGCTAGGCGTTCCCCTCTATTCTGGCATTATGCAGTTCATTCCACAGATACAACCCTTTCTTTGATACAAATGCATACTTAGTACAGATCTGATGCTTGCGAGTACTTTGGATGAGTACTCGCGGTTGCTTTGCTACCCCTTTTCCCCTTTCTTCCTTCTTTTCGGTTCTTGCAACCAGTTGGTGGATCCCTAGATCCAGATGCCACTGCTGACGGATACTACATGGAGGTCACTAAAGACTAGGAGTAGTTAGGAGGTCCCAGGCAGGAGGCCTTGCCTCTTCGATCGTTGATGTTTGTGCTAGCCTTCTTAAGGCATCCTTATCTAACTTGTGTCTGTACTCAGATATTGTTGCTTCCGCTGACGCTTGTGTATCGACCTATGTATTCGAGCCCTCAAGACCCCTGGCTTGTAATATAAAGCTTGTATTATTTCATTTTTTGTCTAGAGTTGTGTTGTGATATCTTCTCGTGAGTCCCTGGTCTTGATCGTACACATTTGCGTGTATGATTAGTGTATCATTGAATCGGGGGGTGTCACACATGCTATGCCATCTGCTGGCAGATGGCAAAGGTACAGAGGTCTTTTACGTCTACCAACAGACGGCAAACTGACCAAATAGGCCAGCCATAGTGCCCGAGGTTGCACAGGTAGCTGCCATGTGGCAGGTTTGCCGTCTGCTAGCAGATGGCAAAGAGCCTGTACAGCCCTTGTTTTTTTTTCTGTTTTTTCTTAAATTCATTCAATTTCACAGATATATATATATATATATATATAACAAGTTTCCAACAGCATATATATAACAAGTTTCCAACAACATATATATAACAAGTTTCCATCAACAAGTTATCCAACAACATATCCAAGACAAGTTACCCAACAACATATCCAACAATAAGTTATCCAACACATATCCAACAACATATCAAACATAAAAGAAGCACAAGGAGAAGAGTAGACTCCATGAACGCAAGCTCCTCATCTAAAGCAAATCTACAAATTGGGAAAGAAGAAAGTTAGAAGAAGAAGAAGACTAGGTAGAAGAAGAAGAAGAATTTATCTTCTCTTCTTCTTTTAACTAAGGTAGCTAAATAGGTCATTTTGGAGCTTAGTAAGGTTATATTGTCATTTTGGAGGAAAATAAGCTAAGTCTATGTCATTTTGGAGCTAAACCAAGGTTATCATGTCATTTTTTACCTAAGTATGCTAAGTATGTCATAAATGAACTGAAGAAGCTATGTATAGGTCTTTTTTGAGCGAACCTAGGTAGTTATGCCATTTTTAGCTAACTGCGCATATTTTGTCATTTTGGAGGAAAAGTGCTAAGTGTAGGTCATTTTAGAACTAAGCTAAGTAAATAGGTTAGTTTGGTGCTTAGTAAGGTTATTTTGTCATTTTCAAGGAAAATAAGCTAAGTCTATGTCATTGTGGAGATAAACCAAGGTTATGATGCCATTTTTTACCTAAGTATGCTAAGTATGTCATAATATAACTGAAGAAGCTATGTATAGGTATTTTTTGAGCTAACCTAGGTATTTATGCCATTTTTGAGCTAACTAAGAATATTTTGTCATTTTGGAAGAAAAAATGCTAAGTATAGGTCATTTATTAGCTATCCTAGGTAAAGTATGTCAGTTTGGAGCTAAGTAAGGTTATTATGTCATTTTCGAGGAAAATAAGCTAAGTCTATGTCATTTTGGAGCTAAACCTAGGTTATTATGCCATTTATTTACCCAAGTGAGCTAATTATGTCATAAATGAACTATCTAAGGTAAGTATAGATCATTATTGAGCTATCCTTGGTAGTTATGCCATTTTTAGCTAACTAAGCATATCAAGTCATTTTGAAGGAAAAATGCTAAGTATAGGTCATTTTATAGCTATCCTAGGTAAAATATGTCATTTTGGACCTAGTAAGGTTATTATGTCATTTTTGAGGAAAATAGGCTAAGTATAGGTCATTTTGGAGCTAAACCAATGTTATTATGCCATTTTTTTACCTAAGTAAGCTAATTATGTCATAAATGAACTAGGTAAGCTAAGTATAGATCATTGTTGAGTTATCGTTGGTAGTTATGGACGTTTTTGAGCTAACTACGCATATTAAGTCATTTAGGAGGAAAAAAATGATAAGTATAGGTAATTGTTTAGCTATCCTAGGTAAAGTATGTCAGTTTGGAGGTAAGTAAGGTTATGATGTCACTTGGGAGAACTTACTAATACGTCTCCAACGTATCTATAATTTTTAATTGCTCCATGCTATATTATCTACTGTTTTAGGCAATATTGGGCTTTATTATCCACTTTTATATTATTTTCGGGACTAACCTATTAACCGGAGGCCCAGCCCAGATTTGTTGTTTTATGCCTATTTCAGTGTTTCGAAGAAAATGAATATCAGACGGAGTCGAAATGGAACGAAATCAACTGGAGAAGTTATTTTTGGAAGGAAACACACCTGATGGACTTGGACCCCATGTTAGGGGAGACACGAGGTGCTCATGAGGGTGGGGGAGCGCCCCCCTAGGGCGCGCCCCCTGTCTCGTGGGACCCCCGTGGCTCCTCCGACGTCCTCCCTGCACCCATACATATCCACATACCCTATAACTTCCAGAACGCAAGATAGACCGGGAGTTCCACCGCCAGAAGCCTTCTTAGCCACCAAAAGTC
>NC_041388.1:111152844-111171632 GCF_002162155.2 Triticum dicoccoides
TCATCCCGGTGCTCTCCATGACGAGGAGGGAGTAGTTCTCCCTCGGGGCTGAGGGTATGTACCAGTAGCTATGCATTTGATCTCTCTCTCTCTCTCTCTCTCTCGTGTTCTTGAGATGATACGATCTTGATGTATCGCGAGATTTGCTATTATATTTGGATCCTATGATGTTTCTTCCCCCCTCTTCTCTCTTGTAATGAATCGAGTTTCCCCTTTGAAGTAATCTTATCGGTTGAGTCTTTAAAGACTTGAGAACACTTGATGTATGTCTTGCCGTGGATATCTGTGGTGACAATGGGATACCACATGCCACTTGATGTATGCTAAGGTGACCAACTTGCGGGTTTCGTGACATTGGGAACCTATGCGTAGGGGTTGGCACACGTTTTCGTCGTGATTCTCCGGTAGAACTTTGGGGCACTCTTTGAGGTCCTTTGTGTTGGTTGAATAGATGAATTGAGATTGTGTGATACATATCGTATAATCATGCCCACGGATACTTGAGGTGACATTGGAGTATCTAGGTGACATTAGGGTTTTGATTGATTTGTATCTTAAGGTGTTATTCTAGTACGAACTCTAGGGCTGTTTGTGACACTTATAGGAATAGCCCAATGGATTGATTGGAAAGAATAACTTTGAGGTGGTTTCGTACCCTACCATAATCTCTTTGTTTGTTCTCCTCTATTAGTGACTTTGGAGTGACTCTTTGTTGCATGTTGAGGGAAAGTTTTATGATCCAATCATGTTAGTATTGTTGAGAGGACTTACACTAGTGAAAGTATGAACCCTAGGCCTTGTTTCCTAGCATTGCAATACCGTTTACGCTCACTTTTATCACTTGCTACCTTGCTGTTTTTATTATTTCAGATTACAAAAACTATTATCCACCATCCATATTGCACTTGTATCACCATCTCTTCGCCGAACTAGTGCACCTATACAATCTACCATTGTATTGTGTTTGTTGGGGACACAAGAGACTCTTTGTTATTTGGTTTCAGGGTTGCTTGAGAGAGACCATCTTCATCCTACGCCTCCTACGGATTGATAAACCTTAGGTCATCCACTTGAGGGGAATTTGGTACTGTCCTACAAATCTCTGCACTTGGAGGCCCAACAACGTCTACAAGAAGAAGGTTGTGTAGTAGACATCAAGCTCTTTTCTGGCGCCGCTGCTGGGGAGGTGAGTGCTTGAAGGTATATCTTTAGATCTTGCAATCGAGTCTTTTAGTTTCTTGTTTTATCACTAGTTTAGGTTATAAAAGAAAACTATAAAAAATGGAATTGAGTTTGTCTCATACGCTTCACCTTTTTAATATCTTTCGTGAGTATGATGGAAAGGACAATTGTGCTCAAGTGCTAGAAGAGGAAATCTATAAAATGTTTGGCACTAAATATTTGAATGACGAGCATGATTGCAATGTTGTTAGTATGAATCCCTTGAATATCCATGATGCTAATGATATGCAAAGCCACAAGCTTGGGGAAGCTATGTTTGATGAAGATGATATTTTTTGTCCCCCAAGTTTTGATGAGCAAATTTATTATGATGAAAGCATGCCTCCTATCTATGATGATTATTGTGATGACACGTATGCTTTAAAGAATAATGATAACCATGAAGCTTGTCATATTGATCTTAATTTTCAATCACATGATAGTTATTTTGTTGAGTTTGCTCCCACTACTATTCATGAGAAGAATTTTGCACATGTGGAGAGTAATAAAAATTCTATGCTTGTAGATCATGAAAAGAATGATCTAGGTGCTGGTTATATTGTTGAATTCATTCATTATGCTACTGAAAATTATTATGAGGGAGGAATATATGCTTGTAGGAATTGCAATAATATCAAGTTTCCTCTCTATGTGCTTAAAGTTTTGAAGTTATGCTTGCTTTACCTTCCTATGCTAATTGATTATTGTTCCCATAAGTTGTTTACTCACAAAATCCCTATGCATAGGAAGTGGGTTAGACTTAAATGTGCTAGTCATATTCTTCATGATGCTCTCTTTATGTTTCAATTCTTATCTTTTATGTGAGCATCATTGAAATCATCATGCCTAGCTAGGGGCGTTAAACGATAGCGCTTGTTGGGAGGCAACCCAAATTTATTTTAGTTCTTTACTTTTTGTTCCTGTTTATTAATAAATAATTCATCTAGCCTCTGTTTATATGTGGTTTTATGCTTTTAATTAGTGTTTGTGCCAAGTAGAACCTTTGGGAAGACTTGGGGAAAGTCTTGTTGATCATGCTGTAAAAAACAGAAACTTTAGCGCTCACGAGAATTGCTGCCATTTTTATTTGGAGAGTGCTATTTAGTTAATTATTTTTTAAGATGATTAATAGATAAATTACTCAGGTCCAGCAGTTTATTTGAGAATTTTATGAGTTCCAGAAGTATACGTTTGATCCAGATTACTACAGACTGTTCTGTTTTTGACAGATTCTGTTTTCGATGTGTTGCTTGCTTATTTTGATGAATCTATGAGTAGTATTGGAGGGTATGAACCATAGAGAAGTTGGAATACAGTAGATATTACACCAATATGAATAAATAATGAGTTCATTACAGTACCTTGAAGTGGTGATTTATTTTCTTATACTAACGGAGCTCACGAGTTTTCTACTTTAAGTTTTGTGTTGTGAAGTTTTCATGTTTTGGGTAAGGATTCGATGGACTATGGAACAAGGAGTGGTAATAGCCTAAGATTTGGGATGCCCAAGGCACCCCAAGGTAATATTCAAGGATAACCAAGAGCCTAAGCTTGGGGATGCCCCGAAAGGCATCCCCTCTTTCGTCTACGTTCATCGGTAACTTTACTTGGAGCTATATTTTTATTCGCCACATGATATGTGTTTTGCTTGGAGCATCAATTTGTTTTGTTAGGATTTGCTTACTTTTATTTAGAATAATGTTTTGCATCATTTATTTCAATAAAAGTGGCATTAATAGTCTCTACTATGCCTATGTTACAAGTATACATGCTGCTGTTTGAAAACAGAAAGTTTACCGCTGTTGCAATAATTCCCTAGAAAATTCATAATGTGATAAAATGTTGAAACCTTTTGCATATTAAGATCCGACAAATTTAATACAGTGTAAATTTTATTTCATAATTTTTGGAGCTAGGTAAGTATGGATGTTGCAGCATTCTTTACAGACTATCCTGTTTAGGCACATTGCTGTTATGTTTGCATTGCTTGCATATGTTTGCTTCTTTAATGATTCTATTTGAGGATAGGACTATTAAATATGCAGAGTAATTTATTATGCAGTGTTGAATAATAATTTTAGTGATTTGCTACAGTGGAGTATGATAAGGTTTTGGCAATGGTTTATACTAACTTATCTCACGAGTCCTTGTTGAGTTTTGTGTGGATGAAGCTTCTGAGATTTAGGGAGACCGTGATATGAGAGGAATTAAGGAGACACAAAAGCTCAAACTTGGGGATGCCCAAGGCACCCCAAGATAATATTTCAAGAAGTATCAAGCATCTAAGCTCGGGGATGCCCCGGTTGGCATCCCGCCTTTCTTCTTCAACAATTATCGGTTAGTATCGGTTGATCCTAAGTTTTTGCTTCTTCACATGATGTTTGCTATTCTTAGATGTCATTTTATTTTGCTTTGCTTGCTGTTTTAATAGATTACCAAGATATGAAATTATTAAATGTTAGAGAGTCTTCACATAGTTGCATAATTATTCGACTACTCATTGATCTTCACTTATATCTTTTAGAGCATGGTAGTAGTTTTATTTTGAAGAAATAGGTGAACTCTCATGCTTCACTTAGATTATTTTGAGAGTCTTAAATAGCATGGTAATTTGCTTAAAATCCTAATATGCTAGGTATTCAAGAATAATAAAATTCTCTTATGAGTGTGTTGAATACTATGAGAAGTTTGATACTTGATAATTGTTTTGAGATATGGAGATGCTGATATTAGAGTCATGCTAGTTGAGTGGTTGTGAATTTGAGAGATACTTGTGTTGAAGTTTGTGATTCCCGTAGCATGCACGTATGGTGAACCGTTATGTAATGAAGTCGGAGCATGAGGTGTTTATTGATTGTCTTCCTTATGAGTGGCGGTCGGGGACGAGCGATGGTCTTTTCCTACCAATCTATCCCCCTAGGAGCATGCGCGTAGTACTTTGTTTCGTTAACTAATAGATTTTTGCAATAAGTATATGAGTTCTTTATGACTAATGTTGAGTCCATGGATTATACGCACTCTCACCCTTCCAGGATTGCTAGCCTCTCTAGTACCGCGCAACTTTCGCCGGTACCATAAACCACCATATACCTTCCTCAAAACAGCCACCATACCTACCTATTATGGCATTTCCATAGCCATTCCGAGATATATTGCCATGCAACTTTCCTCCGTTTCGGTTATTATGACACACTCCATCATTGTCATATTGCTTAGCATGATCATGTAGTTGACATAGTATTTGTGGCAAAGCCACCGTTCATAATTCTTTCATACTTGTCACTCTTGATTCATTGCATATCCCGGTACACCGCCGGAGGCATCCATATAGAGTCATACTTTGTTCTAGTATCGAGTTGTAATCATTGAGTTGTAAATAAATAGAAGTGTGATGATCATCATTCAATAGAGCATTGTCCCAAAAAAAGAGAAAGGCCAAATAAAAAAAGAAAGGCCAAATAAAAAAATAAAGGCCAAAAAAAGGAAAGGCCAAATAAAAATAAAAGGGACAATGCTACTATCCTTTTACCACACTTGTGTTTCAAATTAGCACCATGATCTTCATTATAGAGAGTCTCCTATGTTGTCACTTTCATATACTAGTGGGAATCTTACATTATAGAACTTGGCTTGTATATTCCAATAATGGGCTTCCTCAAAATGCCCTAGGTCTTCATGAGCAAGCAAGTTGGATGCACACCCACTAGTTTCTTTTGTTGAGCTTTCATACACTTATAGTTCTAGTGCATCCATTGCATGGAAATCCCTACTCACTCACATTGATATCTATTGATGGGCATCTCCATAGCCCGTTAATACACCTAGTCGATGTGAGACTATCTTCTCCTTTTTGTCTTCTCCACAACCACCATTCAATTCCACCTATAGTGCTATGTCCATGGCTCACGCTCATGTATTGCGTGAAGATTCAAAAAGTTTGAGAACATCAAAAGTATGAAACAATTGCTTGGCTTGTCATCGGGGTTGTGCATGATTTAAATACTTTGTGTGGTGAAGATGGAGCATAGCCAGACTATATGATTTTGTAGGGATAGCTCTCTTTGGCCATGTTATTTTGAGAAGACATGATTACTTAGTATGCTTGAAGTATTATTATTTTCTATGTCAATATAAAATTTTGTCTTGAATCTTTCTAATCTGAATATTCATGCCACAATTAAGAAGAGTTACATTGAAATTATGCCAACTAGCATTCCAGATCAAAAATTATCTTTTTTATCATTTACCTACTCGAGGACGAGCAGGAATTAAGCTTGGGGATGCTTGATACGTCTCCAACGTATTTATAATTTTTGATTGCTCCATGCTATATTATCTACTGTTTTAGGCAATACTGGGCTTTATTATCCACTTTTATATTATTTTTGGGACTAACCTATTAACCGGAGGCCCAGCCCAGATTTGCTATTTTATGCCTATTTCAGTGTTTCGAAGAAAAGGAATATCAGACGGAGTCGAAACGGAACGAAATCAACTGGAGAAGTTATTTTTGGAAGGAAACACACCTGATGGACTTGGAACCCACGTCAGGGGAGACACGAGGTGCTCACGAGGGTGGGGGGCGGCCCCCTAGGACACGCCCCCCTGTCTCGTGGGACCCCCGTGGCTCCTCCGACGTCCTCCTTGCACCCATATATATCCACATACCCTAAAACTTCCAGAACGCAAGATAGATCGGGAGTTCCGCCGCCAGAAGCCTCCGTAGCCACCAAAAGTTAATCGGGACCCTGTTCCGGCACCCTGCCGGAGGGCGGAACCCTCACCGGTGGCCATCTTCATCATCCCGGTGCTCTCCATGACGAGGAGATGGTAGTTCTCCCTCGGGGCTAAGGGTATGTACCAGTAGCTATGTGTTTGATCTCTCTCTCTCTCTCTCTCTCGTGTTCTTGAGATGATACGATCTTGATGTATCGCGAGCTTTGCTATTATATTTGGATCCTATGATGTTTCTTCCCCCTCTTCTCTCTTATAATGAATCGAGTTTCCCCTTTGAAGTAATCTTATCGGATTGAGTCTTTAAAGACTTGAGAACACTTGATGTATGTCTTGACATGGATATCTGTGGTGACAATGGGGTACCACGTGCCACTTGATGTATGTTAAGGTGACCAACTTGCGGGTTTCGTGACATTGGGAACCTATGCATAGGGGTTGGCACACATTTTCGTCGTGATTCTCCGGTAGAACTTTGGGGCACTCTTTGAGGTCCTTTGTGTTGGTTGAATAGATGAATTGAGATTGTGTGATGCATATCGTATAATCATGCCCATGGATACTTGAGGTGACATTGGAGTATCTAGGTGACATTAGGGTTTTGATTGATTTGTATATTAAGGTGTTATTCTAGTACGAACTCTAGGGCTGTTTGTGACACTTATAGGAATAGCCCAATGGATTGATTGGAAAGAATAACTTTGAGGTGGTTTCGTACCCTACCATAATCTCTTCGTTCGTTCTCCGCTATTAGTGACTTTGGAGTGACTCTTTGTTGCATGTTGAGGGATAGTTTTATGATCCAATTATGTTAGTATTGTTGAGAAGACTTACACTAGTGAAAGTATGAACCCTAGGCCTTGTTTCCTAGCATTGCAATACCGTTTACGCTCACTTTTATCACTTGCTACCTTGCTATTTTTATTATTTCAGATTACAAAAACTATTATCCACCATCCATATTGCACTTGTATCACCATCTCTTCGCCGAACTAGTGCACCTATACAATCTACCATTGTATTGGGTGTGTTGGGGACACAAGAGACTCTTTGTTATTTGGTTGCAGGGTTGCTTGAGAGAGACCATCTTCATCCTACGCCTCCTACGGATTGATAAACCTGAGGTCATCCACTTGAGGGAAATTTTCTACTGTCCTACAAACCTCTACACTTGGAGGCCCAACAATGTCTACAAGAAGAAGGTTGTCTAGTAGACATCACTTACCATCATCACGGAGGTGAAGGACCGGTCGGATGTGTGCTAGTGCCATACGGAGAAGGATGGATCGATGCTTGTCGGGAGGCATGCTGCACCAAAGATCATTTGCAAAGTCTTGTTAGCATGATGCAACTAAAATGTGAATACTAGTAACTAATGAAACTCACCGTGTCCGCTATACCAATCTGGGGCATCGGCAGAGGGGTCTGACCGTTTTTCTCACACACGGACTGCACATTTTGTTTTCATGAGTCAGTCATATTAGTTAGTAATGAAATGAACATTACATGCATTATTTGCCTAATATGTAGGAGAAACTTACCACGAGGAGCTCGTATAGGGCCCGGTGACCTGCGTCGTTCCGGTTCCTCTCCTCCTCCAGCAACCTAGCCGTCCTCTCCTCCAACTCTTTCTCCCTTTGCGCCGCCTGCCTATTTGCCTCCGCTAGAAGCTCCTGGGCCCTAGCCTCGACGGCGAACTCCATTGGCCGTGGACGAGGACTCATCTCAGGAAGAGAGCTCGTCTGGCGCTTCTTGATCTCCCAGAGAGTTCTAGGACACCGTATCAGTCCATCCCCAATGGCTGCCGAGCCATGTTTCCTCCCTTCACGAGATAGCATCACGAGCTCTGGATCAAAAGCACTTTTGATTAGGTTGAAGTCATCCCCTTTCATCGCCTTCCCAAATTCTTTGTACCTCACGAGCTTGTTGTGGGAGAAGATGTTGGTGAAGCTCTCTGGAAGATAGAGGTCAGACTCAAAGAATGCCTTGGCCTTCTTGATCGGGGCAGTATGGGCCATGGCATAGAGGTCGTACATTGGTGGCACATCCTTCTTGTTGTGTTTCGCCTAAAAGAGAGGAACAACATATTAGTTAGGGGCTCAAGCTATCATGAAGAATGAAATTGCATGAATCGTTAAGGGCTCAAACCACATACCAAGTGATCCCTGTACTCAAACAAGTTGGAGCTCCCTTGATCGTGTGGCACACCTCGCATTTGGGCATGCCTATCCCTAGCATTGTTGTGTTCAGCTAGCCATTAGGGAGAGCACCACTCATCCACCAACACCTCCCAACAGTCCATCATATCCGCACACCATCTCGGGAGCAGCTAAGTTTGACAACGAGAAATTTCAGCGATACACCTACGAATAGGTAATTAAGTACAAGGCCTTAAGAATAGGTAAATATACCTTCATATACTTCTCCTTACTCAGATACTTGCCGCGACACTTCTTCTTGGTCCTCCTAATGTTAGTCGAGGCATAGTAGTCTCGAACTACCTGCACCCTAGCCTCGTGCCGTAAGTTCTGAAGTAGGCGCTTGCACTCGGCTTCGAGAACCCTAGCCGCCTCCTACTCGTGTTCCTCAGTACACCAGTAGAAGGTCTGCAATCGAACAAGACAACACTGATTAGTACAATCAGTAGGTACTGATGATTTTTATTCTCTAAGGAGAAATTACCCAAAACCGCCGCCTCACAATGTCGGCTACCGTCTCGCACAAGACACTGTCGACCCTCTCCTCCAGCAGGGCCGGGACAGCCACGTACAGCTCCCAGCTCAGTGCTAGGTGTGGAACCCTACCCTCACCGGGTAACGTGACCCACCCCGGGAAGTGGTGCCGGCAAAGCACACCAAGGACCTGGTTGGGCCTGCGGACACCATCGGCGTGTATCCAACCCCTGCAGTATGACAAGGCTAACACATTACATATTAATTTGAAGAAACATGAAGGTCAAAGGTTAAAAAAGAGTAAATGCACTTACTTCTCCCCATTAGGCTGAATCAACCACCTGTGATCGCGGGTCAACGGCACGGTCGGGAGCTTCATACCACCATGCAGGTAGACTTTCTTGCCTTGCTCAACCAGCTCTCCTTCGCTAAAATTATCATCACACCAGGTCTCCTCACCATCAGCATGGCCACTAGTCTCCGGAGTCACACGGGACTAAGACTCCGGGACCGGAGTCTCGTGGGATGAAGCCTCTAGGGCCCGAGTCTCCTGGGACAACGGCTCGGCGACCCGAGGCTCGTCGGCCCGAGGCTCGTGGACTGGTGTACGAGACCGGTCCAAGTCTGACGGGTCCACCTGAGAGGCTGGAATGGAGCACTCAAGTGGTCCGGAGAAATAGTTGGGGGTGGCAGCGAGGAAGGCGCAACAGGCTTCCTACCTCTCCCGTCGTCCCGTCCACCTCTAGCTGCATGCCTCCTCGTCTTCCCCCGGCCTCTCCCAGCCGAAGAATAAGCGCCTGCTGGTGTCGTCACGCTATTTATGAGCGCTCTCCGAGGCTGCTGGGGTGCAATATAGCCACCCCTCCCAGCACGTGCTGAGGAAGGAAGCTCGGAGCGCTCTCGACCCGCGCCCACCATCTGTCAACACCTGCAATGACAAAGAGTAAACGAAATTAGTACAACATAAACATAATAAAATATTTAAGTGTGTACCATCATCATGAACATAATAAAAAAATTGAATACCTAATAACATGAACTAATTAATAATACATATATGTACATAATAATAATACATATGTTAGGGGTCGGGGTGTCGATGGTGTCGTGGCGGGGTGTCGAGGCAGGGTCGGGGTGTCGAGGCGGGGTCGGGGTGTTGTGTCAGGGGTCGGGGTGTTGGTGGTGTGCTATGTCTTGAGCTTGCATTGGTTTTCCCCGAAGAGGAAGGGATGATGCAGCAGACTAGCGTAAGTATTTCCCTCAGTTTTTGAGAACCAAGGTATCAATCCAGTAGGAGGCCACGCTCAAGTCCCTCGTACCTGCACAAAGCGATAGCTACTCGCAACCAACGCGATTAGGGGTTGTCAAGCCCTTCACGGTCACTTATGAGAGTGAGATCTGATAGATAGAATATTTTTTGGTATTTTTGATATAAAGATGCAAGGTAAAAAGTAAAGGCAAAGTAAATAGCCAAACAATATTAAAGTGATGGAGATTGATATGATGAGAATAGACCCGGGGGCCATAGGTTTCACTAGTGGCTTCTCTCAAGAGCATAAGTATTCTACGGTGGGTGAACAAATTACTGTTGAGCAATTGATAGAATTGTGCATAATTATGAGAATATCTAGGCATGATCATGTATATAGGCATCACGTCCGTGACAAGTAGATCGAAATGATTCTGCATCTACTACTATTACTCCACTCATCGACCGCTATCCAGCATGCATCTAGAGTATTAAGTTAAAAACAGAGTAACGCCTTAAGCAAGATGACATGATGTAGAGAGATAAATTCATGCAATATGAAATAAAGCCCATCTTGTTATCCTCGATGGCAACGATACAATACGTGCCTTGCTGCCCCTTCTGTCACTGGGTAAGGACACCGCAAGATCGAACCCAAAGCTAAGCACTTCTCCCATGGCAAGAACTACCAATCTAGTTGGCCAAACCAAACGGATAATACGAAGAGATTTGCAAAGATAACCAATCATACATAAAAGAATTCAGAGAAGATTCAAATATTATTCATAGATAGACTTGATCATAAGCCCACAATTCATGGATCTCAATAAAGACACCGCAAAAAGAAGATTACATCAAATAGATCTCCATGAGAGAGGGGGAGAACTTTGTATTGAGATTCAAAGAGAGAGAAGAAGCCATCTAGCTACTAACTATGGACCCGAAGGTCTGAGGTAAACTACTCACACTTCATGGAGAGGCTATGGTGATGTAGAAGCCCTCCGTGATGACGGCCCTCTTCCGGCGGCACTCCGGAACAGGCCCCAAGATGGGATCTCGTGGATATAGAAAGTTGCGGCGGTGGAATTAGGTTTTTGGCTCCTGTTCTGGTCGTTTGGGGGTATGTGTGTATATATAGGAGGAAGAAGTACGCCGGAGGAGTAACAAGGGACCCACGAGGTAGGGGGGCGCACCCCCCACCCTCGTGACCGCCTCTTTTGTTCCTTGGAGCAGGGTCCAAGTCTCCTGGATCACGTCTGGTGAGAAAATCACGTTCCCGAAGATTTTATTCCGTTTGGACTCCGTTTGATATTCCGTTTCTTCGAAACACTGAAATAGGCAAAAAACAGCAATTCTGGGCTGGGCCTCCGGTTAATAGGTTAGTCCCAAAAATAATATGAAAGTGGAAAATAAAGCCCAATATAGTCCAAAACAGTAGATAATATAGCATGGAGCAATCAAAAATTATAGATACGTTGGAGATGTATCAGGCATCCCCAAGCTTAATTCCTGCTCGTCCTCGAGTAGGTAAATGATAAAAAGAGAATTTTCGATGCGGAGTGCTACTTGGCATAATTTCAATGCAAATCTTCTTAATTGTGGTATGAATATTCAGATTAGAAAGATTCAAGACAAAGGTTTATATTGACATAGAAAATAATAATACTTCAAGCATACTAACAAAGCAATTATGTCTTCTCAAAATAACATGGCTAAAGAAAGTTATCCCTACAAAATCATATAGTCTGGCTATGCTCCATCTTCCCCACACAAAGTATTTAAATCATGCACAACCCCGATGACAAGCCAAGCAATTGTTTCATACTCTAACTTTTTCAAAACTTTTTCAATCTTCACGCAATACATGAGCGTGAGCCATGGATATAGCACTATGGGTGGAATATAATGGTGGTTGTGGAGAAGACAAAAAGGGAGAAGATAGTCTCACATTAACTAGGCATATTAACGGGCTATGGAGATGCCCATTAATAGATATCAATGTGAGTGAGTAGGGATTGCCATGCAACGGATGCACTAGAGCTATAAATGAAGCTCAACAAAAGAAACTAGTGGGTGTGCATCCAACTTGCTTGCTCATGAAGACCTAGGGCAATTTGAGGAAGCGCATCATTGGAATATACAAGCCAAGTTCCATAATGAAAGATTCCCACTAGTATATGAAAGTGATAACATGAGAGACTCTACTATGAAGATCATGGTGCTACTTTGAAGCACAAGTGTGGTAAAAGGATAGTAACATTGTCCCTTCTCTCTTTTTCTCTCATTTTTTATATTATTTTTTTATTTTTATATGGCCTTTCTCCTTTTTTATGGCCTTTCCCTTTTTTATTTGGGCTTCTTTGGCCTCTTTTTTTTAATTTTTCGTCCGAAGTCTCATCCCGACTTGTGGGGGAATCATAGTCTCCATCATTCTTTCCTCACTGGGACAATGCTCTAATAATGATGATTATCACACTTTTATTTTTCTTACAACTCAACAATTACAACTCGATACTTAGAACAAAATATGACTCTATGTGAATGCATCCGGCGGTGTACCGGGATATGCAATATGACAATGATGAATGTGTCATGATGAACTAGATGGTGGAAAGTTGCATGACAATATATCTCGGAATGGCTATGGAAATGCCACAATAGGTAGGTATGGTGGCTGTTTTGAGGAAGGTATATGGTAGGTGTATGATATAGGTGAAAGTTGTGCGGTATTAGAGAGGCTAGCAAGGGTGGAAGGGTGAGAGTGCGTATAATCCATGAACTCAACATTAGTCATGAAGAACTCATATACTTATTGCAAAAATTTAGAAGCTATCAAAGCAAAGTACTACGCGCATGCTCCTAGGGGGATAGATTGGTAGGAAAAGACCATCGCTTGTCCCCGACCGCCACTCATAAGGAAGACAATCAATAAGTAAATCATGCACTGACTTCATCACATAACGGTTCACCATACGTGCATGCTACGGGAATCACAAACTTCAACACAAGTATTCTTTAAATTCACAACTACTCAACTAGCATGACTTTAATATTATCACCTCCATATCGCAAAACAATTATCATGCTTCAATCTTTTCTTAGAATTCAACACACTCAAAAGAAAGTTTCACAAATCTTGAATACCAAGCATATTATTATTAGGCAAATTACCATGCTATTTAAGAGACTCTCAAATTAATTTAAGTGAAGCATGAGAGATCAATAGTTTCTTTAAAACGAATCCACCACCGTGCTCTAAAAGGTCTAAGTGAAGCACACAGAGCAAAATTATCTAGCTCAAAAGATATAAGTGAAGCACATAGAGCAAAATTATCTAGCTCAAAAGATATAAGTGAAGCACATAGAGCAAAATTATCTAGCTCAAAAGATATAAGTGAAGCACATAGAGTATTCTATCAAATTTGAATTCATGTATGGCTCTCTAAAAAGGTGTGTACAGCAAGGATGATTGTGGTATACTAGCAAACAAAGACACAAATAATACAAGACGCTCCAAGCAAAACACATATCATGTTGGTGAATAAAAATATAGCTCCAAGTAAATTACCGATGGAAGTGGACGAAAAGAGGGGATGCCTTCCGGCGCATCCCCAAGCTTTAAATTTTTGGTGTCCTTGGATTTTCTTGGGGGTGCCATGGGAATCCCCAAGCTTAGGCTCTTGCCACTCCTTTTTCCATGATCCATCAAAAGAATTCACCCAAAACTTGAAAACTTCACAACACAAAACTCAAAATAGAAAACTCGTGAGCTCCGTTAGCGAAAGAAAACAAAAGACCACTTCAAGGTACTGTAATGAACTCATTATTTATTTATATTGGTGTTAAACCTAATGTATTCCAACTTATGTATGTATGATAAACTATTTTACTAGCCATAGATTCATCAAAATAAGCAAACAACACACAAAAAACAGAATCTGTCAAAAACAGAACAGTCTGTAGTAATCTGTAGCTAGCGCAAGATCTGGAACCCGAAAAATTCTAAAATAAATTGCTGGACGTGAGGAATTTATCTATTAATCATCTGAAAAAATAATTAACTAAATATCACTTTTCCAATAAAAATGACAGCAGTTCTCGTGAGCGCTAAAGTTTCTGTTTTTTACAGCAAGTTCAACAAGACTTTCCCCAAGTCTTCCCAATGGTTCGACTTGGCACAAACACTAATTAAACACAAAAAACACAACCTAAAAAGAGGCTAACAAATTTATTTATTACTAAACAGGAGAAAATAGCAAGGAATAAAAATAAAATTGGGTTGCCTCCCAACAAGCGCTATCGTTTAACGCCCCTAGCTAGGCATAACAAGCAAGAATAGATCTAGGTATTGCCATCTTTGGTAGGCAATCCATAAGTGGCTCTCATGATAGTTTCATATGGTAATTTTATTTTCTTTCTTGGAAAGTGTTCCATGCACTTTTTTAATGGAAATTGAAATCTAATATTCCCTTCCTTCATATCAATAATCGCACCAACCATTCTAAGGAAAGGTCTACCAAGAATAATAGGGCAAGAAGGATTGCAATCTATATCAAGAACAATGAAATCTATGGGCACATAATTCCTATTTGCAACAATAATTACATCATTAATTCTTCCCATGGGTTTCTTAATAGTGGAATCCGCAAGATGCAAGTTTAGAGAGCAATCATCAAAATTACGGAAATCTAGTAAATCACACAAAGTCTTGGGAATAGTAGAGACACTAGCACCCAAATCACACAAAGCATAAAACTCATAATCTTTAATTTTAATTTTAATAGTTGGTTCCCACTCATCATAGAGTTTTCTAGGCATAGAAAGTTTCAACTCAAGTTTTTCTTCATAGGATTGCATCAAGGCATCAATAATATGTTCGGTAAAGGCTTTATTTCGACTATAAGCATGTGGAGAATTTAGCACGGTTGCAACAAGGAAATACAATCAATTAAAGAGCAATTTTCATAATTAAATTCCTTTAAATCCAATATAGTGGGTTTAGCAACATCTAGATTTTTATTTCTTTCCATCCCACTTTCATCAATTTCATCATTAAGATCTAAACACTCCAAATTTTTAGAACGCCTTCTAGGTAAAGGAAGATCATATTCAGTTTCATCAAGATTCATATTGCAAAACAAAGATCTAATTGGAGACACATCAATAACTTTTAGATCTTCATCATTACTTTCATAGGAATTGGAAGAACACGCTTTAATAAAGGCATCTTTGGAAGCACGCATCCTAGCGGTTCTTTCTTTACACTCATCAATTGAAATTCTCATGGCTTTTAGAGAATCATTAATATAATGCTTAGGTGGAATAGATCTAAGTTTCAAAGCATCAACATCAAGAGCAATTCTATCAACGTTCCTAGCCAAATCATCACAAGATTCAGCATCGGTAAGAGGAGCAATCGGAGTGCTAAGGAAATCATTATTATTGGTATTGGTGAAGTCACACAATTTGGTAGTATCTTGAGCCATCGCGACAAGCAAGCAATCTAACACACGAGCAAACAAAAGCAAACGAGCAAAAAGAGGCAAATAGAGAGGGAGGATAGAGAGAGGGCAAATAAAACGGCAAGGGTGAATTGGGGGGAGAGGAAAGCGAGAGGCAAATGGCAAATAATGTAATGCGAGAGATAGGGATTGTGATGGGTACTTGGTATATTCACTTTTTGCGTAGACTCCCCGGCGACGGTGCCAGAAATCCTTTTTGCTACGTCTTGAGATTGCGTTGGTTTTCCCCGAAGAGGAAGGGATGATGCAGCAGAGTAGCGTAAGTATTTCCCTCAGTTTTTGAGAACCAAGGTATCAATCCAGTAGGAGGCCACGCTCAAGTCCCTCGTACCTGCACAAAGCGATAGCTACTCGCAACCAACGCGATTAGGGGTTGTCAAGCCCTTCACGGTCACTTATGAGAGTGAGATCTGATAGATAGAATATTTTTTGGTATTTTTGATATAAAGATGCAAGGTAAAAAGTAAAGGCAAAGTAAATAGCCAAACAATATTAAAGTGATGGAGATTGATATGATGAGAATAGACCCGGGGGCCATAGGTTTCACTAGTGTCTTCTCTCAAGAGCATAAGTATTCTACGGTGGGTGAACAAATTACTGTTGAGCAATTGATAGAATTGTGCATAATTATGAGAATATCTAGGCATGATCATGTATATAGGCATCACGTCCGTGACAAGTAGATCGAAACGATTCTGCATCTAGTACTATTACTCCACTCATCGCCCGCTATCCAGCATGCATCTAGAGTATTAAGTTAAAAACAGAGTAACACCTTAAGCAAGATGACATGATGTAGAGAGATAAATTCATGCAATATGAAATAAACCCCATCTTGTTATCCTCGATGGCAACGATACAATACATGCCTTGCTGCCCCTTCTGTCACTGGGTAAGGACACCGCAAGATCGAACCCAAAGCTAAGCACTTCTCCCATGGCAAGAACTACCAATCTAGTTGGCCAAACCAAACGGATAATTCGAAGAGACTTGCAAAGATAACCAATCATACATAAAAGAATTCAGAGAAGATTCAAATATTATTCATAGATAGACTTGATCATAAACCCACAATTCATCGGTCTCAACAAACACACCGCAAAAGGAAGATTACATCAAATAGATCTCCACAAGAGAGGGGGAGAACTTTGTATTGAGATTCAAAGAGAGAGACGAAGCCATCTAGCTACTAACTATGGACCCGAAGGTCTGAGGTAAACTACTCACACTTCATCGGAGAGGCTATGGTGATGTAGAAGCCCTCCGTGATGACGGCCCTCTTCCGGCGGAGCTCCGGAACAGGCCCCAAGATGGGATCTTGTGGATACAGAAAGTTGCGGCGGTGGAATTAGGTTTTTTGCTCCTGTTCTGATCGTTTTGGGGGTACGTGTGTATATATAGGAGGAAGAAGTACGCCAGAGGAGCAACGAGGGGCCCACGAGGCAGGGGGCGCGCCCTAGGGGGGCGCCCCCCACCCTCGTGACCGCCGCAATTCATCGGTCTCAACAAACACACCGCAAAAGGAAGATTACATCAAATAGATCTCCACGAGAGAGGGGGAGAACTTTGTATTGAGATTCAAAGAGAGAGAAGAAGCCATCTAGCTACTAACTATGGACCCGAAGGTCTGAGGTAAACTACTCACACTTCATCGGAGAGGCTATGGTGATGTAGAAGCCCTCCGTGATGACGACCCTCTTCCGGCGGAGATCCCGAACAAGCCCCAAGATGAGATCTCGTGGATACAGAAAGTTGCGGCGGTGGAATTAGGTTTTTGGCTCCTGTTCTGGTCGTTTGGGGGTACGTGTGTATATATAGGAGGAAGAAGTACGCCGGAGGAGCAACGAGGGGCCCATGAGGCAGGGGGCGCGCCCTAGGGGGGGGGGGCGCCCCCCACCCTCGTGACCGCCTCTTTTGTTCCTTGGAGCAGGGTCCAAGTCTCCTAGATCACGTTCGGTGAGAAAATCACGTTCCCGAAGATTTTATTCCGTTTGGACTCCGTTTGATATTCCGTTTCTTCAAAACACCGAAATAGGCAAAAAAACGGCAATTCTGGGCTGGGCCTCCGGTTAATAGGTTAGTCCCAAAAATAATATAAAAGTGGAAAATAAAGCCCAATATAGTCCAAAACAGTAGATAATATAGCATGGAGCAATCAAAAATTATAGATACGTTGGAGACGTATCATGGTGTCGTGTCGGGGTGTCAAGGCAGTCTCGGGGTGCTGTGTCGTGGTTGCGGTGTCGAGGCGGGGTCGGGGTGTTGAGGCAGGGTCGGGGTGTCATATTAGGGTGTCGAGGCGGGGTTAGGGTGTCCTGTTGGGGGTCGGGGTGTCGTGTCGTGGTCGGGGTGTTGGTGGTGTTGTGTCGGGGTGTCGAGGCGGTCTCGGGGTGTCGTGTCGGGGGTCAGGGTGTCGATGGTGTCTTGTCGGGGTGTGGCATTGTGTAATAATTTTATGGCAATTCATAGCCTCTTTGTTTTCTTCTTCTCCCCCTCCTCTTCTTCTTATTCTTCTTCTTTTCTTCTCCTAATAAATTTTTTCAAGAACTAACCTAACTAACCTAGAAACTAACCTAACTAACCTTGTTTAAAGATAACTAACCTAGAAAATCAAACTAACCTAGAAAATCAAACTAACTAACCTAGAAGCAGGTTTATATTTCCTCTAAATGATTCGATGTTATTGTTGCAATATTAACTCGATATACAACCTAAATGGGTCGGACTAAGGTTATCACAACCACAAGCTTTCCAAGAAAACTAACACCGAAGGTTATCACATGAAAACTGACATAACAAACAGGTTCAGAACAAGCAAAAATGTTGTACAAGGATTTAAGGGACTATCAAGGGATCACTATGTAAAAATCCACAAGTAAACTAACAACTTAAACAGGTTGCCAATTCCATACCAAACGAAGTTTTATGCATCAGTATTACCATGCAAGATTACACATTGAGGCCTAACTTAGGATGGAGTTTGGACATCACCACGTAGGAAACATGTTTCTATATCTCTGCTATGTCACAATGAAGGTGGGATGGCTAGTAATAGCACTAGTTCGATTCAACCCAAATGGATTGGGCTTAATTGACTTGACAGATTACAACAGCCATAACACAGTACACGTCACACTGATTTGATAACAAAATTAGCACATCAGATGGGTTCAAATCAAAACAGGCTACTGATTCTAAATCAAATCCCAGAATAGAGAGGCTAACATTGCAATCTACACCTGACACGGAAATTAAGGGACCACCAAGCCAAAATCTACGAGTAAACTAACATCCGAAACATTCTAGGCAGCCCAATCACAAACTAAAAGAAAAAAAGGGGGGGGGAGCTCACCGAAGTGGGTCGGCGGGACACCGGGGCGGCGGGGTGTC
>NC_041388.1:111171910-111218391 GCF_002162155.2 Triticum dicoccoides
CGGCGAGGGCGGTGGGGGTCGGGAGCGGCAGCGAGGGCGGTCGGGGTTGGCGGCGGCAGGGGCGGCTTGGGCACGGGGACGGTGCGGTGATGGGAGAGAGACAGAGGGGAGAAAGAGGATGGCGCGGGTGCTGACCTTTTTTGTTAACTCAAATCTCTTTGTCATCTGTTAGCAGACGACAAAGAGCCTAGGTAGTGGGGTGGGGCCGGGGGGAACGACTGTTAGGTGGGCCACCTTCTTTGCCATCCGCTAGTGTACTGCAAAGAAAGCGGCCATTAAGTTCTTCTCGTTAGTGGGCCACCCACCCTTTTGACGTCTGCTAGCTGACGGCAAAGCTTCTATGTCGTCCGCTAGCAGACGGCAAATGGACGGCTGACAGCAAACATGATATTTGCCGTCCGCTCCTTCTTTGCCATCAGTTTTCTGTAAGCTTATGGCAATGACCATCTTTGGCATCAGCTGGCTGACGGCAAAGAGACGTCTGACGGCAAAGATCCTGATTCTAGTAGTGGCTAATATATTTCCATGCTAGATATGTTATTATCACAATGAGTGTTTATTCACTTGTCATTGCACGAGAGTAAGGAAAAGGTATTAGGGATGCCCACTCCCGAAATGAAAAATGAATTTACTTTATGTTTTCAAATAATAAATTCCTTGGAAAGTGTTGGTATGGAAGGCACCCGTGGATATGGCTAGCCATGGAAGGTGAAAGTATGGTTGAAAAAGGAATAAACTTTAATTTCTGTCTAGGAAACGTCTATGATATATCTAGGATGGAAAGTATTGGGAACTACTCGATCATTGTCGTAGATAGGAAAATCATGCCTCCCAAAATGTTGTTATCTCTATGTTTTTTCGCTTTGAGCTCTGGCACCTCTATAAATCCCTAATTCCCTCTGCGAAGGGCCTTTCTTTTACTTTATGCAATTTTTATTTTTAATTTTAGTCTCCATCTTCTCTTATAAAGCGCCAACTAGGGGCACTATGATCGTACTTGAGCATTGGGTGTAGCTAATATGCGAGTGTGTTTCATGAATGGATCAATGATTGAGCATGATGGGCTAGGGATAACTTATTTTAGCGTTGATATTTTGAAAGACATGGTTTCTCGTTGATATGCTCGAGTATTTAAGTCTCATGTCAAAACTAGACTATTGCTTTGAACCATATAAAAATCCAAATGTCCATGCTATAAATAAAAGAATATGAGATGACATGTTAGGCAGCATTCCACATCAAAATTCTGTTTTTATCATTTACCTACTCGAGGATGAGCAGGAATTAAGCTTGGGGATGCTGATACGTCACCAACGCATCTATAAGTTTTTATTGTTCCATGTTGTTATACTATCATTCATGGATGTTTTACAATCATTTTACAGTCATTTTATATCATTTTTTGGTACTAACCTATTGACATAGTGCCAAGTGTCGGTTACTATTTCTGCATGTTTTTTACATTGCTGGAAATGAATATTAAATGGAGTCCAAATGCAGCGAAACTTTTTGTGGATATTTTGGACCAGAAGACATCCAATGGGCCGGAGAAACACCTGGGGGTGCTCCGAGGGGAGCACAACCCACCAGGGCATGCCTGTAGGCCCAAGCTTACCCTGGTGGGTTGTGCCCACCTCGGGTGCCTCCCAAACCGCCTCTTTACTCTATAAATACCCCAATATTCCATAAACCCTAGGGGAGTCGACGAAAATCAATTCTAGCCACCGCAAGTTCCAAAAACCACCAGATTCAATCTAGACACCATCACCGAGGGGTTCATCATGTCCATTAGTGCCTCTCCGATGATGCGTGAGTAGTTCTTTGTAGACCTTCGGGTCCGTAGTTAGTAGCTAGATGGCTTCCTCTCTCTCGTTTGATTCTCAATACAATGGTTTCTTGGAGATCCATATGATGCAACTCTTTTTGCGGTGTGTTTGTTGGGATCTGATGAACTTTGAGTTTATGATCAGATCTATCTTTTTATCCATGAAAGTTATTTGAGTCTTCTTTCATGTCTTATATGCATGATTGCTTATAGCCTTGTATTTCTTCTCCGATATTTGGGTTTTGTTTGGCCAACTTGATCTATTTATCTTGGAATGGGAAGAGGTGCTTACTAATGGGTTCGATCTTGTGGTGCTTGATCCCAGTGACAGAAGGGGAACCGACACGTATGTATCGTTTCTATTAAGGATAACAAGATGGGGTCTATTTCTACATAAATAGATCTTGTCTACATCATGTCATCGTTCTTATTGCATTACTTCATTTCTCCATGAACTTAATACAGTAGATGCATGCTGGATAGCGATCGATGTGTGGAGTAATAGTAGTAGATGCAGACAGGAGTCGGCCTACTAATCTTAGATGTGATGCCTATGTAATGATCATTTCCTGGATATCGTCATGATTATTTGAAGTTCTATCAATTGCCCAATAGTAATTTGTTTGCCCACCATTTGCTTTTTTTCTCGAGAGAAGCCACTAGTGAAACCTACGGCCCCCGGGTCTATTCTTTATCATATTTTCCTTTGCGATCTATTTTCCTTTGCTTTTATTTTTAGATCTATTAGACCAAAAATAAAAAAATACCTTGCTGCACTTTATTTTATTTGGTGTTCGATCTATCAAATTATTACAACTGTCTCACGTCTGTTTGCCAATTTCTGGTGCCGTTACCTGAAAGGGATTGACAACCCCTTTAACACGTCAGGTTGCGAGTATTTGTTATTTGTGTGTACTTGTTGTTCACGTAGTGTTGCTTGGTTCTCCTACTGGTCCAATAACCTTGGTCTCATCACTGATGGAAATACCTACCGTCGTTGTGTTGCATCATCCCTTCCTCTTTGGGGAAATACCGACGTAGTTCTAGCAGACATCATGGGGCCGGTGGGGGCTTATGAGGATAGGGTGAGTTGGGTGATGGTGCCATCGGAGAATGCTGGGAACCAGTAATTATAGGCGCAAGGTAGGTGAACCAGCATGTCACAGGAAACACGACGGTCATCGCAGTCATCAGAATTCAATGCATAAGCAGGCATGGCTTAGCGCGGCTTGTCGTGGAAAACTAGAAAAATTGAAATTATGACTGTGTCGCACCGTGCCGTCCCATCAATGGTGTGTCACGTCTGTGTTGGGTCACACGTCGGCATGACGGTCAAACGAGTGTGCTCTATTCATCTAGATGAGGTACGTGCGTGATCCGCTAGTTATTCATCGGATAGTGTATGTGTAGGATCGCAATAGCGGATGAACGTTTGCTGGGAGAGAAGGCATTTGCGAATGTTTTTGCTGGCAGTTTCTTCATATTCTCATGGCATTTTCTTCAGAACAACATGTCAGTTTCTTCAGAGGAAGGCATTTTTATTCAAAAAACTGCCACTTCAGATCTTGGGTCGCAACTAAAACTACGAGGAGCATATTAGTAGGCTAGCTAGTGACCGATCAGTAACTTGTAAACACTAACCGAACAGAATTAAGGAACTGGTAGTAACTTGTAAACACTGAGAACACATAAATAAGGATCATGCTTCGCACAGTTGTAAGAGCCAATCCATTCGAAATGTTCACATGAGACTCACATGCCTGTCATTATAATATGTTCACATTAGTAGCCGAAATTCACAACCAACTAGTACGATTCCCATACATAAGATCAACATGTTAATGCATCTCAATGATTCGCAGATCATATACAAATATGTAGCTCCAAAAGCAAAGATATAGAAAAAACATCTATTATTCCAACTAACATGGATGCTTCTCTGGGCCAACATTCAGTACAAAGTGAAAGACAAATTTGTTTGTGAAATCTACAATTCCTCTTGCAAACGTATGTGGTTTCACCAACAGCTGGAACCATGAGAATGAACCACACATGATGGAGGAACATCCACTGCAATATGATTTGGTCTTCTCTCGATCACGTGGCGAAACTATTTTTGGAAACAAACTTTAACTTAGGCAAAATGATGCCCATTGTATAATCAGACCAAAGCAACGAAGCACCTAGTGTTGGCCAATAAATAGTACAATAGTAGTTTTGTGCAGTCCATGAAGTGACTATCCAATCTTTCTGTGTCTATTTTCAAATGACACTGCATGTAGTGACTATACTATTCCCTTGTGCAGTTCCACCAAAATTGCGGTCACTTTGTTTGTTTGCCAAATAGCAATAGGAGATATCTATCTGCACAAATATAAATCAGCTAGTAAACATATACCCCACCTTGTGTTTTTGGTTTAAACATGTCTCTTCTGCTTAGCATCTGTCATGTTTTGCACTGGACAATTTCAGACTGTCATGTTTTGCCCTGTAAAATTTTGTACTAAATTGATTTGCTTATATAGAGCAAAAATATAGCACCTATTCTTCATCAGACCAAATAGAAACGGGCAGACATCTCTACCTACACAAATATCAAGCAGCTAGTAAACATGTACCCCACCTTGTATTTTTGGTTTAAATACATCTCTTCCGCTTAGCATATGCCATGTTTTGCACTTGACAATTTGATACAGTCAGGTTTTGCCCTGGACAATTTCATACTGAATTGATTTGCTGGTTCAGAGCAGAAATATAGCGCCTATTCTTCATCAGACCAAGGATATCCATTTTCGCAGTGATGGAAGAGGTGAAATCGATACAACCGAAATTGAGCATCCAATCATATAAGCATGTCCTGCACCTCCAATGTAGGTCCACCCTGCTAATAAATTCACATGCAAACCACTAATATTACTATCTAATGACAGTACAACAAGAGTAGCGAGATAGTAGCAAACCATGTACCTTTATAATGAACAACTTATAGTGCCACCAATTGGATATAACGGTTTGGAAGAAAGCATGCTCCTAATGTTGAACCATTTGGACTTTTTGTGCAGTTCCACTAAAATCGAGCATCCCTATTTGTATGGATATTGAAAGTGTGATTACTATAAAAGTGGCACTAGTTGAAGCATAGGCTCACAAATATAAGCATTCCAATTTCTTAATGGGAAAAGGTAGCAAGACTGTTTCTAACCACCTATTTGAAGGAGTAAATAAGGCAATTTATACCTACTAATAAAGCAAGGTGTGTTTCTTCGATTTTTTCATCCGTTCACCGTCGAAAAGTGTTTTTCCCTATCCGAGGTGGTACTAAATTTTTGTGCCTCCATTTGCTAGAAAAGAAAAATCGGTTTTCGTATATGGGTCGTGCAAATTGTGGCCCGTCGAAACTAGCCCACTGATTTCGCTGCACACACACTGCTATCAAAACCCTATTTACCGCACCTGGCGACAAATAGTCTGACCTTAGCACATGGCCCAAGGCTATGCTAGCCTGTTTTCTTGTTTCTTCTGTGTTTTATTTCTATTTTATTTTTCATTCCTTTATCTATTTTTTCCTTGTAAACTTTAATTATTTTCTTAAATACAAAATTAAAAAAAAAACCAAAACTTTGATTTGTTTTTCCATTTTTTAGAAAATAATTCCGAATAACAATTTTTTATAAAAAAATTGCTTTTCCAAAAGAAATCGAGATATTCAAAATATAATTATATTATAGAAAATGTTCCATTTTTTCTAAAAAAATTATGTTCTCCAAAACAAATTGGAATTTTCAAAATAAAATTGGATTTTAAAAAATGTTGTTGATTCTATAAATATTCCTGTTTAGTGAAATGTTCACAAATGCAAAATAATGACGTGGTTAAATTAAACATATTTTTACAAATTATTATAAATGTTCAAAACATGCTCCTGTTTTAAAAAATGTGCCCAAATAAAAAAATAGTAATTTTTTGAAGGTTCCCATTTTCAATAAATGTTTGTGAATTTTAGAAAAATCTCCCTATTTCAAATGTTGTTCATCCTTTTCCAAAATGAACGAATTTTTTGAAAAACTTTCCAGGATTAAAAAATTGTTCATGTTTAAAAATATTTTACAATTCATAAATATTAATTTATTTTTGGAAGATTTCAAAAAAAGTGTTTGAATATGGTGATGCATTATGTTCTTAAACGTTCACGCTGGTCATTGGTAAACAGGACCTGTTTATTCGAGTGGCCAGTACCCAGTGGTCGAGTTTTTAGGTCGTGAGTTCGATCCTTCAACTTGTCGTTTTTTTAGATTTATACCCGTGCCTTGTAAATACAGGTCCTTTTGGTGCGTAGGAGTGGGCTGGCTCAGACGCGAACTATTGTGCGTCGCATGCGCTATTTGACGCTAAAAGATTATGCTTTTTGGCTATAATTGAAAGAAATTGTGGACACAAGCCAACAAAAGAGAATATGCTGAATTGGCTCTAATGAAAAGAACTGTAGGCACGTGACCGCTAAAATAATCAAAGAGAATAAACCCCGATAAAAAAGGGACTGCCTGGTTATTCCTGGATTATGCTAATGAGACTTGATTTATGTACTACAATTATTAATCCATTCGGTTACCTTGCAGTAGGAGAGAGTAATGAAGGAGTCGTGCCCTGAAGGTCGCCGCACAGCCACCAAATGTGGAGGGAGCCACAACCCCGACACGAGGGCGAACCCAAAGGAAAAAAAGGCATGAGTTGGTTGGTCGTCGTCACGCCGACTAACCCCACCACTATCAAGATCTCGCAGGCCAAACATGATCTAAGAGAAGACCACAACTCATTGCTCTATCGCTCCACTGTTGTGCAGACCGTTTTTTGTGCACACATTAATTATCTCCCCCATTGCTTCTCAGAAGAATATCTCTACCGTTGCAAAGCACGGGAATATGTGCTCAATTATAATATGCATGAACGTTCAGAATTAACAAAACCAAAATTTGGTAAATGTGCAGAATTCCAAAATTTTGTCGCTATTTTGAAAAATATTCAGAACTTGAATTTTTTCCCCATTATTCCAAAAATATTATTGTTTTGCAAAATTGTTTGAGATTTCTAAAATGAAAATGCCATTTAAAAATGGCCCAAATTCGAAAAATATTCTTGGTTTAGTGAAATTTTCATAATTCAAAATAATGTTCGTGTATAAAAGATACACATTTTCGAAAATTATTATGAATTTTCAACGCATGTTCCCAAAAAATTTTCAACGCATGTTCCCAAAAATATTATGAATTATTATGAATTTTCAATGCATGTTCCCACAAATTCATATAATGTCCATCTTTTTATAAAAAAAGTTTGTGTTTTCAAAAAATGTTCGTTTATTTGAAAAGATGTTCATGTTTCAAATTTTGTTCACGTTTTCTGAAAGTGTACATAATTTTGAAAAATCTGTTCATGTTTCAAATTTTGTTCAAGTTTTCTGAAAGTGTACATAATTTTGAAAAATTTGTTCAGGATTTTAAAAATGGTTCATGTTTCCTACAATATTCAGAAACTTCATACCTTAAAATCTTCTCGATTGAAAGGAAAAGTAGATTGAATAATTTATAGGCCTTCTCTGGCGTACGACGGCATAACAAAACTCTTAAATCCCTCAATAAATGAATGGAAAAATAACGGATTGATTGCTTCACACCCGATGAAACAGAGAAGGTAAATATTTTTTCCATGTGCACATAGGGTTTTTCTTGCACATATAAATCTCATTAACTTTAAATGCATATTATTATTTCTCCCGTTTCAACGCACTGGCATATGTGCTAGTAGTAGCTAATGTCAGGAAGGCGTACATAGAATTTTCTTAAAAACTGAATCATTCCTGACCTTTCCTCTTCTTTTAAGCATATTTTGTGCAGTTCAACTAAAATAAAATGTCATCACTGCCTTGACTATTTAGTGACACTGTACGAAAATAAATGACTAAACATTACATCATGATGTCAGGTATGTAATCGACATGCATTAGAGACAAACATACAGATCTCCTCCGATAACATAATGAACATTAATTTTAACAATGGTGTGACTAGCTTTACTGGGATAATTTGAGTGAACTCTACAGCCTCTGTTCCTTAATATAGGACGTTTTTGCAGTTCAATTTAAAGTACCCAAACGTCTAGTATTTAGAAAAACAGGTAGTAGTTTTCTTGAGCGCATATCTGGGAAAGCTTGCCATACTTTAAAGCTTGTCCATACGCTAATGCAACACCATTTGAATAATACAGATATACACTAATTCAGTGGCTAGTGCAACAGTAGAGTAGTTTTCTTATTACGGGGTACTGTGCAATGGTTTTACTAAACAAATTTCCATAAGCTAGCACTAGAAGGTTTCTGTAAGCATTAACAATACAAAATGTATAGGTAACAAGTTTCAGCATTGGTATACTAGCTGTGCAACAGAATTAAACCAAATACAAAAGTATGAAGGCAACTAGCATTATTAACTAATGACAGTATAATTTTTTTGCAAACCATGTACCTTCAAGGTAAATATCATTTCGAACTCGAGGGGACGTCAAAATTGCTACCCCAATCTTGATAATCGATCAAACATAAAAACTTGATCGAACGAATCAAGAGAATAGCCGGAGGAGGAGGTGCCCACTCTTGACCTTTCCTCATATCTTCATAATTTTTTGTGTAGTTTAACCAAAATAAAATGACAGCAACGCCTTGGCATTTTGGTGACACTGTACAAAAAATGACTTATCTCATGAAAGTGAGGTATGTAATCTATAAGCATTAACGGTGCAAAAATCTGAAGGTAATAACAAGTTTCATCATTGGTATACTGGTTGTGCAACAGCATTAGAATGCCTTAGCTAAAAAATCTTTAATACATCCACAATCAACAGCTAGCCCTGAAATAATCCAGTGACATTCAATGGCATTGCTTAAATTTATCAGTCCCATTAGACTGAGTGCGACATTAGTTAAATGTGGCATCACTTTAGCAGTAGCATTGCTTTACTTTACCGTTGGCATCATACTAACAGCAAAAAAGTGGCAATAAGAGCATGGGAGGCCCATTCGGACAGTGAGCACACAAGTACGATGTACCTCCACGGCCACATAGAGTGGTGAGGGAGGTATGGTTGCCTAGAGAAACACATATCTAGGCAGCATATGTGGATTACATCCCGTTTTTGTTCTCTTTAGCCACATTTTCCAATGTGAGGACAACAAGCTGATCGACCTGATCATTCTCTATTGCGTTTTCATGCCTTTCTACCGTTTTTCACCCTTTTTCAACCAAGAGACACGAGACTCGTTCCTTAGCTATAGATTTTCCCCTTTTCATCCTAGATGCGGGTTCAATGCCTAGTCTTTTGGACAGTACTTTCTCCCTTCCTTTCCTTATTCAACCCAGACTTGGATTAGTCTGCATGAAGTAGGGTTTCCTTTAATAGTGCAAATTAAGGTTTTCGTTTGCGTGACCAGCAGAGCAGAGGATAGCAAATTGGGAAGATGGTGGAGTGGAAAAAGATTCACATGCAACGACATGGCAGATGGGGCAATAGAACAAGGGTATGGTTCGAAAAGAGGTAGCATACCTGAGGATCAACGGGAAGTGGCTTTGCTCGTGGTCTTATTCCACCGCACACACTACGACAGTGAGCTTGGGGATGGAGGCCATCCCGCGTGGGTGCTAGGTCTGAGAGGACGGCCTTGTCATCGGTGGATGACCTCGCTCACTGGCGACGAGTGCGTCAACACTGCACGTCCTTTTCTTCCCCGGCAGTTCTTTGACCACCGGTAAGGAGGGAGAGAGAGGCCGTCTTTTTTAGATCTGGAGAGAGGGTGATAGTGTGAGAAGCAAGCGGGCAGCCCTTAGCAAGAAAGCGCTGAAGCTCCAACCTATATATCTTTTTTGATACTAGTACTAGAGGTGGAGTAGTGGTAGAGTAGTTTATACTCCTATTTTCTCTGCATACAATACCAGTTAGTCGTACTTCAAAACTGAACAGCACACCATTAAAAAAATAAAGTCAAGAAATAATGCGGCACCTCGGGCCAATGCGGCCAGATCGCATTTTTGACGAGAAATGACACACCATGTTTCATTGACATGTGGTCCCATTCCAACATGTCACTGAGACGATGGTGAGTCCTTTTGTACAATTTCTGAATGGACGTCTATGTAGGCCGGGGCGCCTCTTCCTGTACCATGGCAACCATCCACCGCCTCTTCGCCTTTCCCTCTCGATTTGGAACTGCTGTCGCATGCTCTTCCTCCCTCCGCCATTTTCCTTCACCCTTCCTTCCGCCATTGTTCGATCGTCTTCTCCATGGAGGGAACAGGCTAGAAACGACCCCGTTATTCTTGCTCCGATCTGAAAGATGACGTGGTGGAGGAACTCATTGATCGGTGCGACGTCGTCATCTCGGCTAGCATGGCAGGTTCCTTCAAGTCCATTCTCAACTCAACTAACAACATCATTACAAAGAACCCAAGGGTCCAGGAGCGGTTTGATCTCCGCTATCTTCTTCTCCATGACCCTGCTCGTTGGCGTGCGGATGATAGAAGCCTCGGTTTTTGCACGTTGATGCCACTTGATAATGATACATGTGATGTTAAGGTGCCATCGCTTGAGGGTCAGGCTTGGGTAGTTTCAAATGGAGATTTGGTTGTTTATATTGGGTACAACTGTGAGTGGGAACTTGTGAATGTTTACACTCGTCACCGGGTTCCACTTCAAAAAATCTCAGACTGCCCTGAAGTTGACCACACCGGTATTCTAGGTATGTTCAAATATGATCATGGTTACTGTCGTCTACAGAAGATAGCAATTTGCCGAGTTCTCAACCACTCTTGGGGTTATAGGAATGCTTGTGTTGTAGCTATCTTCGACAAGGTTGTTGTCATCCTTCATACTTCGACTCGATGGATATTGCTCCAAAATCAGTTTCTGTACACTGATGTGTATTATGATGCAATTCAATACAAGGGTCTTGTGTTTGCTGCTACCACTTCTAGCACTATTTTCGCATGGGATCCTTATTGTTTCGGTATTTTTGTCTTCCATTGTAATAATAATTGTTTCATTCACCATGCATGTGAGTTAGTATCCCCGTACTAATTAACCTTCTTTGTTGCCAAGGTCCAGTCAACATTCCCCCACAGATACTTGGAATTTTTTACTATAATCAAGGGGCAGATGACGATGGTGACGATCATGAGCATGAAGACGAGCAGGACCTACACACTCAGTGGCCCCTAGCAACTTATTCCAATGGATCACCTCTTCTTGTCTGTATACAGGGCACTGCTTATGTTACCAAGGAAGTAGGTGTTATCTCCCATGGTCGCACTCTCCGGACCTATTCCAACATCGGTTGCAGGGTATTCGGGATGGATACTAGTTTGCTAGCACCATCACCTTCTCCCTGGTTCAATATTGATAGTCTTGGAGAAAACTCACTCTTCCTTGGAGTAAACTATCCACTGATGGTGAAAGGCGATCCATCTGCTGTTGGCACAATGTTACTACCATTTATGAGAAGCAACTATATATATGCCTCAGACATTGCTATGCTTCCCTACCATGGCTATCATAATATGCGTCCTGATATAGGCCGCTTCAGCCTGGATGATGATTCTTGTGTTGGTATCAAGATTGAAAATAGCTAGCCCTACCCAAAGTATCACTTCTGGTTCAAAGCAAGCATTTCCAACACCAAGGATTGGTTAGCGTGAAGTTTATTTCATCGCTTTGTTATTTGTTGTGTGAGAAAAACTTTAGTATTTATAATGTATCCTCATTGTCGTTGTGGGTTGATGACCTGTTGTATGTAATGCTAAATGATATGCCTGTGATAAACTTACTAAATTTATGAATGGCTTTCGAGTCTCTTCTTAGAGTGGGTGCTGTGACGAGGCAAAAAAAATCCCAAATACGTAATTGTACGTGCATTGCAACAGGTTATGGGATGAGTCCAATCAACAATAGTACTACTATTTGTACTAGCTTCACATGCTTCGCGCGTCGGGCAGGTGTTTTTACTGTAGCTGCGAATCCCATCATCCTAGGTCCTCGGATGAGTCCAATCAACTATAGAAATTGCATTATGATGTTTGGGTTCAAACTTTAAAAACTGCTGCACTATCTCTAAGTCTACGTATACGTAATACAACAAGTTTTAAACTCGAGACCAGCCATCCACCCTCTAAAAGAACACTTTTTAACCAAGCACAGACTCCAGGAAATTTTGCCACAGTGTGAGGTGGGCCATATGTTAATGTGTTCCATGTATGTAACCAGCACCTCGAATCCTCGATATATAGTAGGGTGGCATGGGCCATAACAAGCATTCACGTCCAGGAGTACGGCACACGCCACCAGCACGACTTCCATCTGACACCATATTTCTTGGAGTCCGTGCTAAAACTATCTCTTCAACCTCCTCATTTCTCTAACTAAGCCTCCACACAGCGGGCGAGTTGGGGGTTTGCTGATAGTCAGTTTCCTCAACTATGGTCCCGCTTGTAAGGACAACTCCAGCGCACGACCCCAAACGGATGTTTGTTTTCCCGGATTCTGTCCATTTGGGTAGGGCAATGGGGTCGTGTCCGGGCCATTTCTCGGATGCGGTGGCCGTGCACCCAACACGCGGACGTATCCCAACCGCGTACATATTTCTTTGCAAAATATATCTTTTTTTTCATCATTTATTTTTGGTACATGGAAATACATCACCAAATTTTGACTAGAAAAGCAAGACCAACAAAAACAAAAACCACAAGAATACATTTTAGAAGATATCCAACTTCCATAACTGCTCCTGTAAGTTGGATTAGTGCCTTCTCGATGCGTTCATTGTTGATCCGTGGAGGCTCGATCTTGCGTGCTTCTTTATTCTTCGAGTGTAAAGAAGTAGACGTTGCTTCCTCGCATGTAGTCTCATATCTAGCCTCTATTCTAGAAACAAGTGCACTAGTCTCATGTCTAGCCTCTATGCTAGCTAACAGTGCACGAACATCTACTAAATTGCGCTCTATCAATATATCAATGTACTCTTCCCAATACCAAAACTTGCATCCATTCTACACAATAAAATTTTAAGTTAGCACAACTAGTCAAATCTGAGAGCACAACCGAAGCTAAAGTAGCACATACCCCATCGGTTGAGCACTTGATGAACAACCATCTGGGATGTCCTGGCATTGTAGACACGCAGCCCAAGACCTTGTTTGGGCAGTCGCCACACATAATGAGTGGCAACGGTGCACCGATGAGATTTTGGGCCAGCACCAAGCCTGGCGGACCGCCATTCATGTATCTGCCGGCGGACCGCCGATGGTGTAGATCCGAGCAGCTAGAGGAGGAGTCGGTACCTGCATGCGGCCTTGCGGCCTTGCCGGGGCTTTCTGGCCAGTCCATGGCGCGACGCGGCCTCCCACAGCCGGGCGATCTCAAGCCTGACCGGATCCGCTCCAAATCCGTCTGCCGGGTGCGCAAAACAGGTAGCCATGGTTGGGTAGCTTGGGGGCATTGAGGGAAAGGGGGCTAGGCGAGCGTGTGTTAGAGCTACACGCACTGGAGTTTGCCTAAGTGAAGATGCAAGACAGCACATGTTTCCCTAGTGGCATGGAGGACCAACCGTGTGCGGGTGCGAAGTGGCTTCGCTCATGTGGGGGACGGAGGCCATCCCGCGTGGTCGCTAGGTCTGACAGGGCGGCCTTGTCATCAGTGTGTGACCTCTATGGCAACCGTCCGCTCCCCACTCGCCTCTTCCTGTACCGTCGCCACCCTTTAGCGCCTTTTCGCCTTTCCCTCTCGATTTGGAACTGCTGTCGCACGCTCTTCCTCCCTCCTCCATTTGCCTTCACCCTTCCTCTTCTGCCATTGTTCGATCATCTTCTCCATGGAGGGAACAAGCCGGAAACGATCCCATTATTCTTGCCCCGATCTGAAAGATTACATGGTGGAGGAACTCATTGATCGGTGCGATGTCATCACCTCGGCTAGCATGGCAGGTTCGTTCAAGACCATTCTCAACTCAACTAATAACATAATTAGAAGGAACCCAAGGGTCCAGGAGTGGTTTGATCTCCCCTATCTTCTTTGCCATGACCCTGCTCGCTAGTGCGCGGACGACGGAAGCCTCACCTTGTGCAATTTGATGCCGCTTGATAATGATACATACGATGTTAAGATGCCATTGATACGTCTCCAACGTATCTACATTTCCAAATACTTTTTCCCTTGTTTTGGGCTCTAACTTGCATGATTTGAATTGAACTAACCCGGACTTATGTTGTTTTCAGCAGAATTGCCATGGTGTTATTTTTCTGAAGAAATAAAAGTTCTCGGAATGACCTAAAAATCAACGGAGAATATTTTTGGAATATATAAAAAATACTGGCGAAAGAATCAAGGCCAGGGGGCTCACACCCTATCCATGAGGGTGGGGGACGCGCCTACCCCCCTGGGCGCGCCCCCTGCCTCGTGGGCCCCCTAGTGCTCCACCGACCTCAACTCCAACTCTATATATTCACGTTCGGGGAGAAAAAAAATCAGAGAGAAGGATTCATCGTGTTTTGCGATACGGAGCCGCCGCCAAGCCCTAATCTCTCTTGGGAGGGCTGATCTAGAGTCCGTTCAGGGCTCTGGAGAGGGGAATCAGTCACCATCGTCATCACCAACCTTCCTCCATCACCAATTTCATGATGCTCACCGCTGTGCGTGAGTAATTCCATCATAGGCTTGTTGGACGGTGATGGGTTGGATGAGATTTACCATGTAATCGAGTTAGTTTTGCTAGGGTTTGATCCCTAGTATCCATAATGTTCCGAGATTGATGTTCCTATGACTTTGCTATGCTTAATGCTTGTCACTAGGGCCCGAGTGCCATGATTTCAGATCTGAACCTATTATGTTTTCATGAATATATGTGAGTTCTTGATCCTATCTTGCAAGTCAACAGTCACCTATTATGTGTTATGATCCGTTAACCCCGAAGTGACAATAATTGGGATACTTACCGGTGATGACCGTAGTTTGAGGAGTTCATGTATTCACTAAGTGTTAATGCTTTGGTCTAGTACTCTATTAAAAGGAGGCCTTAATATGCCTTAGTTCCCAATAGGACCCCGCTGCCACGGGAGGGTAGGACAAAAGATTTCATGCAAGTTCTTTTCCATAAGCACGTATGACTATATTCGGAATACATGCCTACATTACATTGATGAACTGGAGCTAGTTCTGTGTCACCCTATGTTATAACTATTGCATGAGGAATGACATCCGACATAATTATCCATCACTGATCCATTGCCTATGAGATTTTCACATATTGATCTTCGCTTATTTACTTTTCCATTGCCACTGTTACGCTTGCTACAAAACTGCTACTGTTACTTTCGCCACCATTACGCTACTATCATATTACTTTGCTACTAAATACTTTGTTGCGGATATTAAGTCTTTCAGGTGCGGTTGAATTGACAACTCAACTGTTAATACTTGAGAACATTCTTTGGCTCCCCTTGTGTCGAATCAATAAATTTGGGTTGAATACTCTACTCTCGAAAACTGTTGCGATCCCCTATACTTGTGGGTTATCAGCCGTCGCCTAAGGATAAGGCCTGGCAGGCACAAATGGAGATTGGGTTGTTTATATTGGGCACAACTGCGAGTGGGAACTTGTGAATGTGTAGACTCGTCACCGGGTTCCACTTCCACAAATCTTAGAGTGCCCAGAGGTTGAGCACACAGATGGTCTACGTACGTTCAAGTACGATCATGGTGACTGTTGTCTACAGAAGATAGCATTTTGTTGAGTTCCCAACCGCTCTTGGGATTACACAAACTATCAAGTTGTTGCTATCTTTGACAAGCTTGTTGTCATCCTTACTTCCACGCCTCCATGCATATTGCTCAAAAATCTATTTCTATACACGGATGTGTACTGTGATGCAGTTCAATATGAGGGTCTTGTGTTTGTTGCCACCACTCATGGCACTGTTTTTGCATGGAATCCTTATGCTTTCGGTACGTTTGTATTTCACCATAATTATAATTATTTCATCCACATGCATTCAAGTTAGCTAGTTTCCCTTTACTAATTAACCTTCTTGTGTTTCCAAGGTCCTGTGAACATTCCACCGCCTATACCTGAAAATTTTTATAACCAAGGGGGAGATGACGATGGTGATGATCACGAGCATGAGGACGAGCAGGACCTATATACTCAGTGGCGCCTGGCAACTTATTCTGATGGATCACCTCTTCTTGTCTGTATACAGCGCACTGCTGATGTTACTACTAAGGGATCAGCTGTTGTCTCCCATGGTTGCACTCTCCGGACCTATTCCAACATCCGTTGCAGGGTATTCAGGATGGATACCAATGTAATAGCGCCAACACCTTCTCCCTGGTTCAGTATTGATAGTCTTGGAGAAAACTCCCTCTTCCTTGGACAAAACTATCCAATGATGGTGAAAGGCGATTCAGCTGCTGTTGACACAATGTTACTACCAATAATGAGAAGCAACTATATCTATACCTCGGACATCGCTATGGTTCCCTACTGTGGCTGTCACAATATGCGTCCTGATATAGGCTGCTTTAGCCTGTATGATCAGTCCTGCGTTGGTCTCGAGATTGACAATAGCCGGCCCTTCCTAGAGGCTTACCCTGGTTCAAAGCAAGTGTTTCCGACTCAGAGGACTGGTTGAGCTGAAGTTCACTTCATTGCTTGTTATTTGTTGTGTGTTGAAAACTTTAGTATTTACTAGAATATTTTGTTGGAGCTAATCTATAATCCAACATGTATCCTCGTTGTCGTTGCGTGTTGATGGCTTGTTGTATGTAATGAATGGTATATTTTAATATGCATGTCATAAACTCAATTTATGAATGGTTTTCGACTCACTTCTTGGAGTGTGCGTACCATAGTAGTATAGCCAGCATCCCGTTATATGAAGTTGCCACATCACATAGAGCCAACCTAATATTGGAGTATGCTAGCCCAATAGTTAGTTCTAGTTATATCAACTAGAGCTAGGTGTCACACGGAGGACGAGAAATATGGTGATAGCGTGACTGCGTGAGGTGGGCTTGTACGTAGTATAATGTAGGCACAGGGCTTGCCGTGTTTCCTATTCCTTTGGTCTAAATGTGGAGAAGATTTGGCCGAGTTCTTCCTCCTTTTGCCGACACATGGGACATCCAGCATCCAGGTCGTGTCATGGAACAAAATGGAGTGCTAGTTGAATCCACATGATGTGCATCTTGGGTTAAACTGTAAATAGAATCTTACTCTTGAGTAACTCCAAAAGCGGCCACCGAAGATCTTTATTGGATTTTTTGTTCATCACCAGCATGTCAAGGTGAAAGATGTGCAGGTTCAGTGGGTCATCTTGCATTTTCACTGACATGTGGGACCGCATGTGAGCAAATAGATGAGGGGCTCAGTGCATCTGCTGGTTGGCTGAGAAGATAGAGATAGAGGAGGGCTGAGCACAGACTCCAGGAAATTTCGTGACAATGTGAGTAGTACTATTGGTATATCGTACTCCTGGAGAGATAATGTGTTCACTCTACGTAACCAGCACCTTGATATAGTGGGGTGGCATGGGCCATAACTAGCATTCATGTCTAGGAGTACGGCACACGCCACCCACACGAGTCCCATCTGGCACCAATTTTCTTGGAGTACGTGCTACAACCATCTCTTCTCCCTCCTGATTTCTCAGCCAGCGCGTGGTGGGAGAGGTGGGGGTTTGCCAATAGTCGGTTTGCTCAACTGCGGTCCCACTTGTAAGTGAAAATTCAACACAGTACGCATTCCTCCTTGAGCGGCGTGACGAACCAACCGTGTGGGGGTGCGATGCGAACACGGAAGGCTTTTCCTTTTGAACTAGTAACTTGTAAAATTTGGCTCTGCTCCATGGCGCGAACGATAGATAGAAATAACGATTTTCCATAGAGTAATGAGAAGTTTGGTTCTGGCGCGGTTCATGCATGGAGTATGTACGAAAATTATGAAGTTGATGCGAAGGTAACATAATTACTAGTAGTACAATATACTACTACATGGATTTCATAGAAAGATAAAGATACACACGAATCCATCAACGACATCCTCACGCCCTAGTGCACCAGGTCACCAACCGACATGTGAGGAGCAGCGGCGTTGGCGGCGAGCTCAACGTGCTTCTGAACAATCCCGTCCAAGGTTGCCCTGCGGTCCAAGAAGGCCAGCGTCCTATCGTCCTCCTGTTGCATGTAGTAGTCCTTGTGTATGATTTGTGTGTAGACGTGAGTGATTATGTTGATGGTGTCTTGCTGCGCCAGGTGCTGCGTGGCGAGCGCGACCTGGAGGTGGACATTCTCCGGCGCGACGGTGGGCAGTCGCAGGGCTACCAGTGCGTCGAAGAGGTTGTCACTATAGAGGCTGTTGAGGGTGGCGGGCATCGCAGAGCTTGGGTGCGTGGGCTGGAGGCATACGTCAAGGTCATCCGCGAGCTTCTTGACGACAGTGAACTTGTTGAGGAAGCCGACGGGGACCTCGTCGAACAAGGAGAGGAAGTTGTCGTCCAAGAGGCCTCTCACCCTGGCGGCCTCAAGCATGACCTAGAGACATTCCTCGGTGCCGGGCCGCAGGCCGGCGTCGTGGACCATCTAGCATAGCCGGCTGATGCTCGCGCTCATCGGCTCCATGGGTCTAGCTTCTAGTCAATTAATCTTGCGATTGGAGTGATCACTCTTGCCCTTGGTTAGGGTGCGTACGTGCGTAGGGTTTAGTAGATTGGACTGGCGGGGAGCCTTTATATGAGAAGTGCAGACTGTGTTGCATTCACGTGTGTGTTGTCCATCTACTCCTCGGCCCTCCCTCTATGCCGGTGCAGTATAGTCATCTCACCGAGACTAAGTTGGGGCAAAACGAGAGAACTTTGATGTTTACTGGTTTATTTGCCCCATTTGCATTTTGCGCCAAGTTTTGACCTTTGATTTAACTAATAAAATTGTAATGCATGTAACCAAAAATGTTGTGCTATAGTCTCAAGTCATTGAATACATACGCACCCCACGTCTCCTATTGGGTGATTTCTTTTTTGATCGCAAAAAAACAGGGAATGAGGTGGGTAGTTAATGCACCGCTCCTAAAAGTTTTGGGATTATTTGTTTTTCGTAACGTGACTAATGCACCAGTACGGAGGGAGTACAATAGTAGTCTTTGATTGCAATTTTTGTTGGTAGCTCAAAGCACAAGTGCTCCCTGGGTGATTTTGGTAATTAATGTCAACATATCTCTTGTTGGACTAATACTTTTATCTAGTATATTTCATAAAGTTCAACAAAGGCGTGGCATGGACAAGAGGATGTGGAACCCCTTCAAGAAGCTAAGCACAAGGATTGGCAAAAGCTCAAGACTCTACATTTTCATTTTAGTGATCGAAGATCACATTGAGTCCATAGGAAAGCCAATACTATTAAACGGGGATGAGGTGTTTCTTAATGGATTTCTTGATCAAAGTGCTTAGTGATATGCTCCAAAGCCCTCAACTACTTTCTCATTTCCAAATAAGTCCTAAACCAAAAGTCATACTCGGACCCACCGATTTGATCTATCCGGCGCCACCGAGTTCACTTGACATAGCCACTACTAGAAACCCTAATCAATTCGATCTCACCGATGGGATCTCGGTATCACCGAGATGGGCTTGCAAACTCTCTGTTGCCTATTGCAATTATCTCGGTCTCACCGAGATAAGCAATCGGTCCCACCGAGTTTGCTTGACCAACTCTTTGTTTTGCTTATTACCAAAATCAGTCTCACTGAGTTTGTGCAATCGGTCAAACCGAGTTGAGGTTTTACCCTAACCCTAACACAATCGGTCGTAGTGAGTTGATCATGTCGGTCCCACCGAAAACCCTAACGTTCACATTTTGAACTAAATCGGTCTGACTGAGTTTCACTATTCGGTCCCACCGAGTTTGGTAAATTGTGTGTAATGGTTAGATTTTGTGTGGAGGCTATATATACCACTCGACCCATCCTCCATTCATGGAGAGAGCAATCAGAACGTGCCTACACTTCCACCACTCATTTTCTGAGATAGAACCACCTACTCATGTGTTGACACCAAGACATTCCAATCCAACCACAAGAATCTTGATCTCTAGCCTTCCCAAGTTGCTTTCCACTCAAATCATCTTTCCACCATATAAAAATCTGTGAGAGAGAGTTGAGTGTTGGGGAGACTATCATTTGAAGCACAAGAGGAAGGAGTTCATCATCAGCACACCATCTATTTCCTTTTGGAGAGTGGTGTCTCCTAGATTGGTTAGGTGTCACTTGGGAGCCTCCGTCAAGATTGTGGATTTGAACCAAGGAGTTTGTAAGGGCAAGGAGATCGCCTACTTCGTTAAGATCTACCCAAGTGAGGCAAGTCCTTCGTGGGCGATGGCCATGGTGGGATAGACAAGGTTGCTTCTTCATGGACCCTTCATTGGTGGAGCCCTCGGTGGATTCGCGCAACCATTACCCTTCGTGGGTTGAAGTCTCCATCGACTTGGATGTACGATAGCACCACCTATCGGAACCACGCCAAAAATCTCCATGTCTCGAATTGCGTTTGCACACTCCAATCCCATCCCTTTACTTTCTTGCAAGTTGCTTGGTTTACTTTCCGCTGCTCATATACTATTGCCATGCTTGCTTGAAATTTATTGTGAATGTTTAACCTTGTGCTAAAACTCCACCTTAACTTAAAGAAATTGAAAACTGCTACTTTTCCTTGTTGAGGGTCTAATCACCCCCCCTCTAGACACCTCTTATTGGTCCTTTCAATTGGCATCAGAGCTTTGGTCTCCATTGCTTTGGTTTAATCATCATTGGAGGAAGTTGGATGAGTCTACGTTGGGGAGTCTTAGACGTAGAGTGTCTATACTTGATGGAGAGTTCTTTCATGAATGGAAAAATGAGATGCTTGAGATTTTCAATGAATATCACTTGAACAAGTACATTACTAGCCCTTGTGCACCCCTTGTTGATCCTTTGCATCCTACCCCTGATGAGTATATTGACACGATCTGCAACCTTAGAACTGTCAATCTTATTACTAGAGGTTTGCCTAGAAATTTGTTTGGTTGCTTGCCTACTCTTGATTGTGCTTACACTATATGGAGATTTCTTGAGGAATGATTTCCAAACTATTCCTTGCAAAACTTAGATGAGATTCTTCACAAGTCTATTGCTTTTAGTAAGATGAATTCCAATGATCCTAAGTTTGGTGATTGTTTATTTGAGAGGGGGAAATACATGTTACTATGTCAGTTTGTTATGTTTGTTTTGCTCTGATTTTCTTTTCCCTATCTTCTTCCGTTATCCAATATAAGATTCAGGGGGAGAAAGACATCTAAGGGAAAGAAATCTTCAAATTCATTGCATATCTTTACTCTTTGGGACATGTCTATATCAAATAGAGTACCTAGTACGCACTATCTACATGTCATCCCAATCTTGGTACTCTTGTGGTTTCTTAAATTACTTTGTCCAGTAGGTGTTCATGTGTTATATAACCTAGTTTACTCAGGTTCATCTCTTCCAAAGCTACCTCAATACCACAAGGTAAGTATACACATCACATCCATGTGCATGATGATTTCTTGCTACTATACATATTGTTTGCAAGAAGAAATCATGAACATGGAGGTATATTTCCTATATTCACATCATTTGCTCCGATGCATATAGCCAAGATACATGTAAATCATTGCTTGCTCTGTCATGATTATGCATTCACATGCTCTTATATTCCATATTCACATAATTGTATGCATGTAGGGGGGGCCTATGCATGCTATGTGTCTTTCCAAAGCTTACTTGTTAGTCTTCATATCTTTATATAAAGCTTTGATGTATGTTGTCATCAATTACCAAAACGGGGGGGAGATTGAAAGCACAAGTTCTCGCTGGGTTATTTTGGTAATTAATGTCAACATATCTCTTGTTGGACTAATACTTTTATCTAGTATATTTCAGAAAGTTCAACAAAGGCGTGGCATGGACAAGAGGATGTGGAACCCCTTCAAGAAGCTAAGGACAAGGATTGGCAAAAGCTCAAGACTCTACATTTTCATTTTAGTTATCCAAGATAACATTGAGTCCATAGGAAAAACAATACTATTAAAAGGGGATGAGGTGTTGCTTAATGGATTGCTTGCTCAAAGTGCTTAGTGATATGCTCCATAGCCCTCAACCACTTTCTCATTTCCACATATATCCTATACCAAAAGTCAAACTCGGCCCCACCGATTTGATCTATCCGGCACCACCGAGTTCACTTGACATAGCCACTACCAGAAACCCTAATCAATTCGGTCTCACCGATGGGATCTCGTCTCACCGAGAAGGTCTTGCAAACTCTCTGTTGCCTATTGCAATTATCTCGATCTCACTGAGATAAGCAATCGGTCCCACCAAGTTTGCTTGACCAACTCTCTATTTTGCTTATTACCAAAATCGGTCTCACTAAGTTTGTGTAATCGGTCAAACCGAGTTGAGGTCTTACCCTAACCCTAACACAATCGGTCCCACCGAGTTGAACATGTCGGTCCCACCGAAAAGCCTAACATTCACACTTTGAACTAAACCGGTCTGACCGAGTTGCACTATTCGGTCCCACCGAGTTTGGTAAATTGTGTGTAACGATTAGATTTTATGTGGAGGCTATATATACCCCTCCACCCATCCTCTATTCATGGAGAGACCAATCAGAACGTGCCTACACTTCCACCACTCATGTGTTGAGACCAAGACATTCCAATCCAACCACACGAATCTTGATCTCTGGCCTTCCCCAAGTTGCTTTCCACTCAAATCATCTTTCCACGATATCAAAATCTGTGAGAGAAAGTTGAGTGTTGGGGAGACTATCATTTGAAGCACAAGAGCAAGGAGTTCATCATCAACACACCATCTATTACCTTTTGGAGAGTGGTGTCTCCTAGATTGGTTAAGTGTCACTTGGGAGCCTCTGTCAAGATTGTGGAGTTGAACCAAGGAGTTTGTAAGGGCAAGGAGATCGCCTACTTCGTGAAGATCTACCCAAGTGAGGCAAGTCCTTCGTGGGTGATGGCTATGGTGGGATAGACAAGGTTGCGTCTTCGTGGACCCTTCATGTGTGGAGCCCTTCGTGGACTCGCGCAACTGTTACCCTTCATGGGTTGAAGTCTCCATCAACGTGGTTGTACGATAGCACCACCTATCGGAACCACGCCAAAAATCTCCGTGTCTCCAATTTCGTTTGCACACTCCAATGACATACCTTTACTTTCTTGCAAGTTGCATGCTTTACTTTCTGCTGCTCATATACTCTTGCCATGCTTGCTTGCATTTTATTGCGAATGTATAAAATTGTGCTAAAACTCCACCTTAACTTAAAGAAATTAAAAACTACTACTTTCCTTGTTGAGGGTCTAATCACCCCCCCTGTAGACACCTCTTCTCAGTCCTCGGTGAGTACAATAGTAGTCTGATTGATGAGATTTGAGCCATCTACCGGAAGGGGGAGTGTATAATATCATCAGGAACTACATTCAAAACCGAATAAAACAACACTCCATGTATTTATTTACATAGGGAGTAGTATTTTTTTGTGACATGCATTACTAGATATTAATAGTCAAATACTAAATCCAGACGGACATGGTAGTACTACTAAATCCAGACGGTGGTGCTAGACTAGTAGTAGTACTACCAATGTTACTAGTACTGTACTACCCGTTGGTCAAATTACTCCTCACAGTGAAGTGACAAGACCCTGCGCCGGAGATGACACCTGAGTGTAGGCGTCGTGTTTGGCTACCAAAGTCAGCCTCATCATGTGCAGTCACTATCATCATGCCTGTAGAGCTAGCCTGCTTACAACTAGTCGTATTCGACATAATTTCTAGTGCGTTGCCACGAGTATCTCTACTCTTTTCTTATACGAGTAAGATGCCTATGCATTGCACGGAACACCAACATTGGGGGTGGAAGGCGCCAACAGCGGCCATCGCGCCAGATTGTTCCATGGCCTTCTAGATGTGGTCGGAAGGAGATAAGGCTGATTGCGGGAGACAAGGAGTTGTTTGTAAATAGGGAACAAGTGCGGGCATCTTTTTGCAAAACTATAGAAGTTTGCTTTGTATGCGTCAGATCTAGATTCGATGGCTATTGGTGAAAGATAGCCGGCACACTATCACCACCAACTTAGGACCTCTTTGATTTGCAGGATTTTGAAAATGCAGGAATAGGACACGACAATATTACAAGTTCCAAACTGATATTACAAATGTTAGGAGTAATACTGCACCTACAAAGAGGGGATTATTAAGAAGTTTACGTAAGAACTTTCGTTACTTTAGGTGGATGCAGCATTATCGTACAAACTAAAATCCACCGCCCTTACAAGTCACTAATGGGCAAATAAATTTTTGAGTCTCTGGCAACTTGATGTTTCGAAAACAAATTCAGCTTCTGTGAAGACTTTGTCATTTAGGCTTAGACACTTGTGGTGATCAGCACGCCATTCATTCTTGCGCCAGAGAATGCTAAACCTCATTAACTTGAGCACACTTGCCTCTAGAATAAAGAACCTGGCCAATTTAATCTGAGATGTGCTGCTGCGGTAGTCGATCAAATCAATTTCTATAAGATGGAGATCAAGGCATTCGATGAGATTGTTATACTGCTGCACATTTTTCACTTGCGAGTCTTTTTTATCTGCAAAAGAAGAGAACATATTAGAGCATCTGGCTATATAAGATTGCCGTGTCATCAAGAGGTACCAATATCATTCGCTCATATGATAGGGTTGGCTGGCTAGCGATATTTTTTCACTCTCCCTCTCTTTCTCTTTCCTCTCATTTACCTATGAGCACGTGAAGAGCTTCGACATTTGTTGCCTTCCACTATGTGGATGATGCCATATTTCTCCAAAGTATGCCACATAATACGCATCAATGTCAAATCAAAAGATTTTGGCACCTTTCTAGCGATGTGAGAGAGTTGGCACCGATGTGCACATAGACCCACATGTATAAACAAATCAATCAAACCAACTACACCTGCCTCTCACTCTCCCAAACAAGTGTTTTTATTGCCTCAGTCCTCTCCCTCTCCCATGCAAGTGTTTTTTCATTGCGTGAGTTAATTTGGCATCGAAGCAAAGTAGGTGATCCAGATTGGGGCACCAGGTGACCAATGGATGGGCGTCAATGCCAAATGCATCACAAGTGAATTTGGCACGTGTTTTACCTTACATAGTGGAGGGCCGCTATAGCCCACTTTTGTACTACCACATATTTAGTGTAAAATGTGGACCATAGATTTACCTAAGAAAATGCCAATGCATGTCACCAAAAATTATACCATTTGAAATTATGTTCAAATACGAATCCAACGATATAATTTTAACTGACATGCATTAACATTTTGTTAGTTAAGTCTATGGTCAAATTCTGATACTACAAAATAGGAAGAGTAAACCAGGACGGAGGTAGTACTTGCTCTTAAGGCAATGATAGAGTTACTAGTCTAAGTTACTTGCCACTGTGACTAGCCTAGGCTACTAGTAGTACACACACAAAACGATGCAGATGATCACGTGAGAAAAAAATACTAAAAACATCTCTTTCGGTGCAGTGCGTAGATGCAGTTTTGAACACTACACTTGTCGTCGTAATTTGGGAAAATTATGAAAAAATTGAGCTACGTTGTGATTACCATTTACTAATAGGATAGAATTTTCACCTCGATGATTAGCTTCTCCGTGCATAGAAAGCATGTAAGGAATCCAACAACTTGATCCAGATTGGGGCCGATATATTTTATTACCAAGATCTTCACTGTGCGCACAGACTGGGTCAAGCTTGCGGGAGTCATTTTTTGGATGATAGTCGTAAATACATCAAGATGAAATTAAAAAATGTGAATTTCAAGAAAACGAAGAAGAAGATGAGTGTTGTACCTGTACAATTACAGATCCAATAAAGAGTTCGGAGAATTTGGTAGACGAGTACACCAACATTGTCAATTTCGACGCGTCAATGCCCCTGATTTTTGTTGGACCTTCTAGATTAGATACAAGCATTCTCTCAAGGAAAGGCGCATTCTCAATGACCATAATGTGGAACAGCTGGAGTGATCTCTTCCCAATTGATGTCTTGTTGCGGGGCCAGCAAGACACATATATCCATCAGAGATTCGTCGAGGCGATTTGGAGGCTAATGCACCCGTGGATCCACCAAAGACAAAGGTACTCAAGTGCAGTACAGCTATGGAGCAGGTGCTCCATAGCCTTCTTTGGGATGCCAACTTCGAAGAGGTCGAGTTGCTTGAGTTGAGGGAGAAGAAGGGTGGGTGCGACATTAATCTAGGGAAAATAGCAGGAGCCGAAGCTGGTGCGGCGCAGCGTTGGCGTGAGGCGGAGCCCGGACGGCGGCAGAGAGCGACATCGTCCAGCTTCAAACCTGAGCTCCTCGAGCTGATCTAGGGCGGGGGATAAGAACCACTCGTCAAACTTGGATTGGACCTTGTAGTTGGTACTGAACATGCAGATGTCAAGGTGTCTGGATGGCCCAGGGTGCGATGAAAAGATCTTGGAGACTGTGGCCATGCATTTGCAATCCCCATCGCAGAGGCAGCTGTCGATGGTGAGGTTGAGTGGGATGCGGCGCTAGAGGGGGCACCACCACCGGGAGAGCAGGGTGGTCCACACGGCAGATTTGGTGGGGAGGAGGCCGATGATGACGAGCAGCATGTTGTCGGGGAGGCTGCTGATGAAGTCCAGGCTCGCCGGATGAGGATTTGGCTCAAGCCGCCTCCGCTTGTTGGATGCCTCGCCGTCCATCTCAGCCGGCGGTGACGCCAGTGTACACATGTGCTGGTGTGTATTGTGTGTTGGGTGTGGGCGAGTGTGTCTTTCTGTGCATGCCGCCGCGCAGTGGTGAAGTGTGCGCGAGTGCGTCCTTCACATGGAAGATGTGTGCCCTCAATTTACTAGCGTGCGAGGTGCTACTCCGAGTGGTTTCAACTTTATTTACTTCATCACGTGTCAGATGGGCCTCTAGTTACTTATTTTCACCCACTGCCACATGGGCCAACACACGAAGATAGAGAACATGAGCTGACAAGGCAGCATGTGGAATGATTGTCCGGTCAAGTAAACAATATACGGATCTATACGCTGACACAGTGACTGTATAATCCCTCGGTATAGAGAGTTCGAGTGAGAGGGGAGGCCCGTGAGAGATAGTAGAGAGAGAGAAAGAGCTACTCCCTCCGTTCGATAATGTAGTTCCTATATTTTTTAAAGTCAAACTTTTGAAACTTTGACCAAGTTTATAAGGAAATTACTTATATCTACAATACCAAAGATAAATGATAGTATGAAGTAAGTACATGTTGTGATGAATCTAATGATCATTCTATATGTAAATGTTTTTCTCCACATATACCTAGTCAAACTTTTCTGAGGTTTGACTTTTCAAAACATCCATATGCTTATGGACATGAGAGAGTACCTAACTAGAGAGAGGGAGAGAGAGTGTGTCTGTCAAATAGAAAGAGTGACTGAAAAAAGTGTGTGTGCGTGTGTGAAAGAGACATGGACAACACACGATAAAGTAGAGAAAAAGCATGTGTGTCTTATGCAAACATATCACACATGCATCTTCCATAGCGGAAGCGAGGTGAGGATATAGTGTGTGGTTGTTTGCAACCGAGAGAGAAAGACCCCTAGCACATGGCCAAGACAGGTCTGACAAACAAGGGAGAGAGGTCGAGAGACGTATGGAGAAAATGCAGACATGGGGAGGAGACAGTGTATGTTTGTGACAAAGAGGTCCCTTGGAGACAAGGTGTGTGCGTGATATAAGATACCCCGAGAGGTATTGAGATAGACGTATGGATGGAAGGAGACAGTACGTGTGTTCCTGATGGCTAGTGAGAGATAGTCACACTTGGGGGGGGGGAGAGGAGTGCGTGCGCCCATGATGGAGTGAGGGATAATGGTACTTAGGGGGGATGTGTCACATAGAGAGAGAACAAGGGTGGAGAGTGCTAGATGGGTCTATGTAGCGCGAGCGAGATATGCGTATGTGTGAACCAGGGAGATATAAAGTTTGAGAGAGATAGAGGAGCCCCAATACGGCTAAGTGGTGCGTTAGATAGCTGAGAGGGGGAAAGAGATATTCCATCCACTCGATAATGCAGTGCATACAATTTTTTTAGAAGTCGAACTTTGGAAACTTTGACCAGGTTTACACAAATATTATTTATATCTATAATACCAAAGATACATCATACGAAACTACATCTCATGATGAATTTAATGATATATGTTTTTCATTCTAGATGTAAATGTTTTTCTCCACATACATGGTCAAACTTTATGATGTTTGACTTTTCAATAAATCAATATACTATGGACCGAAGAGGGTGCCTAAGTCGAGAGAGATCAAGTGCGTGTGAAGGAGAATGAGTGAGTGTGCAAAAAGGGTATGTGTGTGAAAGAGAAAGGGACAACAAATGATAAATTAGAGAGAGAGTGTGTGTGTTCGTTTCTTATGCAAACATATCACACATGCATCTCCGAGATAGAAAAGCGAGGAGAGGAGATACACGAAGATAGCTAGTGCGTGATCGTTTGCAACCGAGAGAGACACCCTGTAACATCTCAATTTTCGATTTCGATGTTATACATAGGTCATCATATGCATATCATATTTTATTTGCATTTTTGTTGAGATCCTAGAAATCTTAAGCAACTCAAGGACCCAAGGAGAGAGTTGGGGATTTTCATAAATTTTCATATTTGAATTTTCTCAAATTTGAAAATAGGATCATTTTGATTTTAATATTTTCTATCCAAATATTTCCAATATTAAAAATAAAAAGAGCGAAGATAATATGACTTTTTCAAAAGAGAGGAATATTGGAGAAGAAATTTTAAAATCAAATAAATATTTTATTGGGATTTTTTATTTGCTATTTTATTCGAATTAGAAAAAATATGCATTTTTGAAAATTGCATTTTTAGGCCAGAAAAATGTTCACTTTGTTCTAAAATATTTTATTTAGACAGTGAAAACTATTTTTGGCATTTTTAGATTTTTTATATTTTATTAGGATTTTTATTCAGGCGACTTTTTTTTAAAAAAACTTTTCCTGCCCGACTGGGCCGAAGCCTAGCTGTGCAGGCCGGCCCACGAAGGCCCGCCGCCTTCCTCCTCGCGGGATGAGTCCGCGCCGCCGCCGCCCTCCGTTTCCGGCCGGGGCATGCCTCCCAAGGCCGACCCCGACTAGGCGCCCCCCTCCTATAAGTACCCTGCCGCCGCCGCCCCTCTCCTCACCTCACCAGCCGCCGACGCTGACGCCTCCCAAGCCGCGCCGCACCCCGCCGCTGCTGCACGCCGCGCCGCCGCCTGAGCCGCCAAAGTCCTGCGCCGCCGCCCGCCGTAGTCGTCTGCGCCGCGTTCGCTAGAGCCGTCGTTGACCACCGCCGTCTCGCCGGTTTTTTGCCAGTTTAAGTATAAATCCATTCGGTTTTTTAGGGTTTACGATTTTTTTCGGTTTTCGTTTTAGAGCGGTTTAGATCAGTTTTTTTTCGAGTTCACTTATTAGCGAACGTTCGTCCGAACGTTTCTGTTAGTGAATGTTTTTTGTCCGTTTGTCCCTGATAGCGAACGTTCGTTCGATAGACTTTTTATTTTATTTTATTTTCGTCCAGGGACCTGTCCGCGATTATTTTTATCGGAGATTAGCCCCTGATCTTGAAACGTCCGTAACTTTTCGCTCGTTCATCCAAATCCAGTGAAACCAACGCCAAAATCTTCGTCTCGGACCCCTCTTTCTAGTTAACCAACTTGAACAAGATTTTGACATTTTAAAATTTTGATTTGCAAGCAGATTTGAATTTGATCTTCTTTTGATCGTAGTTTGAGTTTCGTTGCTCCGATTCGATTGATTGTTTTTGCAAATTGAAGCTCTTCAGTTGAACTTTCAGTTTGCATCTTTTCATTCAAGTTTTACCCTTGCATCTATTGCTTGAGTGCTTATGTATGTTATTGTTTGTTTGCGATAGAGTTTCCGGAGTGTGAAGCGTGCTACTACGAGTCACTAGGGTTTTCAGATCGTCAGGAAGGCAAGTAACACTTTGATCATACCCTTTTGTTACCCAGTTTTTATGCATTAGTCTGAACCCTCAAATATTGCATGAGTAGGATCTTTTTAACATGTGGGTATTTGGAAGTAGTTGTTGAGGTAGTACCTATTGCCCTTTTCATTCAAACCCTGGGAGTTACTTCTACGTTATGCTTATACCGCTATGCTATGCTCGTAGACGTTCTTTGGTTTGAATGATTCATGACAGTTGTCAGTATTATTATGAACTAAGGGTTTACTTAAGGTGTCTACTTTAACACACCTCCCGGTGGATTATTTGTGGGCACCTGGCGTAATCTAGTGTTGTCCAAGGAGATCTCAGGGAATCCGTGTGATCATCCTATGGTCTGCCACCCAGGCTAAAAGGGATCATAATGTTATTCATGCTGGAAACTTTCGTGTGCAGCCACAAGCCATTATGGGATATGGCATATTTGAGTATGTTGTGTGACCTCTTTCAGTGGTAAACTAGCAGATGTAGGGGATGTAGGTGGTACGGTTTACCCGTCGAAAGGCCTAATGCTTCTGAAATACTATGTCTCGGTCATCCGTTTCTCAAACATCCTGTAGTGCGAGAAATCAAATGGCGGAGATCGAGTCTTGTGGGGAAAAGTGCGCAAACCTCTGCAGAGTGTACAAACTAATCATGGTTAGCCGTGTCCCCGGTTATGGACATCTTAAGTATTTGGTGCTTGAATTATTATGTTGATCTCATCACTTTACTTAATTAACTTGTTGGGTTAATGATTATTAATTTGGATTGAGATGGGGTTACCATTCTCAATGTTTTCAACAAACTTTGTAGTTAAATAAAATATATACCTTTGTTGTAGGGAAAAACTAGCTTTGTGCAAAATAACCATAGAGCCTCCACCAGCCAAATATGCATATAGTTATAGCTGCTACTTGTTGATTGCTCTATAGTGTTATTTTGCCAGCATATTCCATGTGTTGACCCGTTTCGGGCTGCAACGTATTATGTTGCAGACTTTTCAGACGAAGAGTAAGGTGCGTTAGGTCGTTGTCTTGCACTAAGCTATGCCGTTGGAGTTGATGGACTCATTTTACCTTTGAAGCCTTCCCCTGTTATCTTCATTAGATGGTCTTCAGCCATATTATTGTAATAAGTACTCTCTTTTGAGATATTCGATGTAATAAGTGTGTGATTGAACTCTGTTATAAATCCTTCATTTACTGTGTGTCAGCATTATCGATCCTGGGATGACACTAATGCACAGAGATTTGAACGTTTGAGGTCGGATCGCTACACACCCCTATAGCACATGTCCAATAGAGGTATGGCCAACAAGGGACAAAGGTCAAGAGGGACGCATGGAGAAGATGGACGCATGGGGAGGGTGAGAGGGTGTGTTTGTGATAGAGAGACCCCCTCGAGATCGTTAGGGGACTATATGGGTGGGAGATCGAGGGAGGACGTGTGTGTGTGATTGTCGGCGTTCTGGGAACGGGGGTCCCCAGACTTGCCTGCCTACGGCCTGCGGCGTGGCTCAGAGGGGGGCCCAGCACGGCCCATCTTCATCAACACAGACCCAAGACCCTCGCGAGGGGCCAAGCCTCACAGGGCGGACGACACGGAGCTTCCTCAGGCACGGCCTCACCAGGCTGGCTCGCGAGGAGGCGGAGAGATCAAGGCGGGGTACCTCACGAGGTGCCCGTGACGCAAGCCATGACGACCAAGGGCGCCAGGCGGGCGCCAGCCCGCGCAGTGTTCTCCTTTCCCCTTTGGTGCAAAGGGGGCAAGCGCAGCCACGGAGTATCGAGGCATCAGGCAAAGATTGCCGTTTCGGTGCAACAAGACCAAGACCAGGAGGACCGCAAGACGGAGGTCATCGTGGAGCCCAAGACGGCGTCACCACCAGAGCTTTATGCAGGCGAGGACCAACTTTATTCAGGATAAGTGTACTAGATGTTCCCCTTCAAAATGGCCAATTGTTGGCGCCCTTCCCGCTCAATATTTGGGAAGAGGCCCAGGGCCATTGCCAATAAATAGGACCAGCCACCCACAAGGTTCGGGGGTTCGGGTTCGAGGTAAAACGAAGGTTAGAGACAGAGATCGAGGATCAAGGATCCGATCAAAATCAGAGAGAGAGAAGGGTGACTAAACTCCTCCTAGCAGTTTGTCCCCCACCAGCAAAGAACAGACCCTCGCGAGGCTGTTCTTCCTTGTATTACACCACAACGGTAGCCCGAACCAGTATAAACCATGTGTCTCCTGTGTTGTTCTTTCCTTAGCTTAGATCTTAGCGAGGCGGAGGGGTTCAGGTAGGTAGAGGGCAAAATCTCCGCGCGCACCCCAGTGTTCGAACCTCAAGGGTCTGCCGGAACCCGAAATCCGACATTTGGCGTGCCAGGTAGGGGTGCGCTGGAATCCACCTTCTACTGCTTCGTGCCCCGTCGCGTCGTCATCACCATGTCCGGCGACCAGGCGGGAAACCCAGATCCATGGGCGGCATGGCCTGCTCGTGCAGAGCCGCTCGCCTCGGGCGACCCCGTGCCCCAGGCAGCTTGCGGTCCACAGGGCGCTGCGGGCCGCGGGCGACGCGGATAGGCTTCGACAGCTGTCACACTACGGCAAGCGCGGTCGGCAGCAAGGGCCTCCAATCATGCCGCGACCACGACAATGGTGTCCCCCCGGGAACAGGCGAACTCGAGGGCCGCGCTCACGGTGGCCCGAGAGCTGCTGTAGTGCAGGCTGCTGGAGGGCGGCCGCGTCGTGCTGCTGGAGCGGGTGGCAGAGCTCCTGGGCTTTGCCGCCTCGGGGGCTCACCCCTTTTGCACCCAGCTCCCATCTCAAGCCCAGGACGGCCCGCGCGGGGGCTCCGCGCGTGCCCGCGGGCTCCAAGGCTACTCCAACGCCAGCGAAGCTGTCGGCACCGGACCGGCGGCGGCGCTACCCCCGCTCCCGGTCCGCGAAGAAGAAGGACTCGACGCGACCCGCAGCCCCAGTGGACAGCCGCGCTACCACCCCACGGTGGGCGCGTCAAGCAGAGCTGCGTGGCACGCGGAGCACTACGGCATGGCCTTCGGGATGACGGCGCCGGAAGAATATGTGCCCCTCATGATGGACCAAGGACACCCTTACCAAGGCGAGCAAGGCTCGCTCCTCAGCCCGAGCTGGGGGGACGAGGCGCTAGAAGCTGAGCCCTTCCAAGAGCACCGGGACGGTCCCACTGGCCACGCTGGAGGCAACGATTATCGGGTACCGCTAATTCCTCAAGAGCAAGCATACACTAATCAAGGATCGCAGGAGGTGCAGGTCACCACAGCGAGCAGCAGCCCCGCTCTCACAGTCTCCTACCCCTCGGGAGGAGGGCGCGGGGGGCTGTAGGAGAGGGGCCGAGATCCGACATCACCACCGTGGCGTTCAGAGCAAGGCGTTCTCAGGAGGCAGGCCCTCTGCTGGGGAGGTGCCTCAGGGCCTGCCCCCGGCGGAGGACCCGTGGTCGTCGGGGGAACCGCTGGCGACCGCTCTACCCCATCGGCGGCGTCCTGGTTTCCGGTCGTCGTTGATGGCACTAGAGTGTGGTGCAAGGCGGGGCCCTCGTCTGGCGATATGAAGCAAGGCCGGTTCCTGTGAAGAAGGCCCAGTGCCTGTGAAGCTCGCCGCCCCGTGACACTCTCACGTAATAATGAGTAGGGCTGTACACGCCCCAGAGTCTCAGGGGTGCCAGCCTCAGGCCCTGGGGCTCCCTCCCACGCCCAGTGGCAGCACTTAGCTCCGCGCTGGTGAGAAGACGTACAAGACTAGATTAGGTGCCGGACGCGGCCTTTTGTCTGCTTTCGCTGCTTTTCCCTTTGGTTGTCGCTTTCCCCCGCTGGATTCAAGTTGGATTCGAATTTGAGATTTGCGTGTGTTCGGGGAAGGGGTGCTTAGTCTCGTTCGAGCAATTCCTCACGTTTTGGTTACCACTTCGCCTCAGCTGCCTCCCCTCGTGAGCCCGTCGCGAGTCGGGTCAGGCCCAGGTTGCGCGTAGCCCAGACTGCGGCCGCAACGTCCTCTCAGGAGGGTGTTCTACTGCAGGTCCTACGGACTCAATCAGGGGACACTCGGGACACCACAGCCTCCCACAGGCTACCTCAGGGCCAGCACGGGACAAAGGAAAACTAGCCGACCAGCGCGTCGCTTAAGCCAAGCACTTGGCGCGGGTGCATGGGCAATGTAGCGTCTACTAATACGATGAACACAAGTTTTACATGAGGGGCTCCCCCTCCAAAACGCTCTCACAACCCTCAGGCCAAAACCTGAGTTCTATTCACGCAGGGTAAGGAAGCAGGAACGATGCACAATCAATCGGATAAATCCCCCAATGCGTCCTCAGGAGCACCACCCGAGCCGTTGCTGGCGTCGCTGAACCCGCCATCGCTGTCCGTGTCGCCGCCAGCGGCGTTGGGGCCATTCACCACGCCGCCCTCGTCGGCAGCCATGATCACGCCGTCGTTGTCTGAAGCGAAGGCCCTGATAAGAGCATCCATGTTGTCTTCCACCCAGTGCGCCAGGTCGTCTCGGACGGCCTGGGGGACTGGGGCGATGGCAGCGTCGAAATCGAAGTGGGGATCCATGTTTCGGAGATGGCTGAAGACGCGAGAAAAGGCGCGCTCGAGCAGGGCGCGGCTCCTCTCCTCCACCAACCTATCAGCCCTGACCGACCGCGCGTCCAGCTGCGTCACCATGTCGGTGAAGAACTAGAGATTGCCGGCGTAGTTGACTGCATGCGGCTCGCCGACAGCCGCCTCGCAGATGTTGCCCAAGGCTGCTCTCTCCTGGAGCGTGGTGAGCATGGGGCCGTGCTCATGCTCCACGATCCGCCGCTGACGTATCTCGTCCGCATTCTAGCACACGATGGCCTCAGCCTCCTACACCCGCTGGCGAAGAAGGAGCGCCTCGGCCTGGGAGGTGGTTAGCTCACCTTGTGCCACCTCAAGGGCGGCCCGGAAAGCATCGGCCCGCCGCGTCGCCTCCTCCACCTTGGCCCTCAAGGCGGCAGTCCTGCCTTCAGCCTCGGCCCGAATCAACCCCAGTTTCTCCTCGAACTCGTGCTCTAGGTTCATACGCGCCATCGCCACCCGACGTCCGACCCCCTCCAGGACACGGGCTTCCTGTGCAGCGACATCATCCTCCGCCTGCGTCACCAAGCACTCCCTCGTATACAGACGCTCGTACTCGCGGGTACGTTCGGCGGCTTCCAGCGTCAGCGCCTCCTCGCGCTTCTGGAGCTCTGCCGGGTCGCCAGAGGCCACCTTCATCGACGCGAGGGCTGCCTCGCGCAGCTCCACTTGCTCCTCCAGTGAGTGGCACCAGGCCAGGAGCTCCCGCCCGCTCCTCCGCCACCTCCCGCCACCGGTCGGCTTCCCGGGCCTCCTCAGCGGCCCGAGATCGGGCCTCCCGAGAGGCCACCAACGACGCCTTGGCCTCTGCATCGTCAAGATCGGGCTGACGACGCGCAAGGGCGATGGAGCCCTCCAGCTCGCGCCTCTCTGCAGCCAGGCGCAGGCCCTCGGCCTCAAGGCGCGCGTCTTCATCAGCCAGCTCCTCACCAAGCAGGCTCACTGCACCAGCGGCCCTTCGAAGGAATCCTTGGCGAAGAGCACGACGCTCCCGGGCGCGCTCGAGCACGTCTTCCACACCATCATCTACCCCGAGCAAGCGCCGGGGGCCACGAATCAGCACTCCCCCTTCGGGCAGGGGGCTGGGGGCAGGCACCCTCGCGACGGCCGGGCACGTCACGCCAGAAGCCCGGCCTGGAGCCGGCCCGTCCCCAGATGAAGAGCGCAGGGAGCGCCTCAGCCAATCGCAGTCCACGACCAGGCGAGAAGCCCACGGCAGGCTGGCTATGCCACGAGAAGGCCCGCGAAGGAGGATTGCGAGGTGCACAGGGCCACGATGCGCCTCGGGACGGTTCGCCTCTCCGATCGCCCTCACCACAAGGGCTCTGCTGCTCGAAGTGCTTGAGCACGATGGAGGGGGCGAAGCCAAGGGGGACGACACCTCTGCCGTCTCCGCGAGCTCGGCTGGAAGGGGCCTGCGGAGCAAGGATCAGTAAAAGCAACAGAAGGATCGGGAGCCGGGAAAGGAGAAGACTTACTCATCAGAGGCGAAGTACTTCCTACGCTTCAGCAGGCGACAAGGGTAATCATCGCCCAGGGCCCCCCTTCTCTTCCGGAGGGCCTCAAAGTCCACGCGGAAGCGGCCCAAGAGTTGAGCGCAGGGATCAACCTGCGACGAAGACGGAGCATCAAGGCGATCTGCGTTAGGGGCGCCTGCCTGATGCGCGCTGCCAATCGCCTCGCCAGGAGAAGCAGCTGGAGCCTCAGGGGCCTCAGTCGCAGGCGCTGAGGGCAGCTGCTTGTCACCCTCAGCCTCAGCGGCACGGGCCCCAAGAGCTGCTCCCTCATGAGCGTCGCCCGGCGCTGTCACCCCGCCGGGAGCCCCCTCGGCCTCTGGCGCCTCATACCTCCCTGCTCCGCCATTTGAGGAAGAGTCGCCTTGGCCGACTGGAAGGGCAGTCACCATCACTGGGTTATCACAAGGCCCCTGGAGGCCGGCGGGGCGCGGCCCCCACTCATCAAAGATAGGCATCTGATTCACAAAATCGCCCCTGCTCTGGCAGAGATACAGCAAGGCCCCTCCCTGCTGGATGCTGCCAGGGTTGGGGTCCCCAGTTAGGGTCAAGAGCGCTGTCCTCAGCACATCAGGCATCAGGTCCTCTTCCTGGAGCCTCATACGATCATCGCGCCCGCAGAAGGCCCACATCCCGCGGGAGTGGCATTGGAGAGGAGCAACGCGGCATAGTAGGAACTCCTTCACCACCTTGGACGCTGTCACGCCAAGCGACCTCAAGAACGTGAAGCGGTGCCAAACGAAGACAAGCCAGGGGCTCTCCAGCGTCTCCTAGCCCCAGCCCGAATTGGGGACAGCAGGCGAAGTTGGCTCCGATAGCAGGGGCTGGGCACCCCTGCATCCACATACAGCCACCGCTCACGGAACCCAGCCACGGGCAGAGGGAGCTTGAAGTCAATCCCAGAGGCCGCTGTCTCAGACGCGGCGACGAAGCTCATGCACGCCCAACATTGGGTAGGGCCGACAAGGCGCAGCGAGAAGAAGTGGCGCAGCAAGGCAACCGAAGGAAGGATGTCCATCATAGCCTCGCAAACAAAGGCGAAGACCGAAAGGAGGGTGATGGATTTAGGACCCAGATGCATCATGTGGATCTGATAGTGGGAAAGCATGGCATTGAAGAAATCAGAAAAGGGAGGAACCAGACCCGCCCACAGGGCATCGGCAAAATACGGGACCTCGGTGACTATCCTATCGATGGAGAAGTGGGACACGGGCCAGGCCGTCGTCCTCCCGCATTCATTGAAGATAGTGGCCAAAGCCGAGCTGACCTTGCCCAAGCCCTTGGCGGGGGCCGCCAACGGCGGTGGGGAAGGCAAAGGCACGGGTTTCTTCCCTCTTCCCTTCTTCGTCGGAGCCATGGCGATGGGAAGGGGGGGGAGGTTCGAGATTGGGTTGAAAACAGAAGCCGGAGTTCGGGCGGAGGAAGGGCAGAGGGCGTTCGAGCAACAGAAAGGGGAGCGGCTATGTACGACTGCGAGTCCGCCTAGCATGGCGCAAAATAAGGGGGGCGTGGGGGAACAGTGCCGCCCACGTCCAATCGACCGCCACGCGGTGCCCAAGGCCGCAGGCTGTTAGGGCCCGCGGCGCTTCACTCTTGCCCTTCTGCCTCCCTGCACGGCCAAATCCGGGCGCCCCTTGGGCCCGGGGGCTACTGTCGGTGTACTGGGAACGGGGGTCCCCAGACTTGCCTGCCTGCGGCATGCGGCATGGCTCGGAGGGGGGCCCAGCACGGCCCATCTTCATCAACACAGACCCAAGACCCTCGCGAGGGTCCAAGCCTTGCGGGGCGGACGACACAGAGCTTCCTCAGGCACGGCCTCACCAGGCTGGCTCGCGAGGAGTCAGAGAGATCAAGGCGGGGTACGTCACGAGGTGCCCGTGACGCAAGCCATGACGACCAAGGGTGCCAGGCGGGCGCCACCCCGCGCATTGTCCTCCTTTCCCCTTTGGTGCAAAGGGGGCAAGCGCAGCCGCAGAGTACCGAGGCATCAGGCAAAGATTGCCGTTTCGGTGCAACAAGACCAAGACCAGGAGGACCGCAAGACGGAGGTCATCGTGGAGCCCAAGACGGCATCACCACCAGAGCTTTGTGCAGGCGAGGACCAACTTTAGTCAGGATAAGTGTACTAGATGTTCCCCTTCAAAATGGCCAATTGTTGGCGCCCTTCCCGCTCAATATTTGGGAAGAGACCCAGGGCCGTTGCCTATAAATAGGACCAGCCACCCACAAGGTTCGGGGGTTCGGGTTTGAGGTAAAAGGAAGGTTAGAGACAGAGATCGAGGATCAAGGATCGGATCAAAATCAGAGAGAGAAGGGTGACTGAACTCCTCCTAGCAGTTCGTCCCCCCCAGCAAAGAACAGACCCTCACGAGGCTGTTCTTCCTTGTATTGTTCATCATCATCAGCCCAAGAGGCAATCCACCACACACACACTGGAGTAGGGTATTACACCACAACGGTGGCCCGAACCAGTATAAACCCTGTGTCTCTTGTGTTGTTCTTTCCTTAGCTTAGATCTTAGCGAGGCGGAGGGGATCAGGTTGGTAGAGGGCGAAATCTCCACTCGCACCCCAGTGTTCGAACCTTAAGGGTCTGCGGGAACCCGAAATCCGACAGCGATAGAAAGATTCCTCGAGAGAAATTGAGATAGACCATGCACATGTTTGTGATGGAGACTAAGAATTAGCTAGTCATATACATATAGGGGGACTGCATGTGCCTACAATTGAGTGAGAGACCATCATGCTTGGCTAGGCATGAGTTCGTGTGTGTGTGCATGTGAGATGGAGAGAGAACCAGGGAGAGAGAGAGAGTTTTAGATGGGTCTATCGAGTGCGAGTGAGATATGCATGTGTATGTGTGACCCAGGGAGATGGACACTTTGAGAGAGGGAGAGGGAAAAGCTCTGAGATGGCAAAGTGGTGCGTGAGGGAGTTACGAGCAATGAGCTAGGGAATTTGTGTGCGTACGATGAGTGCACCCAAGATAGTTAGCTTGGACTAGAGAATCATACATAGTGTGCGAGAGAGACCTATACATGGAGTCTGCATGCGAACTAGAAGGACACCCCACACAGACACACAAAGAGAGAGAGAGAGATAGAGAGGGAGTGGGACCAACAAGGTTTGTGTTTTGATGTGTGTGATAGAATTGATGATTGTCGGCGAGAGAGAGAGAGAGCAGGAGTCCGGGAGAGGGGGAAGTCGTGTTTTATGCATCAAAGACTGATATAGACCATGTTTCGATATAAACTTGCATTCCAATATTTAAATTGGAGAACATGTTGTCTGCAATCCACACATGAATGAAGGTATGCATATCAAACAAGTCCATTAATTTGGCTTTCAACATGTTAATGGAGTACTATAATACTATTCTACATTCTACTCGATTGAGGTGTTTAATTTTGGATTTAGTTCGCTATTTTGACATGGTGAATGAGCTATTTCATTGAATCGAGATATTTCATTTTGGGTTTGATTCCCATTTTTGAGTGGGTCAACTATTTGTCATATAGTAAATCATTAGCAATGAGCATGTAAAAACACAATAATCCCGAGCATCATCTCTCCATCTAAAAAAGAAGTGGCAAGCTAATATTTCAAAATTTGATTCGAATCGACTTGGTAAGGTAGACGCGGATGCTCGTTCTCCCAAAAATTGAACGAATTGCTAAACACCCTCTTCTCGATGGAATTCCCCTGAGAAAATAAATGGAAGACGCAAAATTACTGGCCTATATGGGACACGCATCAATTGACCCGTTGTACATCGAGGGTAGGTTCAAAACTTCATGCAAGCCTTCCTTCTCCTCAGCCGAAATGACATTTGCTGAATAATACATAAAGCATGGGCGGCAAAACACCCTCTCCTCGCCCGAAATCGCTCGCGCCGACTATTTCAAAAATGCCCTCCTCGCCCAAAATCACTTGCGCCCACTATTTCAAAACACACGCTCCTCGCCTGAAATCGCTCGCGCCCACTATTTGGGAGAAGCAAAGTTACTCTAATATTCCCGACCCTTAGGACACAGACCCAAGCCCATAAACCTAAAGGCAGGGGTAGAATTGTAACTCCCCAACACATTTCAGATAAATGCATCTGTAAGACATGGTTCCCCCTCCCAATTCCCCATTCATACCTCGTGGGTGCCAAATCACCTTCTCCCCAGACGCTCCCTTCTCCCCAGCCGCAAAACCTCGGCCCCTTCTCCATAGTTCCCCCACCGCACCAAAGCCACCGCCGCCCTCCTCCCTATTGCTAGAGACGATGTACGTTTGCCATCGTGCACTAGGCCATGTGCCTCTTACTCCATGCTGCTGGAGCTGCCTCGACGGCGGCCGCTTGAACCGTACCAGAGTCGATTCACCCCTGCCATTGTGCACGACGCCGCAGCGACTCCAACTTCGGATGTGTCCAGGGCCCCGACGCTGCTACCCCGTAGTCGTCGACCGCCACAACATCTCTGCTTTCCTACCGCTGGTAGCCACCGCAACTGCCCCAGCATCACCGACTCGGTAGCTGGAGCTGCCTACTTCCCCGGGCCACAAGATAGGTTGTACCCTCCTCTCAAATCACTTTATTTAGGCACCAGTTGTCTGAATTTTTATTCTGGGCAAATCGATTCCCAATGGGAAGCAGCACCACTCGAGGCAGCGGAGCTCCTAGGCTGCCGGTCGGCAGGTGTCTATCTTAGAGTTGTGTGGGCTTAAGGTACTGCCGCCGCCGGATCTGGATGGTGATGAGTCTTTGTGGATTGGCCGGGGGCGGCGCAACCATGGCAGTGCAGTGGGGCGGGGAGCAACATTTGGTCGGAGCTCTCGCGGCCACAGACGGCGGAGGAAGGCTGCTCTGCCAGTGGTCGCTGGCTCTTCGGGGAAGATTCTAAATAGTGTCAGCCGGGAGGCACCAGACGAACATCAAGCCATCCAGTGTAGATCGGACAGTACCCAAATAAAATAAAATTGTGCGACCCCAATTTAGTCATCAGTGAACAGACGTGTGACCAACCTCGTACCTTACTGTTGATCTCTTAGGGTATTTCTTCGAATCAGAGATATGTGTCGTTCTTGACATTATGCGTTTTCTGCATCTTTAGCCACACCGTCTTGCTTCTCACCATAGCTGCTCCAACAAGGGAAACATACACCAGAAGGGAGCTATAGTCCCCACTCAACAGTTCCCTGCATTGAATGTGCGTGCCCGACATGGACAGCCACAACAACTGCAGGGCCATTGACAAGTCAGCACATGATGCTCACTCCTATGGATGGCGGCCAAATAGGTTGTACCCTCATCTTACTTGTGTGCAACATTTATGGATTTGTTATTCATCTAAGCATGAAAAATAGACTATCACATTTCACTATATATTCATGCTGATCTCTTATGGGTCTTGTTCAGGAGTTGACGCTATTCCATAGTTCTGCTAAGAGAATTGTTCTTTAGGTAACGTTGTTCCATAGTTATCATCCATCAGCCAATTCTATCCCACATGCTGGTGATTATAGTATTATACCACTTCTTGTCGGTGGGAACGACACCTATGGGATCACAAGAATCCCTACTACGGTTGCGGGGCGCGGGGTCATGAGAAGAGCGGATCAAACAGATAGCACACGGTTCGTTTATCCAGGTTCGGGCCGGGGGGATGCGTAAAACCCTACTCCTGCTTTGGTGGATTGTATATCTGTGTTCTTGAGCAACTATGGGCCGTGAGGAGCTCCAAAAGGCCGAATCCCCCTCCTGGTCGCCTCGGGCCTCCTTTTATAGGAAAGTGGTTGCCACAGTGGCACACAGGAGGTGGAAAGGGAACAGTGATGTGAGGTTATCCCTCGCATTACATGACAAGGCGCATTTAATGCGTCTTGCCCAGGTGTCCTTGCTTTATCGGGGACGGGGGAGAGCCCTGTCTCATCCGTCGCCGCTCCCTCTCGCGTCGACACGCACCTTGGCCAGCGGTGCCCGTGGTGCCATGTCGGCAGGCAGGCAGCTGAGGTGGCGCAGTGGTGGGTCTCCACGAAGATCTGTATGCCGCCACGCAGGTGCCTACCCAGCTGGTTGGGTCGGCAGCTGCATGCGAACGGCGGTGGAGGTTTGACTGGCGTGACCTGATGGTGGCCCTACGGGTGTTCTTGGCAAGGGCCTTGCCAAGGGGCCCCGGCAAGGGTCTTGCCGTGGCACCTACTGTCATCCCCGGCAAGGCTCTTGCCGGGGGCCTTGTGGTCCTCCTTGGCTGGGATCCCGCCAGGGATCATCACCTTCTAAAGGGTGTATCTGATCTTGAATGTCTTCACAAAGATCTGCAAGCCACCACGGGGATGTCTCCCGAATCCTTGCCTCATGGGGGCAGTGGACTCAAGGGTGACTCACTCCGTAGGTGTGGGGCGAATACTCCCGAACCTTCGGAAACCTTCAGAAATCATTTACCTTAACCTTTGAAAAGCATCCGTTATACGAGTTATGGCAATACTCTCGAACTCCCGCCCTAGTACTGGGTGGCGTCGAGGTTATCTCACCAACAACTGCATAAAAGAGATTTTCGATGTCGGCGAAACTCAGGTATTCCAGAACTGCAACGATAAAATTGTGACGACAACACCTCAGATCTCAACAACCCGGGACACTGCCACAACCCCTAAATGTCAGGAGGCACCGAGAACAATGTTCTCATCACAAAACTATCGGAACGATTCCAAGATACCCGCGTGATCCTAAATTTGAAAAGAGAAGAGTCAAAACTCTACGTCAGGATGCCTCACCAGAGCGATGAAGGGACTGAGGAGTAAAAAGAATCCTACTCTCCGATATATATAATCCTAAAAGACTAAGACATTTTTCTAGACTCAACAACGCCAGTGATTCGATCAAGCAGGGGGCTCCTAAGTCGGGGAAGGCTCTGAATACAAACTTGTAACACCCACGATGCGGCTATATCTCCCACGTGTCGGAGCACGACTTAGAGGCATAACCGCATTGTAGGCATGTCGCAAGAGGGGTAATCTTTACACATCCCATGTACTGAATAAGAAAGAGGTACAGAGTTGGCTTACAATCGCCACTTCACACAATACATAAATATAGCATTACAGCATCCAGAATACAATCAAGGTCCGACTACAGAACCAAAATAAAGACAACCCCAAATGCATAAGATCCCTGATTACCCCAACTAGGCTCCACTACTGATCGTCTGGAAAGGAAACGTAGTACCGTCCGGAGTCCTCGTCGAACTCCCACTTGAGTTCAGTCGCATCCCCTGGAATGGCATCATCGACACCTGCATCTGGTTTTGGAAGTAATCTGCGAGTCACGGGGACTCAGAAATCTCACACCCTCGCGATCAAGACTATTTAAGCTCATGGGTAGGAAAAGGTGGTGAGGTGGAGCTGCAGCAAGCACTAGCATATATGGTGGCTAACTTACGCAAATGAGAGCGAGAAGAGAAGGCAAAGCACGGTCGAGAAACTACAAAGAGCAAGATGTGATCCTAAAACTACATACGTTCAAGCATAACACGAGACCGTGTTCTCTTCCCGGACTCCGCCGAAAAGAGACCATCACGGCTACACATGTTTTTGATTCATTTTAAATTAAGTTAAGTTTCAAGTTTTCTACAACCGGACATTAACAAATTCCCATCTGCCCATAACCACCGGCACGGCTTTCGAAAGTTCAAATCCCTACAGGGGTGTCCCAACTTAGCCCATCACAAGCTCTCATGGTCAACGAAGGATATTCCTTCTCCCAGGACGGCCCGATCAGACTCGGAATCCCGGTTAGAAGACATTTCGACAATGGTAAAACAAGACCAGCAAAGCCGCCCGAATGTGCCGACAAATCCCAATAGGAGCTGCACATATCTCGTTCTCAGGGCACACCGGATGAGCAATCCGTACAAGTAAAACCAACCCTCGAGTTTCCCCGAGGTGGCGCTGCAAGGGGCTCTAGTTTGGACCAACACTCAGAGGAGCACTGGCCCGGGGGTTTAAAATAAAGATGACCCTTGAGTCCGCGAAACCCAAGGCAAAAAGGCTTAGGTGGCAAATGGTAAAACCAAGGTTCGGCCTTGCTGGAGGAATTTTATTCAAGGCGAACTGTCAAGGGGTTCCCATTATAACCCAACCACGTAAGGAACGCAAAATCAAGGAACATAACACCGGTATGACGGAAACTAGGGCGGCAAGAGTGGAACAAAACACCAGGCATAAGGCCGAGCCTTACACCCTTTACCAAGTATATAGGTGCATTAAAGTAAACAAGATATAATAGTGATATCCCAACAATAAACATGTTCCAACAAGGAACAAACTCCAATCCCCACCTGCAACTAGCAACGCTATAAGAGGGGCTGAGCAAAGCGGTAACATAGCCAAACAACGGTTTGCTAGGACAAGGTGGGTTAGAGGTTTGACATGGCAATATGGGAGGCATTATAAAGCATGTGGTAGGTATCGTGGCATAGGCATATCAATAGAGAGAGCAACTAGCAAGCAAAGATAGAAGTGATTTCGAGGGTATGATCATCTTGCCTGCAAAGTTCTCCGAGTTGATGTAAGCTTGATCCTCGTAAGCATACTCAGCAGGTTCCTCGATCACGTACTCGTCTCCCGGCTCTACCCAAGGCAAGAACACAAGCAAGGGAAACACAATCAACCACGGTGCAATGCGCAAGCAACATGATACAAAACATGGCATGATATGCAGGATGTGATATGCAATGCATATGCGTGCTCCGGAAGGAAAAGATTGAACTAGGCCTCAATTGGAAAACCAAGAGTGCCTCTGGAAAGATGAGTTGATTTCGGTCGAAATCGATATAAAGATCACCGGAATCGGATGCACGGTTTGCAAATGGCAAGCAAAACAATAATGGCACAATTCTGCGATTAACAGCATGGTGCCATCTAGAATGCAACAAGAAACTAAGCTACTGCAATCTAACATAGCAACAAAGCACATGGCAGTGATCCACTCAAGATGCTCGACAAAAGATGAACACTGAGCTATGATTAAATCACACAAGCATGACAAAAGTGCAAAAGATATCAGGTTCACGGACTTAGTGAAAATAACATGTCAGGAATTAACATCAGGAAGCAATGTTTAGAGCAAGATAAAAACATGCTACAGGAACATATCATGGCAAAGCAAGGCATGGCATGAAGCTACTCAAAGCATATAACAAAAGTCCCTTACTGACCATAAGCCAAAAAGGACCAGAACATATGATGGCACCCATGTAAACATAGCAAGTTTCATTAACAGATTTAGACTTAGCAGAAAACTAGACATGGCAAAAACAGAGTTATGTAGGCATGTTTGCAAGCTCGATGCACTCACCACAAGGCATTACATGACAAACTAAGCATACACCCAGCACGAAGACATGTTCAAGAAGCTAACCATGGCAAGAACCATATCATAGCATGCAAGGATCAACTATAACAACCTTGGCAAAATTGAATAACATGTAAACAATCTGCCAGGAACATTTTATAGCAAAAGTAGAGCAAGATTGTGTCATGCTAGGTTACTCCATAATTGCAAACAAATACATGGATGGATAGAACATAACAATATCTCAAAAACATCCTTACTGAACATGCTTAAAAGAGGCATGGATCACTCTATAGAAACATGAATACATGGCATAAAAATAACATCAGGGAAATGACTTAGAAGAATTCTAAGTCCCTGAAATCAGCAACATCACGAGAGCTACTTTGCATGCTTGTGCTAGTCACCACATTGATCAAAAAAAATACATGGCATACCCCCCTGTAAATATGGCATGGCATAGCCCAAAACACATGTAGGGCTCAAGTTCATAGGAGGCACACATTAATCATGGCAAAAATGACAAATGTCCATAAGCTGTTAAGAAACTGAAACTAACATTCTATAGCACTCTTGCAACAACATTTTAGGCATCAATATGGACTCAAACAAGCTTATTGCAATAGAATGAAATGAAGAGGACATCCAGATGAACAATTTGATATATGGCATGCTCAAAACGGAGCTATATGCAGCAAGTTATGGCACGTCGAACAGGGGCTAAAAATATGACAGAAAAAGACTTGGACGAAAATCGGGGTCAACCTTCCCCAACTGGATATAGGGTTCCGGGGCACAGGGTTCGAAGATCGCGGAAGACGGACGAAGACGGCGGCCGGCTAGGTCGGGGTCGCCGGATCCGGCCCTCCCGCGGCCGGATCTGGCCGGACGACGGCGGAGCTTGGGCGGCGGAGGCGGCAGAGGCGGCGGTGGAGCATCTCGGCGGCCGACGCGCGGGCTGGCTGTGGCCGGCGAC
>NC_041388.1:111218969-111245568 GCF_002162155.2 Triticum dicoccoides
CGAGCGTGGGCGGCGCGGGGCAGCTCGGGCCCGGTGCGGCCCGGGGCAGGCCGGCCATGGGCCGGGCGGGCCGCGGCGGCGCAGGAGGAGAGAGGAGGCGCGGGGCTGATTGGGCGTCCGGTGGCGGCGGGAGGAGCTAGTCTAGGGTTTCGTCTACGATTTTGAATAGGGGAGACATATTTATAGCTAGAGGGGGCTAGGAGAGTCCAAATGAGGTGCGGTTTTCGGCCATGCGATCATGATCGAACGAACGAGAGGATGGAGTGGGTTTGGATGGGTTTTGGGCCACTTTGGAGGGGTGTTGTGCTGCAACACACACGAGGCCTTTATGGTTCTCGGTTAACCGTTGGAGTATCAAACGAAGTCCAAATGACACGAAACTTGTAAGGCGGTCTACCGGTAGCATACCAAGTCCGCTTGGTAAATCTCGGTCCAATCCGAGAACGCTTAATAGCCGCACACGAAAAGAGGCAAAAGGGGACGCCGGAGGACGTAGGAGTGCCGGAATGCAAAACGGACAACGGGGAAAATGCTCGGATGCATGAGACGAACACGTATGTAAATGCGATGCACATGATGACATGATATGAGATGCAAGACATGGACAAAAAGCAAAACAGAGACAAAACCCAACCATGACAGAATATCATAACTTAGAGCCGAAAATGGCAAGAGTTGGAATACATGTATGGCAAGTTACATACGGGGCGTTACAACACTCCACCACTACGAAAGGATCTCGTCCCGAGATCTAGGACTGGAAAAACTCCGGATATTCAGAACGGAGGTGGTCCTCGCGTTCCCAGGTGGCTTCACGGTCGGAATGATGTGACCACTTCACTTTCAGGAATTTGATTGACTTGTTGTGAGTCTTGCGCTCAGTTTCTTCAAGAATAGTAACGGGATGCTCACAACAAGCTCCGGACTCCTTCCTGCATATCACGACTTTTGTTGTCGTATGCGAGGCCTTCCTCCGGGTTACCCCCCACTTTGGCTTATGGCTCAAGACCTTTGAAGTAAAGCCGAAGATGATCGAAAGGCAACATTCAGAGTGTGGAGGCGCCTCAATACGCAAGATGATGGGAGCTCCGTGGCCCAAAGGTTCCATCCCAGAGGTGTCTGCATTGTGGCAACAGGAGTGGTTCTACATCACGACTCCTAGAAGTGCCAAGTGGGCGGCCGCCCCCGTTTTTTGCTCGGCCCATCCACCACGACTGATGTCATGGATCAGCAGAGGACTGAGCTGGGGTCCAGCCAAGGACGTGCCTTTACTGCAGAGCCGCATTCGAGATCTCTTCAACGAAGATCTCAGTTTGGTTGCGGTAATACAAGTTATGCTGGTTCGTCAAGTCCAGCCTTGCAAACGTCGGCCCCTTTGCTTGTGGGAGTTCAATCCCGAGGGTCCGCGTGCCATTCAAAATTTTCTCGGCCTGACGCATGAGGATATGTATAAGTTATTCTTCGGACCTCAAGTAGAGTGTCCGGAAATCACCGAGGACGTGGGCCTGAGTAGTAACCACGCCGCCGAACAGGTAAGGAATCTTCCTTCCGAACATATTATCTTTCCTTCGTTACGAAGTTATTTCTGAGTGTTTGCTTTTTCGACCAGGACTGGCTAACAAAGGCAAAGTTGATTCGGTGTTCGGCCCCCTCCCCGAGGGTTTGGAGAATCCGGTATTGGAAAAGATGCTCTAGGCCGCACCTTGCCCGGATCCCTTGAAGGAAGATACCGTGGAGGATAATGCAGGCGGACACGGGCCCCCAACGCTGCCTATTATAACCAAGGGAGCGAGCGTCTCCGTGAAGGAAGACGACCGGAAGAGGAAAAGGACTGCGCCCAGGAATTCGGAAGCCGAAGCTTCCAAACGGGAAAAGAAATCTTCCACCGGGGGCCCTACTTTGGGGGGCGCTGCTGCCGCACAAAGTCCGCGGGGGGATCAATTCTCCCGGGTGTCGTAAGTGACCCGAAAACTTTAATGGTACAGATATGCCATCCTTTTCTTCTGAGAAAATAACCACCGCATATATTTGTGTAGTTCGGGCCTTAGCCCCTCTCAAATGAGCTCGTCTTCAGGGGATAGTCTTCCAGAGATGATGGAGAGCGAGACGCCTCCTCCGCGCTCCTCCGCTCCAGAAGCGGGCGACCCTGAAGTGTCGTTGCGGAGGGCCTCTCCGAGTTTGGAGAGGCCAGAAGGTGATCCTATTGATCCCCGAGGCTCCCAGTGTCCGGCTCCCGAAGAGAGTAGACAAAATAGTCCGGCGCCATCTAGTGTGCGATCGGATGTTCTGAGGGAGTTGGTGGGGCGAGCGGCCATCTCAGATGATCACCGTGTGCTGATGAATATGGTGATGGAGAGGATATCGTCCGCCGAAAGCGGATTGCATGAAGCTTTTATGAGTCCACTGACAGGCTTTGAGGTACGTAAAAAGGAATGTGTAATAGTCCTGCACATGCTAGGTGTGCCCTGTGTAGATAGTAGCCCCAGAGACTCTGGTTGTCGTCGGAAACGATGACGAATGGAGGATCATATTCCCAGGTAATAACCATACTGCCTTTATGTGCAGGAGATGGAAGCTCCGGTGGCCAGCCGGACTAGCCAGTTTACCCGTTTAGAATGTTAGTTGGATGCGGCAGATGCCGACATCGAGCTTGTTAACAGAAGGCTTGACGAGGCGCAGGGTAAGTATCCTTGTCTGGTAAACGCCACATAGGAAGAGTATGATGCCAGTGTTTTTAACATGCTATGACTGCAGATGGAGCTGCCACTATTGAAGCCTTGAGGGCGGAACTTGCCCGAGCCAAGGAACAAGCAAGATTGGGTAATGCGACTGCTTTGAAGGCAGCCAAAGAGTTGCGAGCCGAGAAGGCCGCACGTGGCGAGAGCCGGAAGAAGATGGCCAATATGGCCATAGAATTAAAAGCCGCCGTAGACCGATGCCGGGCTCTTGAAAAGGAAAACCAGGCGGAGGCATCGGACCTTGAGAAGGCTGCTGCAACGGGAAAAGACCTTCGCTCTGCTATGAGGGCAAAGAAGGAGGAGCTGTGGGAAGCCAGAGATATTGTAGCCGGGAAGTCCTTTATGCTGCAGAGGAAGTACGGAGATCCACGGTATGCCCCTCTGGATCGGCTGTGGAGTTCGGAGGATGCGTATATGGATTTGGCAGCGAGCGCTGCCCATGCGGCCAAGTACTTCCAGAGTCAGACGGACCGTGAAGTAGACCAGCTGTTTTGGAAGCAATTCCTTTGTCCTGAGCATCTGCTTTCGTTGACGGACCAATTAGCCAAATGGGCCGAACTAAATAGGTTGTCCGTACTCTCCATGAGCTCTATTGTGGATCAGCTATGGCCGGGAAGGTCAAAACCGAGCAGCTATTTCAGCTTGGTGCAGCAGGTCCTCGATGTGGTGCCGCGTATAAATGCGATGAAGAGGTCGGCGTGCATAGAAGGCGCACGGATGGCCTTTGCCCGTGCTAAAGCATACTGGGCAGAGATGGATGCTACCACTGTTGCTGCGCAGGATTCGGCCGTAGGTCGAAGGGCTGCTGAGCACTACTTTGAGGAAGTTCTTGAGGGTGCTCGTTTGATAGAGACCCAGTGCTCAAAAAATATTATGTTCGAGTGACATGTAATCTCATTGTAAGCGAAATGCTTTTATAAATTTTTATAAGGCTACTTTTATACTTTTGCCTAAAAGTAATGTGATGCCTCCTAGGCGGCCGTTTATGTATACATGCGTATAACCTGAAAGATTGCAGTCGTCGGCTTCAACCCCCACGCATATAATGCGGAGGTGTTCGCATAAACACGCGTTCACACTTAACCCAACATCTTGGTCCTATTAAGGAGGTGATAGCGGAGCGAGCGAGGAAACCGGACTATAATGCTTTAACACTTTCACTTAGCCATAGGAGTTTGACAGTGGGGCTACTAGATAGCCCCTGGTGGCTCCGCACTCTCCTGATCCCGGGGTGCGTATATGCCTGGCCGGAAGGCGGCCCTTCATTAAGGCGGAGGAATTCTAACATTACCATGGGTCATTGAGTGGTTGACCAGTCTCACGCTAGATCATGACAATCAATTTTCGGCTTTCTCTACTGAGGTACTCGTCTGGACGTACCAGGGCACAATCGCAGTAGTTCTCCTGGTGCTACCTTAGCCGGTAAAGCGGAACGTAAGGCACCAAAACACAGGAGCCGGGCAAACCCAACATTTGACCAAAGACAATGATTCGGAGCTGATGCATATAGGGCCAAACTCGCGACGCCGAACACTCCCTAAGGTATTCGGTCTTTGTGGTATAAACCGGGCCGGAAGAATGGCCTTTGTAAGAAGCCCCTTGTGTCCAAGTACGTGCATTGTTCTGGCGTGGCCACATGCCAAGACGTCAGCATCCTTCTCAACGGTGGATATGTATCAACAAGAGACAGTAAAAAAGGTTTACGCAGGTTCTTAATCTAAAAAGAATCCTTGGGTCGGGTCCCTGCTGCACGTCTGCGCCTGTGTCTCTGTTGTGCCGTATACTGGACGGGTGTAGCACGATGATCATCTGTAAAAGAGAGGAATTTAGGTGAAAAGGTTGTCGTGCAAAAGGATAGTTTTCTAAAGAAACCATGTATAATTCAAGGCAAGAAGAAATCGCCACTCGTCTGCATTCATTGAGCCCCTTGTACTTTTGAAAGATAGGGGTGTGACCGGTTATTCGATATGAGTAGCGGCGCCGGACTTGATTAGTTGTGTCTGACATCTTGAAGACCTATTGGATGCTTTTGCTGGTCCGGGCGCCTTTAGTGTGTGGCTGCCAAGGCAGCCTCACTCTCTTCGACGCGCAGAGATCGCTTGATACTTCCGTGCACTGAGATGATGCCACGTGGACCGGGCATCTTGAGTGTTAGGGAGGCATAGTGTGGTATTGCATTAAAGCGAGCGAAAGCTTCGCGTTCGAGCAGTGCTTGATAGCCACTTTTAAACGGAGCAATGTGGAAAGTTAAATGCTCGCGACGGAAGTTATCAGGGGAGCCGAATATAACTTGTAGTAGGAGGGAGCCCGTACAACGAGCCCCTGGGCCTGGCGTTACTCCTTTAAATGTAGTATTGCTATGGCGAATTTGTGTTGGGTCTAACCCCATCCCGCGGATAGTATCCTGATATATTAGGTTTAGGCTACTGCCGCCATCCATCAAGACTCGTGTGAAGTGGTATCCGCCAATTACTGGGTCTAACACCAGGGCAGCCCATCCTGCGTGCCGGATACTTGATGCGTAATCACGATGGTCGAAGGTGATCGGTTGAGACGACCAGTGGCGGGACTTCGCGGTGACAGGCACTTGGGTATATTTTTCTGGGAGTGCCGCATTGTTTTTTCTCTTGATCATATGTAACACGTTTACTGTTTTGACTTCGGGTGGAAATTTCTTTGGTTCCCCCTTGTCTTGCGTGGGAGGTTCGTCCTCGTCTTCACTTGGTGTATCCTTCCCCTTGTATATGGCGTTAAGCTTGTCGGACTGCTTGAAGACCCAACATTCTCTGTGGGTATGATTAGCAGGTTTGCTAGGGGTACTATGGATCTGACATACTTGGTCCAGAATTTTGTTGAGACTGGACAGTTCATCCCTGGTGCCTTTGGAGGGCGGCTTTTGGTTTGGCCGAGGGACTTTGAATCTGGCATTTACTGTCGTGCCCTTCGTGATGTCTTCTTTATTCCGGCGTTTGTTATTGCTGTTGCGCCATGATTTACCGTTTCCATCTCTAAATTCAGATGTACTGGGGTCGCTGGTGCTGCATCTGGCTAGCCAGCTGTTCTCACCCACGCAAAAGCGGGTCATGAGGTTTGTTAATGCGGCCATCGTTCTCGCCTTGTTTTGGCCGAGGAGTCTGGCGAGCCATTCGTCGCGGATGCTGTGCTTAAAAGCCGCTAAGGCTTGGGCGTTGAGTTATGTGACTCAGGTCGACAATCTGGTTCTTTTTAGTAAGAAACCTATTCCAAAGCTTCCGGGCTGACTCTCCAGGCTGTTGAGTTATGTGACTAAGGTCGTTCGCATCCGGAGGTCGGACATAAGTCCCTTGAAAGTTTGCCCGAAAGGCATCTTTGAGTTCTTCCCAACTTCCAATGGAGCTTTCGGGGAGGCCTTTGAGCCAGTGATGAGCTGGCCCTTTGAGTTTGAGAGGTAAGTACTTGATGGCATGGAGATCATCCCCTCGAGCCATATGTATATGATGGATATAGTCCTCAATCCAGACCCTAGGGTCTGTTGTTCCGTCGTATGCCTCTATGTTTACGGGCTTGAATCCCTCTGGAAATTCATGGTCCAGCACCTCATCGGTGAAACATAGGGGGTGTGCGGCACCCCTGTAGCTGGGTGTGCCGCGTTGTTCGGATGTTTGTTGTGTTGCATTGTATGCTGGGGGGCGCTTGCATGGTCCGTAGATGGATCTTGTTGCACCGTCCTTTGGGTGCGAGCCCTCGCATCGGTCGTGTGTTGTGTTGTGAGCGGCGTTGAATGCCGTTCTGTGGTGGTAAAGGGGTCGTCTGTCCGACCAGGTGGCTGCTTTGATATTTGGTTGTGGGGGGTCTGAGGCCTCCTCATCGAATTCGGGTAACAGCTTCCGCTTTGGGTAGCTCTTGGAGGGGCGATTGTCGCCGTACCTTGCTACAGTGTTGAGTATTTTGCTCCATCTGAATTGGAGCGTGTTTTGCGCGGCCTTGAGCCTCCGCTTCTGCTTTTTGAGGCTCCTTGCGGTGGCAACGAGCCTTTTACGGGCATTCTGCTGCTCCGAGTGTCTGTCCGGCATTATGTCGTCTGGACCATTATCATTGATAGGATTTGTTTGTTCGGTTTGATTATACGGATTGCCGTTTTCTGGCAGCGGTTCACCCTGCTCCAGCGCTGGATCAGTGTGATTGCTATTTCTGTCGAGGCGGGATTTGGGTCGGCGCTTGCGTCGCCGCTTTGACTGCTTTTTGAGGGAACAATCCTTCGGTGCGTCCTTCCGATCCTCGTCATCATCTTTGGGTGCGTCCACCATGTATATGTCATATGACGAGGTGGCGTTCCAGGGCTCGATAGGCACTGGTTCTTCATCGTCTCCTTCATCGGCGTCCATACCGTCAATGTCGTCGGAGTTGAAGTCGAGCATGTCGGTTAAATCGTCGACAGTGGCTACCAAGTGGGTGGTGGGTGGGCTTTGAATTTCTTCATCGTCCGTACCCCAACCTTGCTGACCGTAGTCCGGCTAGGGCTCCCCTGACAGAGAGAGAGACTTCAGTGATTTCAGGATATCGCCAAAAGGCGAGTGCTGAAAGACATCCGCGGCCGTGAACTCCATGATCGGTGCACAATCGGATTCGCTCGGCCGGGGCGCGGAGGGTTTAGAGTCCGGAGAAGAATCCGGCTCCATGGAGTCACGAGTCTTGCAGAGTATGGGGCTGGTGTTCGGCCCATCCGCCGTTGGGATCGCAGCCCCTGAGGTGGTGTCCAACAACCCATCCTCGATCGGCGTGGTCGGTTCCGAACTAGGGGTCGGGGCCGATGCGGGTGCGGCCTCCGGGGCACTGTTCGGCGGGAGATCTAGATCATGCTTGTCGTGACAGTGCGGCGTGCTTGGCAGTGGTTCGAATCCGTCGAAGATCAAGTCCCCGCAGATGTCGGCCGTGTAGTTAAAACTTCCGAATCTGACCTGACGGCCAGGGGCGTAGCTTTCGATCTGCTCTAGATGGCCAAGTGGATCGGCCCGCAGTGTGAAGCCACCAAAGACAAAGATCTGTCCGGGGAGGAAGGTCTCACCCTGGACCGCATCACCATTGATGATCGTAGGAGCCATCGGGCCTGACGGCGACGGCATAGAGGAACTCTCAATGAAAGCACCAATGTCGGTGTCAAAACCGGCGGATCTCGGGTAGGGGGTCCCGGACTGTGCGTCTAGGCCGGATGGTAACAGGAGGCAGGGGACACGAAGTTTTACCCAGGTTCGGGCCCTCTCGATGGAGGTAAAACCCTACGTCCTGCTTGATTAATATTGATGATATGGGTAGTACAAGAGTTGATCTACCACGAGATCAGAGAGGCTAAACCCTAGAAGCTAGCCTATGGTATGATTGTTCATGTGTACGTTGTCCTACGGACTAAAACCCTCCGGTTTATATAGACATCGGAGAGGGTTAGAGTTACATAAAGTCGGTTACAATGGTAGGAGATCTGAAGATCCGTATGGCCAAGCTTGCCTTCCACGCCAAGGAAAGTCCCTTCCAGACACGGGACGGAGTCTTCAATATTGTATCTTCATAGTCCAGGAGTCCGGCTGAAGGTATAGTTCGGCTATCCGAACAACCCCTAGTCCAAGACTCCCTCAATAGGTCTTCTTGGAGATCAATCTCTTCAAAGTTGATGGTGCGGTCAGGAGTCTTGAAACACTTGAGAAGCCGAGACACGTGAAACACGTCGTGCACGTTAGCAAAGTTGGATGGAAGCTCAAGTTGATAGGCGAGATCGCCTTTTTTGCCAATGATCTTGAAAGGACCCACGTATCTAGGGGCAAGCTTCCCTTTGATATTGAAGCGACGAGTAGCTTTCATTGAAGAGACACGGAGGTAGACATGGTCTCCGATCTCGAAAGCCAAGTCACGATGCTTTCTATCATAGTAACTCTTCTGGCGTGATTGCGCGGCTTTGATATTTTCATGAATGACTTTGCACATTTCTTTAGCCTCTGTGATCAAGTCATTGCCAAGAAGTTGACGTTCACCAGTCTCTGACCAGTTAAGAGGAGTACGACACTTTCTGCCATAGAGAATCTTGAATGGGGCCTTGCCCGAACTCGCTTGGAAGTTGTTTTGGTAGGAGAACTCGGCATATGGAAGACAATCTTCCCACTTCATATCGAAAGAAATGACACAAGCCTTGAGCATATCTTCAAGAATTTGATTTACTCGCTCGACTTGTCCACTAGTTTGAGGATGAAAGGTTGTGCTGAAGCAAATGCTGGTGCCCATGGCCTTCTGGAAGGAATCCCAAAACATAGAAGTAAAGATGCTTCCATGATCTGAAGTTATCAACTACGGAATGCCGTGCAAAGAGACAATCCTAGAGGTATATAGCTCTGCCAACTGAGCTGCTGTGATAGATTCTTTGATAGGAAGAAAATGAGCCACTTTAGTGAGCTTGTCGATGACAACAAAGATAGTATCATTGCCACGCTTGGACTTGGGAAATCCAGTCACGAATTCCATCTCAATATGGTCAAACTTCCATTCTGGAATGGCAAGAGGTTGGAGGAGACCAGCTAGCCGTTGGTGTTCTGCTTTCACTCTTCTGCAGACATCACATTCATTCACGAACCGAGCAATCTCGTGCTTCATTCGGGTCCACCAATACAACTGCTTGATGTCATCGTACATCTTTGTACTTCCAGGATGAATAGAAAGGAGTGAATTGTGAGCCTCGTTCATAATGACTTTATGAAGGTCACCCTTAGGAACAACAATGCAATCCTCGAAGAATAGAGTATCTTTGTCATCAAGGTGATATTACTTATACTTGGGTTGGCTCTTGGCAATCCCAATCTTCACCTTCTTCACCATAGCATCAAGAAGTTGTGCCTCACGAATCTGATCTTCCAAAGTAGGGGAGACTTGGAGGTTGGCAAGGAATCCTTGAGGAACAACTTGGAGATTAAGTTTGCGGAAAGCTTCACAAAGATCCGGTTGGAAAGGCTTGAGAATCAAACTGTTGCAGTAAGCCCTCCTGCTCAAAGCGTCAGCAATTACATTGGCCTTGCCTAGAGTATATTCAATACTCGGATTTACTCTTGAATCATCTCGACCCAACGAGTCCGCCTGAGGTTGAGGTTGGGCTGAGTGAAGATGTACTTGAGGCTCTTATGATCAGTGAAGATGTCCACTTTTCTTCCCAACAAGAGATGTCTCCATGTTAAAAGAGCATGGACAACTGCCGCCAACTCGAGGTCATGAGTGGGGTAGTTCTTTTCGTTGGGCTTCAACTTGCGAGAGGTATAGGCCACAACTTTCTTCTCTTGCATTAACACAACACCGAGACCTTGCAGGGAAGCATCATAGAAAACTTCGAATGGTTTGGATTCATCAGGAGGAGTCAGAACTGGAGCTGTGAATAACTTCTCTTTGAGGGTGTTGAAAGTGATGTCACATTCAGGCGTCCAGACATACTTCACATGCTTCTGGATAAGGTTGGAAATAGGCTTCGCGATGTTAGAGAAATTCTCAACGAATCTTCGACAATAGCTTGCGAGACCAAGAAAGCTGCGGAGCTGCTTCACATTCTGAGGCGGTTCCCAATTCACAATTGCAGACACCTTCTCAGGATTAACAGCTATGCCCTTGGCGGAGATGATATGCCCAAGGTAGAGAACCTCATTGAGCCAAAACTCGCACTTTGAAAACTTCGCATAGAAATAATGTTCTCTGAGTTTATCCAGCACCAATCTCAAATGCTTGGCATGATCCTCCTTGTTCTTGGAAAAGACCAAAATTTCATCGAGATAGACCAAGGCGAAGTCATTTGTGTACGGGTTGAAGATGAAGTTCATCATGCGAGAGAATGTTGGAGGAGCATTGACAAGGCCTAAAGACATGACAGTGTATTCATAGGAACCATAGCTTGTTCTGAATGCTGTCTTGGGGATGTCTTATCCACGAATGCGAATCTGATGATAGCCCATACGGAGGTCAAGCTTGGAGAAAACTTGAGCACCTTTGAGTTGTTCGAAAAGCTCGTTGATGTTGGGAAGTGGGTACTTGTTCTTTATGGTCTTCTTGTTCAATGGACGGTAGTCGACACAAAGTCGGTCCGTGCCATCCTTCTTCTTGACAAAAATAACACCACAACCCCAAGGAGAAGAACTCGGTCGGATCAGACCCATACATTCTTGTTCATCGAGTTGTTTCTTCAGCTCCTTCAACTCTTTCGGTCCAAGCTTATAACGACGTTTACAAACAGGTTCCGTGCCAGGCTCAAGATCGATGATGAATTCAACTGGCCGGTGAGGAGGCATTCCTGGAAGCTCTTCTGGAAAGACGTCTTGATATTCACAAACGACTGGAATCTGAGAGATGGCATCCAACTTGCCCTTCTCGTTGAGAGAAAATAGTCGAATGGTATCTTCACGAGCTGCATAGATGATCACATCCTCAGACGAGTGTGTCAATTGAATCTGCCTGGCCGCACAATCAAGCTGAGCCTTGTGCTTATAAAGCCAGTCCATGCCGAGAATTAGATCAATATCCGAGTCACCAAGAACATTAGGAGAAGACAGAAACTTATAGTCACCCATCTTGATAGACACATCCGGAACGAAAACTCGAGAAGTCATTTGTCGGGCCGGAGAAACAATAGACAAAGGTCTCGGCAATACTTGAGTAACCAAATCATGCATAGCCACAAAAGGTCTTGAAATTAAAGAATGCGATGCACCAGTATCAAAAAGGACTTTTGCAGGAATATCGTAAACAGGAAGGTTACCCATGATCACTTCTGAAGAGTCCTCTGCCTGAGCTACGTTCATCATGTTGACCTTTGCAAACTTGGGATTATGCTTGACCACTGCATTGCTGGCAGATCTCATAGGAGGAGGAGGCGGAAGACGCCTCTGGTTGAAGCATTTGTTTGCATAGTGACCCTTCTGCTGACACTTGTTGCACGTAACCACTGAGAGCAGCCGGTGATACGGAGCACTTGACCTTGGAGCATGAGACGAAGCTTTGTTCTGAAAGGCTGGGTTGGGTGGGAAGATCCATTGCCACCTTTGCTCTTCTACTGATAAGGCTGACGGAACAGAGGAGGAGGAGGCAACCAGTACTTTTGCTGCTTAGCTGCCACTTGAGTTGAAGAAGAAGAAGGAGTTGCATCCCCGACTCTCTTCTTGGAAGCATCACACTTGAGCTGAGCAGCCTCTTGCTTTAGTGCCATGTTGTAGAACTCATCATACTTTTTCGGCTCAAAAAGCACAAGAGCTAGTTGCAGATCTTCTTTGAGGCCACCTCTGAACTGATAAATCATGCTCTTCTCGTCAGGGACGTCTTGCTTGGCAAAGCGAGCGAGCCTCTAGAACAAGATGTTGTATTGGTAAATAGACAAGCTGCCTTGCTTCACATTGCGGAACTCCTCATCCTTACTCTCAACAACACTCTAAGGAATGTGGTGAGCTTTGAAGTCTTGGCAGAAATCATCCCAGGTAATCACATGACCTCCTCTGGAATCTTTGTATTGTTGATACCACTCAGCAGCTTGGTATTTGAGTTGGAACGAAGCAAACTTGACAAAGTCCTCAGGCCTGACGTGGCTACACTAAAAATGTTTGCAGATATCCATGAGCCAATCATCAGCGTCTGTGGCCTCGACATAGTTACTGAAGGACTTCGGCTGGTTTGCGAGTAACTAGTTGAGGGTAGCAAATTGAGTTTGATTGTTGCCATTGCCTTGATTTCCTTGGTTGCGCTCTTGCAAGAGTTGCATAATCAACTGCGTGTTGGCGTTGGTGGCGGTCATCACAACTTGGCATGCCTCCGGAGGTGGAGGTGGTGGCGGTGGTTCCGGATTCTGACGCGTTGGAGGAGCCATCCTGAAGAGGGTGACATCTGTTAGAATCTTGAAAGACATATATTCAAGCTGAATCAAATAGATCGAAATTCCAACATATAGCCTTAACATTCGAAAAAGAATGAACGAATGAATTCCAAATTAAATGATCACACTTCCATAAATTGAGAAGCCACTTAGATAGAGGTAGATGAATAAAACAACAAGGTACGGATATGAACAAATACTTGGTAAGGATTACCCAATCACGAACCAAATATCTGCGGAAGAAATACAAGAGCTACATGAATTCCCACCTACGAAACTCCCGAAACTTTCCGGTTATGCAATAAGGTGTTGGGGATATAGGGGAAGCATAATATCTCACCCAAAACTAGCAAATCCTACATCCAGCTGTATCCATCCTTCAACACATAACCAAGAAACCTTCGGAAATCATTTACCTCAACCTTCGAAAAGCATCCGTTATACGAGTTATGGCAATACTCCCGAAATCCCGCCCCAGTACTGGGTGGCGTCGAGGGTATCTCACCAACAACTGCATAAAAGAGATTTTCGATGTCGGCGAAACTCAGGTATTCCAGAACTGCAACGATAAAATTGTGACGACAACACCTCGGATCTCAACAACCCAGGACACTGCCACAACCCCTAAATGTCAGGAGGCACCAGGAACAATGTTCTCGTCACAAAACTATCGGAACGATTCCAAGATACCCGCGTGATCCTAAATTTGAAAAGAGAAGAGTCACAACTCTATGTCAGGATGCCTCACCAGAGCGATGAAGGGACTGAGGAGTAAAAAGAATCCTACTCTCTGATATATATAATCCTAAAAGACTCAAAACATTTTTCTAGACTCAACAAGGCGAGCGATTCGATCAAGCAGGGGGCTCCTAAGTCGGGGAAGGCTCTGAATACAAACTTGTAACACCCACGATGCGGCTATATCTCCCACGTGTCGGAGCACGACTTAGAGGCATAACCGCATTGTAGGCATGTTGCAAGAGGGGTAATCTTTACACATCCCATGTACTGAATAAGAAAGAGGTACAGAGTTGGCTTACAATCACCACTTCACACAATACATAAATATAGCATTACAACATCCAGAATACAATCAAGGTCCGACTACAGAACCAAAATAAAGACAACCCCAAATGCATAAGATCCCTAATCGCCCCAACTAGGCTCCACTACTGATCGTCTGGAAAGGAAACGTAGTACCGTCCTGAGTCCTCATCGAACTCCCACTTGAGTTCAGTCGCATCCCCTAGAATGGCATCATCGGCACCTGCATCTGGTTTTGGAAGTAATCTGTGAGTCACGGGGACTCAGCAATCTCACACCCTCGCGATCAAGACTATTTAAGCTCATGGGTAGGAAAAGGTGGTGAGGTGGAGCTGCAGCAAGCACTAGCATATATGGTGGCTAACTTACGCAAATGAGAGCGAGAAGAGAAGGCGAACCACGGTCGAGAAACTACAAAGAGCAAGGAGTGATCCTAAAACTGCATACGTTCAAGCATAACACGAGACCGTGTTCTCTTCCCGAACTCCGCCGAAAAGAGACCATAACGGCTACACACGTTTTTGATTCATTTTAAATTAAGTTAAGTTTCAAGTTTTCTACAACCGGACATTAACAAATTCCCATCTGCCCATAACCACCGGCACGGCTTTCGAAAGTTCAAATCCCTGCAGGAGTGTCCCAACTTAGCCCATCACAAGCTTTCACGGTCAACGAAGGATATTCCTTCTCCCAGGACGGCCCGATCAGACTCGGAATCCCGGTTAAAAGACATTTTGACAATGGTAAAACAAGACCAGCAAAGCCGCCCGAATGTGCCGACAAATCCCAATAGGAGCTGCACATATCTCGTTCTCAGGGCACACCGGATGAGCAATCCGTACAACTAAAACCAACCCTCGAGTTTCCCCGAGGTGGCGCTGCAAGGGGCTCTAGTTTGGACCAACACTCAGAGGAGCACTGGCCCGGGGGTTTAAAATAAAGATGACCCTTGAGTCCGCGAAACCCAAGGCAAAAAGGCTTAGGTGGCAAATGGTAAAACCAAGGTTGGGCCTTGCTGGAGGAGTTTTATTCAAGGCGAACTGTCAAGGGGTTCCCATTATAACCCAACCACGTAAGGAACGCAAAATCAAGGAACATAACACCGGTATGACGGAAACTAGGGCGGCAAGAGTGGAACAAAACACCAGGCATAAGGCCGAGCCTTACACCCTTTACCAAGTATATAGGTGCATTAAAGTAAACAAGATATAATAGTGATATCCCAACAATAAACATGTTCCAACAAGGAACAAACTCCAATCTCCACCTGCAACTAGCAACGCTATAAGAGGGGCTGAGTAAAGCGGTAACATAGCCAAACAACGGTTTGCTAGGACAAGGTGGGTTAGAGGTTTGACATGGCAATATGGGAGGCATTATAAAGCATGTGGTAGGTATCATGGCATAGGCATATCAATAGAGAGAGCAACTAGCAAGCAAAGATAGAAGTGATTTCGAGGGTCGCCTCCTCCACCATGGCTCTCAAGGCGGCAGTCCTGCCTTCAGCCTCGGCCCGAATCAACCCCAGCTTCTCGAACTCGTGCTCTAGGTTCAGACGCGCCATCGCCACCCGACGTCCGACCTCCTCCAGGACACGGGCTTCCTGTGCAGCGACATCATCCTCCGCCTGCGTCACCAAGCGCTCCCTCGTCTCCAGACGCTCGTACTCGCGGGTACGTTCGGCGGCTTACAGCGTCAGCGCCTCCTCGCGCTTCTGGAGCTCTACCGGGTCGCCAGAGGCCACCTTCATTGACGCGAGGGCTGCCTCGCGTAGCTCCACTTGCTCCTCCAGTGAGTGGCACCAGGCCAGGAGCTCCCGCCCGCTCCTCCGCTGCCTCTCGCCACCGGTCGGCTTCCCGGGCCTCCTCAGCGGCCCGAGATTAGGCCTCCCGAGAGGCCACCAACGACGCCTTGGCCTCCGCGTCGTCAAGATCGGGCTGACGGCGCGCAAGGGCGATGGAGCCCTCCAACTCGCGCCTCTCTGCAGCCAGGCGCAGGCCCTCGGCCTCAAGGCGCGCGTCTTCATCAGCAAGCTCCTCACCAAGCAGGCCCACCGCGTCAGCCGCCCTTCGAAGGAATCCTTGGCGAAGAGCGCGACGCTCCCGGGCGCGCTCGAGCACATCTTCCACACCATCATCTGCCCCGAGCAAGCGCCGGGGGCCACGAATCCGCACTCCCCCGGGCAGGGGGCTGGGGGCAGGCACCCTCGCGACGGCCGGGCACGTCACGCCAGAAGCCCGGCCTGGAGCCGGCCCATCCCCAGATGAAGAGCGTAGGGAGCGCCTCAGCCAATCGCAGTCCACGACCAGGCGAGAAGCCAATGGCAGGCTGGCTATGCCATGAGAAGGCCCGCGAAGGAGGATCGCGAGGTGCACAGGGCCATGATGCGCCTTGGGACGGTTCGCCTCTCCGATCGCCCTCACCACAAGGGCTCTACTGCTCGGAGCGCTTGAGGACGGTGGAGGGGGCGAAGCCAAGGGGGACAGCACCTCTGCCATCTCCGCGAGCTCGGCTGGAAGGGGCCTGCGGAGCAAGGATCACTAAAAGCAACAGAAGGATCGGGAGCCGGGAAAGGAGAAGGCTTACTCATTAGTGGCGAAGTACTTCCTACGCTTCAGCAGGCGACAAGGGTAATCGTCGCCCAGGGCCTCCCTTCTCTTCTGGAGGGCCTCAAAGTCCACGCGGAAGCGGCCCAAGAGTTGAGCGCAGGGATCAACCTGCGACAAAGACGGAGCGTCAAGGCGATCTGCGTTAGGGGCGCCTGCCTGATGCACGCTGCCAATCGCCTCGCCAGGAGAAGCAGCTGGAGCCTCAGGGGCCTCAGTCACAGGTGCTGAGGGCAGTTGCTTGTCACCCTCAGCCTCAGCGGCACGGGCCCCAAGAGATGCTCCCTCATGAGCGTCGCCTGGCGCTGTCGCCCTGCCGAGAGCCCCCTCGGCCTTTGGCGCCTCATACCTCCCTGCTCCGCCATTTGAGGAAGAGTCGCCTTGGCCGACTGGAAGGGCAATCACCATCACTGGGTTATCACGAGGCCCCTGGAGGCCCGCGGGGTGCGGCCCCCACTTATCAAAGATAGGCATCTGATTCACAAAATCGCCCCTGCTCTGGCAGAGATACAGCAAGGCCCCTCCCTGCTGGATGCTGCCAGGGTTGGGGTCCCCAGTCAGGGTCAAGAGCTCTGTCCTCAGCACATCAGGCGTCAGGTCCTCTTCCTGGAGCCTCATACGATCATCGCGCCCGCAGAAGGCCCACATCCGGCGGGACTGGCATTGGAGAGGAGCAACGCGGCGTAGCTGGAACTCCTTCACCACCTTGGACGTTGTCACGCCAAGCGACCTCAAGAACGCGAAGCGGTGCCAGACGAAGACGAGCCGGGGGCTCTCCAGCGTCTCCTGGCCCTAGCCCGAATTGGGGACAGCAGGCCTAGTTGGCTCCGATAGCAGGGGGTTGGGCACCCCTGCATCCACATACAGCCACCGCTCGCGGAACCCAGCCGCGGGCAGATGGAGTTTGAGGTCAATCCCAAAGGCCGCTGTCTCAGATGCGGCGACGAAGCTCACGCACGCCCAACATTGGGTAGGGCCGACAAGGCGCAGCGAGAAGAAGTGGCGCAGCAAGGCAACCGAAGGAAGGATGTCCATCATCGCCTCGCAAACAAAGGCGAAGACCGAAAGGAGGGTGATGGATTCAGGACCCAGATGCATCATGTGGATCTGATAGTGGGAAAGCACGGCATTGAAGAAATCAGAAAAGGGAGGAACCAGACCCGCCCACAGGGCATCGGCAAAATACGGGACCTCGATGACTATCCTGTCGATGGAGAAGTGGGACACGGGCCAGGCCGTCGTCCTCCCGCATTCGTTGAAGATAGTGGCCAAAGCCGAGCTGACCTTGCCCAAGCCCTCGGCGGGGGCCGCCAACGGCGGCGGGCAAGGCAGAGGCACGGGTTTCTTCCCTCTTCCCTTCTTCGTCGGAGCCATGGCGATGGGAAGGGGGGAAGGTTCGAGATTGGGTTGAAAACAGAAGCCGGAGTTCGGGCGGAGGAAGGGCAGAGGGTGTTCGAGCAACAGAAAGGGGAGCGGCTATGTACGACTGCGAGTCCGCCTAGCATGGCGCAAAATAAGGGGGGCGTGGGGGAACAGTGCCGCCCACGTCCAACCGACCGCCACGCGGCGCCCAAGGCCGCAGGCTGTTAGGGCCCGCAGCGCTTCGCTCTTGCCCTTCTGCCTCCCTGCACGGCCAAATCTGGGCGCGCCTTCGGCCCGGGGGCTACTGTCGGCGTTCTGGGAACGGGGGTCCCCAGACTTGCCTGCCTGCGGCCTGCGGCGTGGCTCAAAGGGGGCCCCAGCACGGCCCATCTTCATCAACACAGACCCAAGACCCTCGCGAGGGGCCAAGCCTTGCGGGGCGGACGACACAAAGCTTCCTCAGGCACGGCCTCACCAGGCTGGCTCGCGAGGAGGCGGAGAGATCAAGGCGGGGTACCTCACGAGGTGCCCGTGACGCAAGCCATGATGACCAAGGGCGCCAGGCGGGTGCCAGCCCGTGTAGTGTCCTCCTTTCCCATTTGGTGCAAAGGGGGCAAGCGCAGCCGCGGAGTACCGAGGCATCAGGCAAAGATTGCCGTTTCGGTGCAACAAGACCAAGACCAGGAGGACCGCAAGACGGAGGTCATCGTGGATCCCAAGATGGCGTCACCACCAGAGCTTTGTGCAGGCAAGGACCAACTTTAGTCAGGATAAGTGTACTAGATGTTCCCCTTCAAAATGGCCAATTGTTGGCGCCCTTCCCGCTCAATATTTGGGAAGAGGCCCAGGGCCATTGCCTATAAATAGGACCAGCCACCCACAAGGTTCGGGGGTTCGGGTTTGAGGTAAAAGGAAGGTTAGAGACAGAGATCGAGGATCAAGGATCGGATCAAAATCAGAGAGAGAGAAGGGTGACTGAACTCCTCCTAGCAGTTCGTCCCCCCAGCAAAGAACAGACCCTCGCGAGGCTGTTCTTCCTTGTATTGTTCATCATCATCAGCCCAAGAGGCAATCCACCACACACACACTGGAGTAGGGTATTACACCACAACGGTGGCCCGAACCAGTATAAACCCTATGTCTCTTGTGTTGTTCTTTCCTTAGCTTAGATCTTAGCGAGGCGGAGGGGATCAGGTAGGTAGAGGGCGAAATCTCCGCGTGCACCCCAGTGTTCGAACCTCAAGGGTCTGCGCGAACCCAAAATCTGATAGCGATAGAAATATTCCTCGAGAGAAATTGAGATAGACCATGCACATGTTTGTGATGGAGACTAAGAATTAGCTAGTCATATACATATAGGGGGACTGCATGTGCCTACAATTGAGTGAGAGACCATCATGCTTGGCTAGGCATGAGATTGTGTGTGTGTGCATGTGAGATGGAGAGAGAACCAGGGAGAGAGAGAGAGAGAGAGTTTTAGATGGGTCTATCGAGTGCGAGTGAGATATGCATGTGTATGTGTGACCCAGGGAGATGGACACTTTGAGAGAGGGAGAGGAAAAAGCTCTGAGATGGCTAAGTGGTGCGTGAGGGAGTTACGAGCAATGAGCTAGGGAATTTGTGTGCGTACGATGAGTGCACCCAAGATAGTTAGCATGGACTAGAGGATCATACATAGTGTGCGAGAGAGACCTATACATGGAGTTTGCATGCAAACTAGAAGGACCCCCCACACAGACACACAAAGAGAGAGAGAGAGAGAGAGAGAGAGATAGAGAGAGGGAGTGGGACCAACAAGGTTTGTGTTTCGATGTGTGCGATAGAATTGATGATTGTCGGCGAGAGAGAGAGAGAGCAGGAGTCCGGGAGAGGGGGAGGTCGTGTTTTATGCATCAAAGACTGATATAGACCATGTTTCGATATAAACTTGCATTCCAATATTTAAATTGGAGAACATGTTGTCTGCAATCCACACATGAATGAAGGTATGCGTATCAAACAAGTTCCTTAATTTTACTTTCAACATGTTAAGGGAGTACTATAATACTATTCAACATTCTACTCGATTGAGGTGTTCAATTTTGGATTTAGTTCACTATTTTGACATGGTGAACGAGCTATTTCATTGAATCGAGATATTTCATTTTGGGTTTGATTCCCATTTTTGAGTGGGTCAACTATTTGTCATATAGTAAATCGTTAGCAACGAGCATGTAAAAACACAATAGTCCAGAGCATCATCTCTCCATCTAAAAAAGAAGTGGCAAGCTAATATTTCAAAATTTGATTCGAATCGACTTGGTAAGGTAGACGCGGATGCTCGTTCTCCCAAAAATTGAACGAATTGCTAAACACCCTCTTCTTGATGGAATTCCCCTGAGAAAATAAATGGGAGACGCAAAATTACCGGCCTATATGGGACACACATCAATTGACCCGTTGGACATGGAGGGTAGGTTCAAAACTTCATGCAAGCCTGCCTTCTCCTTGGCCGAAATGACATTTGCTGAATAATACATAAAGCATGGGCGGCGAAACACCCTCTCCTCGCCCGAAATCGCTCGCGCCGACTATTTCAAAAATGCCCTCCTCGCCCAAAATCACTCGCGCCCACTATTTCAAAACACACGCTCCTCGCCCGAAATCGCTCGCGCCCACTATTTGGGAGAAGCAAAGTTACTCTACTATTCCCGACCCTTAGTACACAGACCCAAGCCCATAAACCTAAAGGCAGGGGTAGAATTGTAACTCCCCAACACATTTCAGATAAATGCATCTATAAGACATGGTTCCCCCCTCCCAATTCCCCATTCATACCTCGTGGGTGCCAAATCACCTTCTCCCCAGCCGCAAAATCTCATCCCCTTCTCCATGGTGCCCCCACCGCACCAAAGCCACCGCCGCCCTCCTCCCCATTGCTAGAGACGATGTACGTTTGCCATCGTGCACTGGGCCATGTGCCTCTTACTCCATGCTGCTGGAGCTGCCTCGACGGCGGCCGCTTGAACCGTACCGGAGTCGATTCACCCCCGCCATTGTGCACGGCGCCGCAGCGGCTCCAACATCGGATGTGTCCAGGGCCCCGACGCTGCTACCCCGTAGTCGTCGACCGCCACAACATCTCTGCTTTCCTACCGCCGGTAGCCACTGCAACCCCCCCAGCATCACCGACTCGGTAGCTGGAGCTGCCTACTTCCCCGGGCCACAAGATAGGTCGTACCCTCCTCTCAAATCACTTTATTTAGGCACCAGTTGTCTGAATTTTTATTCTGGGCAAATCGATTCCCAATGGGAAGCAGCACCCCTCGAGGCAGCGGAGCTCCTAGGCTGCCAGTTGGCAGGTGTCTATCTTAGAGTTGTGTGGGCTTAAGGTACTGCCGCAGCCGGATCTGGATGACGATGAGTCTTTGTGGATTGTCCGGGGGCGGCGCAACCATGGTAGTGCAGTGGGGCGGGGAGCAGCATTTGGTCGGAGCTCTCGCAACCACAGACAGAGGAGGAAGGCTGCTCTGCTAGTGGTCGCTGGCTCTTCGGGGAAGATTCTAAACAGTGTCAGCCGGGAGGCACCAGACGAACATCAAGCCATCCAGTGTAGATCGGACAGTACCCAAATAAAATAAAATTGTGTGACCCCAATTTAGTCATCAGTGAATAGACGTGTGACCACCCTCGTACCTTACTGTTGATCTCTTAGGGTATTTCTTCAAATCAGAGATATGTGTCGTTCTTGACATTATGCATTTTCTGCATCTTCAGCCACACCGTCTTCCTTCTCACCATAGCTGCTCCAACAAGGGAAACATACACCAGAAGGGAGCTATAGTCCCCACTCAATAGTTCCCTGCATTGAATGTGCGTGCCCGACATGGACAGCCACAACAACTGCAGGGCCATTGACAAGTCAGCACATGATGCTCACTCCTATGGATGGCGGCCAAATAGGTTGTACCCTCATCTTACTTGTGTGCAACATTTATGGATTTGTTATTCATCTAAGCATGCAAAATAGATTATCACATTTCACTATATATTCATGCTGATCTCTTACGGGTCTTGTTCAGGAGTTAACGCTATTCCATAGTTCTGCTAAGAGACTTGTTCTTTAGGTAACGCTGTTCCATAGTTATCATCCATCAGCCAATTCTATCCCACAGGCTGGTGATTATAGTATTATACCACTTCTTGTCGGTGGGAACGACACCTATGGGATCACAACAATCCCTACTACGGCTGCGGGGCGCGGGGTCATGAGAAGAGCGGATCAAACAGATAGCACACGGTTCGTTTATCCAGGTTCGGGCCGCGGGGATGCGTAAAACCCTACTCCTGCTTTGGTGGATTGTATATCTGTGTTCTTGAGCAACTATGGGCCGTGAGGAGCTCCAAAAGGCCGAATCCCCCTCCTGGTCGCCTCGGGCCTCCTTTTATAGGAAAGGGGTTGCCACAGTGGCACACAGGAGGTGGAAAGGGAACAGTGATGTGAGGTTATCCCTCGCATTACATGACAAGGCGCATTTAATGCGTCTTGCCCAGGTGTCCTTGCTTTATCGGGGACGGGGGAGAGCCCTGTCTCATCCGTCGCCGCTCCCTCTCGCGTCCACACGCACCTTGGCCAGCGGCACCCGTGGTGCCATGTAGGCAGGCAGGCAGCTGAGGTGGCGCAGTGGTGGGTCTCCACGAAGATCTGTATGCCGCCACGCAGGTGCCTGCCCAACTAGTTGGGTCGGCAGCTGCATGCGAACGGCGGTGGAGGTTTGACTGGCGTGGGCCTAATGGTGGCCCTACGGGTGTTCTTGGCAAGGGCCTTGCCAGGGGGCCCCGGCAAGGGTCTTGCCGTGGCGCCTGCTGTCATCCCCGGCAAGGCTCTTGCCGGGGGCCTTGTGGTCCTCCTTGGCTGGGATCCCGCCAGGGATCATCACCTTCTAAAGGGTGTATCTGATCTTGAATGTCTTCACAAAGATCTGCAAGCCACCACGGGGATGTCTCCCGAATCCTTGCCTCATGGGGGAAGTGGACTCAAGGGTGACTCACTCTGTAGGTATGGGGCGAATACTCCCGAACCTTCGGAAACCTTCGGAAATCATTTACCTCAACCTTCGAAAAGCATCCGTTATACGAGTTATGGCAATACTCCCGAACTCCCGCCCCAATACTGGGTGGCGTCGAGGTTATCTCACCAACAACTGCATAAAAGAGATTTTCGATGTCGGCGAAACTCAGGTATTCCAGAACTGCAACAATAAAATTGTGACGACAACACCTCAGATCTCACCAACCCGGGACACTGCCACAACCCCTAAATGTCAGGAGGCACCAAGAACAATGTTCTCATCACAAAACTATCGGAATGATTCCAAGATACCCGCGTGATCCTAAATTTGAAAAGAGAAGAGTCAAAACTCTACGTCAGGATGCCTCACCAGAGCGATGAAGGGACTGAGGACTAAAAAGAATCCTACTCTCCGATATATATATAATCCTAAAAGACTCAAAACATTTTTCTAGACTCAACAATGCCAGTGATTCGATCAAGCAGAGGGCTCCTAAGTCGGGGAAGGCTCTGAATACAAACTTGTAACACCCACGATGCGGCTATATCTCCCACGTGTCGGAGCACGACTTAGAGGCATAACCGCATTGTAGGCATGTCGCAAGAGGGGTAATCTTTACACATCCCATGTACTGAATAAGAAAGAGGTACAGAGTTGGCTTACAATCGCCACTTCACACAATACATAAATATAGCATTACAACATCCAGAATACAATCAAGGTCCGACTATAGAACCAAAATAAAGACAACGCCAACTAGGCTCCACTACAGATCGTCTGGAAAGGAAACGTAGTACCGTCCTGAGTCCTCGTCGAACTCCCACTTGAGTTCAGTCGCATCCCCTGGAATGGCATCATCGACACCTCCATCTGGTTTTGGAAGTAATCTATGAGTCATGGGGACTCAGCAATCTCACACCCTCGCGATAAAGACTATTTAAGCTCATGGGTAGGAAAAGGTGGTGAGGTGGAGCTGCAGCATGCACTAGCATATATGGTGGCTAACTTACGGAAATGAGAGCGAGAAGAGAAGGCAAAGCACGGTCGAGAAACTACAAAGAGCAAGAAGTGATCCTAAAACTACATACGTTCAAGCATAACACGAGACCGTGTTCTCTTCCGGGACTCCGCCGAAAAGAGACCATCACGGCTACACACGTTTTTGATTCATTTTAAATTAAGTTAAGTTTCAAGTTTTCTACAACCAGACATTAACAAATTGCCATCTGCCCATAACCACCGGCACGGCATTCGAAAGTTCAAATCCCTGCAGGGGTGTCCCAACTTAGCCCATCACAAGCTCTCACGGTCAATGAAGGATATTCCTTCTCCCAGGATGGCCCGATCAGACTCGGAATCCCGGTTAAAAGACATTTCGACAATGGTAAAACAAGACCAGCAAAGCCGCCCGAATGTGCCGACAAATCCCAATAGGAGCTGCACATATCTCGTTCTCAGGGCACACCGGATGAGCAATCCGTACAACTAAAACCAACCCTCGACTTTCCCCAAGGTGGCGCTGCAAGGGTCTCTAGTTTGGACCAACACTCAGAGGAGCACTGGCCCGGGGGTTTAAAATAAAGATGGCCCTTGAGTCCACGAAACCCAAGGCAAAAAGGCTTAGGTGGCAAATGGTAAAACCAAGGTTGGGCCTTGCTGGAGGAGTTTTATTCAAGGCGAACTGTCAAGGGGTTCCCATTATAACCCAACCACGTAAGGAACGCAAAATCAAGGAACATAACACCGGTATGACGGAAACTAGGGCGGCAAGACTGGAACAAAACACCAGGCATAAGGCCGAGCCTTACACCCTTTACCAAGTATATAGGTGCATTAAAGTAAACAAGATATAATAGTGATATCCCAACAATAAACATGTTCCAACAAGGAACAAACTCCAATCTCCACCTGCAACTAGCAACGCTATAAGAGGGGCTGAGCAAAGCGGTAACATAGCCAAACAACGGTTTGCTAGGACAAGGTAGGTTAGAGGTTTGACATGGCAATATGGGAGGCATTATAAAGCATGTGGTAGGTATCGTGGCATAGGCATATCAATAGAGAGAGCAACTAGCAAGCAAAGATAGAAGTGATTTCGAGGGTATGGTCATCTTGCCTGCAAAGTTCTCCGAGTTGATGTAAGCTTGATCCTCGTAAGCGTACTCAGCAGGTTCCTCGATCACGTACTCGTCTCCCGGCTCTACCCAAGGCAAGCACACAAGCAAGGGAAACACAATCAACCATGGTGCAATGCGGAAGCAACATGATGCAAAACATGGCATGATATGCGGGATGTGATATGCAATGCATATGCGTGCTCCGGAAGGAAAAGATTGAACCAGGCCTCAATTGGAAAACCAAGAGTGCCTCTGGAAAGATGAGTTGATTTCGGTCGAAATCGATATAAAGATCACCGGAATCGGATGCACGGTTTGCAAATGGCAAGCAAAACAATAATGGCACAATTCTGCGATTAACAGCACGGTGCCATCTAGAATGCAACAAGAAACTAAGCTACTGCAAAAGCACATAGCACCAAAGCACATGGCAGTGATCCACTCAAGATGCTCGACAAAAGATGAACACTGAGCTATGATTAAATCACACAAGAGCAGGTTCAAACAAGCATGACAAAAGTGCAAAAGATATCAGGTTCACGGACTTAGTGAAAATAACAACATGTCAGGAATTAACATCAGGAAGCAATGTTTAGAGCAAGATAAAAACAGGCTACAGGAACATATCATGGCAAAGCAAGGCATGGCATGAAACTACTCAAAGCATATAACAAAAGTCCCTTACTGACCATCAGCCAAAAAGAACCAGAACATATGATGGCACCCATGTAAACATAGCAAGTTTCATTAACAGATTTAGACTTAGCAGAAAACTAGACATGGCAAAAACAGAGTTACGTAGGCATGTTTGCGAGCTCGATGCACTCACCACAAGGCATTACATGACAAACTAAGCATACACCCAGCACGAAGACATGTTCAAGAAGCTAACCATGGCAAGAACCATATCATAGCATGCAAGGATCAACTACAACAACCTTGGCAAAATTGAATAACATGTAAACAATCTGCCAGGAACATTTTCTAGCAAAAGTAGAGCAAGATTGTGTCATGCTAGGTTACTCCATAATTTCAAACAAATACATGGATGGATAGAACATAACAATATCTCAAAAACATCCTTACTGAACATGCTTAAAAGAGGCATGGATCACTCTGTAGAAACATGAATACATGGCATAAAAATAACATCAGGGAAATGACTTAGAAGAATTCTAAGTCCCTGAAATCAGCAACATCACGAGAGCTACTTTGCATGCTTGTGCTAGTCACCACATTGATCAAAAAAATACATTGCATACCCCCCTGTAAATATGGCATGGCATAGCCCAAAACACATGTAGGGCTCAAGTTCATAGGAGGCACACATTAATCATGGCAAAAATGACAAATGTCCATAAGCTGTTAAGAAACTGAAACTAACATTCTATAGCACTCTTGCAACAGCATTTTAGGCATCAATATGGACTCAAACAAGCATATTTCAATAGAATGAAATGAAGAGGACATCCAAACGAACAATTTGATATATGGCATGCTCAAAACGGAGCTATATGCAGCAAGTTATGGCACGTCGAACAGGGGCTAAAAATATGACAGAAAAAGACTTGGATGAAAATCGGGTCAACCTTCACCAACTGGATATAGGGTTCCGGGGCACAGGTTTGAAGATCATGGAAGACGGACGAAGACGGCGGCTGGCGAGGTCGGGGTCGCCGGATCCGGCCCTCCCACGGCCGGATCTGGCCGGAGGACGGCGGAGCTTGGGCGGCGGAGGCGGCGGAGCCGGGCGGCGGCGGCGGCGCTGGAGCAGCTCGGCGACCGACAAGCGGGCGGGTTGTGGCCGGCGATGCGAGCGCGCGGC
>NC_041388.1:111246229-111363967 GCF_002162155.2 Triticum dicoccoides
GTGGAGAAGGGCGGCGGGGGCTGCCAGCGCGCGAGAAGATGGCGGCGGGGCGAGCGTGGGAGGTGCAGGGCAGCTTGGGCCCGGTGCGGCCCGGGGCAGGCCGGCCATGGGCCGGGCGGGCCGCGGCAGCGTAGGAGGAGAGAGGAGGCGCGGGGCTGACATGGCGGCGGCGGATTGGGTGAGAGAGGCGGCGGCAGACGTGTCCGGCGCCGGCGGACGCGTCCGGTGGCGGCGGGAGGAGCTAGTCTAGGGTTTCGTCTGTGATTTTGAACAGGGGAGACATATTTATAGCTAGAGGGGGCTAGGAGAGTCCAAATGAGGTGCGGTTTTCGGCCATGCGATCATGATCGAATGAACGAGAGGATGGAGTGGGTTTGGATGGGTTTTGGGCCACTTTGGAGGGGTGTTGGGCTGCAACACACACGAGGACTTTATGGTTCTCGGTTAACCGTTGGAGTATCAAACGAAGTCCAAATGACACGAAACTTGAAAGGCGGTCTACCGGTAACATACCAAGGCCGCTTGGTAAATCTCGGTCCAATCCAAGAAAGCTTAACAGCCGCACATGAAAAGAGGCAAAAGGGGACGCCGGAGGACGTAGGAGTGCTGGAATGCAAAACGGACAACGGGGAAAATGCTCGGATGCATGAGACGAACACGTATGTAAATGCAATGCACATGATGCCATGATATGAGATGCAAGACATGGACAAAAAGAAAAATAGAGACAAAACCCAACCACGACGGAATATCATAACTTAGAGCCGAAAATGGCAAGAGTTGGAATACAAGTATGGCAAGTTACATACGGGGCGTTACAACACTCCACCACTACGAAAGGATCTCGTCCCGAGATCTAGGAGTGGAAAAACTCCGAATATTCAGAACGGAGGTGGTCCTCGCGTTCCCAGGTGGCTTCACGGTCGGAATGATGTGACCACTTCACTTTCAGGAATTTGATTGACTTGTTGCGAGTCTTGCGCTCAGTTTCTTCAAGAATAGTAACGGGATGCTCATCATAAGATAGGTGTCGGTATCAAAACCGGCGGATCTCGGGTAGGGGGTATCGAACTGTGCGTCTAGGCCGGATGGTAACAGGAGGCAGGGGACACGAAGTTTTACCCAGGTTCGGGCCCTCTCGATGGAGGTAAAACCCTACGTCCTGCTTGATTAATATTGATGATATGGGTAGTACAAGAGTTGATCTACCACGAGATCAGAGAGGCTAAACCCTAGAAGCTAGCCTATGGTATGATTGTTGATGTGTATGTTGTCCTACGGACTAAAACCCTCCGGTTTATATAGACACCGAAGAGGGTTAGGGTTACATAAAGTCGGTTATAATGGTAGGAGATCTGAACATCCGTATGGCCAAGCTTGCCTTCCACGCCAAGGAAAGTCCCTTCCGGACACGGGACGGAGTCTTCAATATGGTATCTTCATAGTCCAGGAGTCCGGCTGAAGGTATAGTTCGGCTATCCGAAAACCCCCTAGTCCAGGACTCCCTCAGTAGCCCCTGAACCAGGCTTCAATGACGACGGGTCCGGCATGCAAATTGTCTTCGGCATTGCAAGGCGGGTTCCTCCTCCAAGTACTTCATAGAAGATTTTAAACACAAAGATAGTGTCCGGCTCTGCAAAATAAGTTTCCACATATTGCCATAAAGAGAATAATATTTACACAAATCTAATCTGCTGACGTATTCCGTGGTGCGACACACCACGACCAAGCCTTTATCCGAGTCGTTTAAATTACCCACCTCAGCGTGTTATGCGAGGTGGTTTCCTTGGCATGTCTTGTTAAAGCAGAGATCGTGTCCCCTTATTACGGGATTCTCATCAATACGGGCGTGGGTAACCCAACCGCTTCATAGGAAAGTCCAAAACGGACACGGGGAGGACGCTTGATATCCACCCTCTTTATAAAGGGACAAAGCTTTTACTTTTCCCCCCAGTGCTCAATCGAATCCTTCCCCCGCCTCAAGCTCAAACGCCCAAAGCTCAGGTCAGGTGCTCCGAACCATCAGTCATGTCCGGATCCAGCCTTCAAGGCCGATGGATGCCCTCCTCCGTCACGGAAGAAGACATCAAAAAGTTGAGGGAGGCCAGATATCTGGCCGCCGAAATGTCGCATCGGCTGCCTCCCCAGGGGCAGGCCGTCCCCTCTCCCAAACCCAACGAGAACGTCGTGTTTGTCTCCCACTTCCTCCGAGGTCTAGGTTTTGCTCTGGATCCTTTCGTCAGGGGCTTGATGTTTTATTACGGGCTAGATTTCCATGATCTAGCTCCGGACTCCTTCCTGCATATCACGACTTTTGTTGTCGTATGCGAGGCCTTCCTCCGGGTTACCCCCCACTTTGGCTTATGGCTCAAGACCTTTGAAGTAAAGCCGAAGATGATCGAAAGGCAACATTCAGAGTGTGGAGGCGCCTCAATACGCAAGATGACGGGAGCTCCGTGGCCCAAAGGTTCCATCCCAGAGATGTCTGCATTGTGGCAACAGGAGTGGTTCTACATCACGACTCCTAGAAGTGCCAAGTGGGCGGCCGCCCCCTTTTTCGCTCGGGCCCTCCAGCACGACTGATGTCTTGGATCAGCCGAGGACTGAGCTGGGGTCCAGCCAAGGACGTGCCTTTACTGCAGAGCTGCATTCGAGATCTCTTCAATGAAGATCTCAGTTTGGTTGCGGTAATACAAGTTATGCTGGTTCGTCAAGTCCAGCCTTGCAAACGTCGGCCCCTTTGCTTGTGGGAGTTCAATCCCGAGTGTCCGCGTGCCATTCAAAATTTTCTCGGCCTGACGCACGAGGATATGTATAAGTTATTCTTCGGACCTCAAGTAGAGTGTCCGGAAATCACCGAGGACGTGGGCCTGAGTAATAACCGCGCCGCTGAACAAGTAAGGAATCTTTTGGCCGAACATATTATCTTTCCTTCGTTATGAAGTTATTTCTGAGTGTTTGCTTTTTCGACCAGGACTGGCTAACAAAGGCGAAGTTGATTCGGTGTTCGGCCCCCTCCCCGAGGGTTTGGAGAATCCGGTATTGGAAAAGATGCTCTAGGCCGCACCTTGCCCGGATCCCTTGAAGGAAGATACCGTGGAGGATAATGCGGGCGGACGCGGGCCCCCAACGCTGCCTTTTATAACCAAGGGAGCGAGTGTCTCCGTGAAGGAAGACGACCGGAAGAGGAAAAGGACTGCGCCCAGGAATTCGGAAGCCGAGGCTTCCAAACGGGAGAAGAAATCTTCCACCGGGGGCCCTACTTTGGGGGCGCTGCTGCCGCACAAAGTCCGCGGGAGTATCAATTCTCCCGGGTGTCGTAAGTAACCCGAAAACTTTAATGGTACAGATATGCCATCCTTTTCTTCTGAGAAAATAACCACCGCATATATTTGTGTAGTTCGGGCCTTAGCCCCTCTCAAATGAGCTCGTCTTCAGGGGATATTCTTCCAGAGATGATAGAGAGCGAGACGCCTCCTCCGGGCTCCTCCGCTCCGGAAGCGGGCGACCCTGAGGTGTCGTCGCGGAGGGCCTCTCCGAGTTCGGAGAGGCCAGAAGGTGATCCTATTGATCCCCGAGGCTCCCAGTGTCCGGCTCCCGAAGAGAGTAGACAAAAGAGTCCGGCGCCATCTAGTGTGCGATCGGACGTTCTGAGGGAGTTGGTGGGGCGAGCGGCCATCTCAGATGATCACCATGTGCTGATGAATATGGTGATGGAGAGGATATCGTCCGCCGAAAGCGGATTGCATGAAGCTTTTATGAGTCTACTGACAGGCTTTGAGGTACGTAAAAAGGAATGTGTAATAGTCCTGCACATGCTAGGTGTGCCCTGTGTAGATAGTAGCCCCAGAGACTCTGGTTGTCGTCGGAAACAATGACGAACGAAGGATCATATTCCCAGGTAATAACCATACTGCCTTTATGTGCAGGAGATGGAAGCTCCGGTGGCCAGCCGGACTAGCCAGTTTACCCGTTTAGAACGTCAGTTGGATGCGGCAGATGCCGACATCGAGCTTGTTAACAGAAGGCTTGACAAGGCGCAGGGTAAGTATCCTTGTCTCGTAAACGCCACATAGGAAGAGTATGATGCCAGTGTTTTTAACATGCTATGACTGCAGATGGAGCTGCCACTATTGAAGCCTTGCGGGCGGAACTTGCCCGAGCCAAGGAACAAGCAAGATTGGGTAATGCGACTGCTTTGAAGGCAGCCGAAGAGTTGCGAGCCGAGAAGGCCGCACATGGCGAGAGCCGGAAGAAGATGGCCAATATGGCCGTAGAATTAAAAGCCGCCGTAGACCGTTGCCGGGCTCTTGAAAAGGATAACCAAGCGAAGGCATCGGACCTTGAGAAGGCTGGTGCAATGGGAAAAGACCTCCGCTCTGCTATGAGGGCAAAGAAGGAGGAGCTGCGGGAAGCCGGGGATATTGTCGCCGGGAAGTCCTTTATGCTGCAGAGGAAGTACGGAGATCCACGGTATGCCCCTCTAGATCGGTTGTGGAGTTCGGAGGATGCATATATGGATTTGGTGGCGAGCGCTGCCCATGCGGCCAAGTACTTCCAGAGTCAAACGGACCGTGAAGTAGACCAGCTGTTTTGGAAGCAATTCCTTTCTCCTGAGCATCTGCTTTCGTTGACGGATCAATTAGCCAAATGGGCTGAACTAAATAGGTTGTCCGTACTCTCCATGAGCTCTATTGTGGATCAGCTATGGCCGGGAAGGTCAAAACCGAGCAGCTATTTCAGCTTGGTGCAGCAGGTCCTCGATGTGGTGCCGCGTATAAATGTGATGAAGAGGTCGGCGTGCATAGAAGGCGCACGGATGGCCTTTGCCTGTGCTAAAGCATACTGGGCAGAGATGGATGCTACCACTGTTGCTGCGCAGGATTCGGCCATAGGTCGAAGGGCTGCTGAGCACTACTTTGAGGAAGTTCTTGAGGGTGCTCATTTGATAGAGACCCAGTGCTCAAAAAAATTTATGTTTGAGTGACATGTAATCTCGTTGTAAGCGAAATGCTTTTATAAATTTTTATAAGGCTACTTTTATACTTTTGCCTGAAAGTAATGTGATGCCTCCTGGGCGGCCGTTTATGTATACATGCGTATAACCTGAAAGATTGCAGTCGTCGGCTTCAAGCCCCACACATATAATGCGGAGGTGTTCGCAGAAACATGCGTTCACACTTAAACCAACGTCTTAGTCCTATTAAGGAGGTGATAGCGGAGCGAGCGAGGAAACTGGACTATAATGCTTTAACACTTTCACTTAGCCATAGGAGTTTGACAGTGGGGCTACTAGATAGCCCCTGGTGGCTCCGCACTCTCCCGATCCCAGGGTGCGTATATGCCTGGCCGGAGGGCGGCCCTTCGTTAAGGCGGAGGAATTCTAACATTCCCATGGGTCATCGAGTGGTTGACCAGTCTCACGCTAGATCATGATAGTCAGTTTTCGGCTTTGTCTACTGAGGTGCTCGTCTGGATGAACCAGGGCACAATCGTAGTAGTTCTCCTGGTGCTACCTTAGCCGGTAAAGCGGAACGTAAGGCACCAAAACACAGGAGCCGGGAAAACCCAACATTTGACCAAAGACAATGATTCGGAGCTGATGCATATAGGGCCAAACTCGCGACGCCGAACACTCCCTAAGGTATTCGGTCTTTGTGGTATAAACCGGGCCTGAATAATGGCCTTTGTAAGAAGCCCCTTGTGTCCAAGTACGTGCATTGTTCTGGCGTGGCCACATGCCAAGACGTCAGCATCCTTCTCAACGGTGGATATGTATCAACAAGAGACAGTAAAAAAGGTTTACGCAGGTTCTTAATCTAAAAAGAATCCTTGGGTCGGGTCCCTGCTGCACGTCTGCGCCTGTGTCTCCGTTGTGCCGTATCCTGGACGGGTGTAGCACGATGATCATCTGTAAAAGAGAGGAATTTAGGTGAAAAGGTTGTTGTCCAAAAGGATAGTTTTCTAAAGAAACCATGTATAATTCAAGATAAGAAGAAATCGCCACTCGTCTGTGTGCATTGAGCCCCTTGTACTTTTGAAAGATAGGTGTGTGACCGGTTATTCGATATGAGTAGCGGCGCCGGACTTGATTAGTTGTGTCTGAGGTCTTAACGACCTATTGGATGCTTTTGCTGGTCCGGGCACCTTTAGTGTGTGGCTGCCAAGGCAGCCTCACTCTCTTCGGCGCGCAGAGATCGCTTGATACTTCCGTGCACTGAAATGATGCCACGTGGACCAGGCATCTTGACTGTTAGGGAGGCGTAGTGTGGTATTGCATTAAAGCGAGCGAAAGCTTCGCGTCCGAGCAGTGCTTGATAGCCACTTTTAAAAGGAGCAATGTGGACAGTTAAATGCCCGCGACGGAAGTTATCAGCGGAGTCGAATATAATTTGTAGTAGGAGGGAGCCCGTACAACGAGCCCCTGGGCCTGGCATTACTCCTTTAAATGTAGTATTGCTATGGCGAATTTGTGTTGGGTCTAACCCCATCCCGCGGATTTTATCCTGATATATTTGGTTTAGGCTACTGCCGCCATCCATCAAGACTTGTGTGAAGTGGTATCCGCCAATTACTGGGTCTAACACCAGGGCAGCTCATCCTGCGTGCCGGATACTTGATGCGTAATCACGATGGTCAAAGGTGATCGGTTGAGACGACCAGTGGCGGGACTTCACGGTGACAGGCACTTGGGTATATTTTTCTAGGAGTGTCGCATTGTTTTTTCTCTTGATCACGTGTAACACGTTTACTGTTTTGACTTCGGGTGGAAATTTCTTTGGTTCCCCCTTGTCTTGCGTGGGAGGTTCGTCCTCGTCTTCACTTGGTGTATCCTTCCCCTTGTGTATGGCGTTAAGCTTGTCGGACTGCTTGAAGACCCAACATTCTCTGTGGGTATGATTAGCAGGTTTGCTAGGGGTACTATGGATCTGACATACTTGGTCCAGAATTTTGTTGAGACTGGACAGTTCATCCCTGGTGCCTTTGGAGGGTGGCTTTTGGTTTGGCCGAGGGACTTTGAATCTGGCATTTACTGCCGTGCCCTTCGTGATGTCTTCTTTATTCCGGCGTTTGTTATTGCTGTCGCGCCATGATTTCCCGTTTCCATCTCTAACTTCAGATGTATTGGGGTCACTGGTGCTGCATCTGGCTAGCCAGCTGTTCTCACCCACGCAAAAGCGGGTCATGAGGTTTGTTAATGCGGCCATCGTTCTCGGCTTGTTTTGGCCGAGGAGTCTGGCGAGCCATTCGTCGCGGATGCTGTGCTTAAAAGCCGCTAAGGCTTCGGCGTCCGGACAGTCGACAATCTGGTTCTTTTTAGTAAGAAACCTATTCCAAAGCTTCCGGGCTGACTCTCCGGGCTGTTGAGTTAAGTGACTCAGGTCGTCCGCATCCGGAGGTCGGACATAAGTCCCTTGAAAGTTTGCCCGAAAGGCGTCTTTGAGTTCTTCCCAACATCCAATGGAGCTTTCGGGGAGGCCTTTGAGCCAGTGACGAGCTGGCCCTTTGAGTTTGAGAGGTAAGTACTTGATGGCATGGAGATCATCCCCTCGAGCCATATGTATATGAAGGATATAGTCCTCAATCCAGACCCCAGGGTCTGTTGTTCCGTCGTATGCCTCTATGTTTACGGGCTTGAATCCCTCTGGAAATTCATGGTCCAGCACCTCATCGGTGAAACATAGGGGGTGTGCGGCACCCCTGTAGCTAGGTGTGCCGCGTTGTTCGGATGTTTGTTGTGTTGCATTGTATGCTGGGGGGCGCTTGCGTGGTCCGTAGATGGATCTTTTTGCACCGTCCTTTGGGTGCGAGCCCTCGCATGGGTCGCGTGTTGTATTGTGAGCGGCGTTGAATGCCGTTCTGTGGTGGTAGAGGGGTCGTCTGTCCGACCAGGTGGCTTCTTTGATATTTGGTTGTGGGGGGTCTGAGGCCTCCTCATCGAATTCGGGTAGCAGCTTCCGTTTTGGGTAGCTCTTGGAGGGGCGATTTGTCGCCGTACCTTGCTATAGTGTTGAGTATTTTGCTCCATCTGAATTGGAGCGTGTTTTGCGCGGCCTTGAGCCTCCGCTTCTGCTTTTTGAGGCTCCTTGCGGTGGCAATGAGCCTTTTACGGGCATTCTGCTGCTCCGAGTGTCTGTCCGGCATTATGTCGTCCGGACCATTATCATTGATAGGATTTGTTTGTTCGGTTTGATTATCCGGATTGCCGTTGTCTGGCAGCGGTTCACCCTGCTCCAGCGCTGGATCAGTGTGATTGCTATTTCTGTCGAGGCGGGATTTGGGTCGGTGCTTGCGTCGCTGCTTTGACTGCTTTTCAAGGGAACAATCCTTCGGTGCGTCCTTCCGCTCCTCGTCATCATCTTTGGGTGCGTCCACCATGTATACGTCATATGACGAGGTGGCGTTCCAGGGCTCGATAGGTGCTGGTTCTTCATCGTCTCCTTCATCGGCGTCCATACCGTCAATGTTGTCGGAGTTGAAGTCGAGCATGTCGGTTAAATCGTCGACAGTGGCTACCAAGTGGGTGGTGGGTGGGCTTTGAATTTCTTCATCGTTCGTACCCCAACCTTGCTGACCGTAGTCCGGCTAGGGCTCCCCTGACAGAGAGAGAGACTCCAGTGATTTCAGGATATCGCCAAAAGGCGAGTGCTGAAAGACGTCCGCGGCCGTGAACTCCATGATCGGCGCCCAATCGGATTCGCTCGGCCGGGGCGCGGAGGGTTCGAAGTCCGGAGAAGAATCCGGCTCCATGGAGTCACGAGTCTTGAAGAGGATGGGGCTGGTGTTCGGCCCATCCGCCGTTGGGATCGCATCCACCGAGGTGGCGTCCAACCACCCATCCTCGATCGGCATGGTCGGTTCTGAACTAGGGGTCGGGGCCGATGCGGGTGTGGCCTTCGGGGCACTGTTCGGCGACAGAGCTAGATCATGCTTGTCGTGACAGTGCGGTGTGCTCGGCAGTGGTTCGAATCCGTCGAAGATCAAGTCCCCGCGGATGTCGGCCGTGTACTTTAAACTTCCGAATCTAACCTGACGGCCAGGGGCGTAGCTTTCGATCTGCTCTAGATGGCCAAGTGGATCGGCCCGCAGTGCGAAGCCACCAAAGACGAAGATCTGTCCGGGGAGGAAGGTCTCACCCTGGACCGCATCACCATTGATGATCGTAGGAGCCATCGGTCCTGACGGCGACGACACAGAGGAACTCTCAATGAAAGCACCAATGTCGGTGTCAAAACCGGCGGATCTCGGGTAGGGGGTCCCAAACTGTGCGTCTAGGCCGGATGGTAACAGGAGGCAGGGGACACGAAGTTTTACCCAGGTTCGGGCCCTATCGATGGAGGTAAAACCCTATGTCCTGCTTGATTAATATTGATGATATGGGTAGTACAAGAGTTGATCTACCACGAGATCAGAGAGGTTAAACCCTAGAAGCTAGCCTATGGTATGATTGTTCATGTGTATGTTGTCCTACGGACTAAAACCCTTCGGTTTATATAGACACCGGAGAGGGTTAGGGTTACATAAAGTCGGTTACAATGGTAGGAGATCTGAACATCCGTATGGCCAAGCTTGCCTTCCACGCCAAGGAAAGTCCCTTCCGGACACGGGACGGAGTCTTCAATATTGTATCTTCATAGTCCAGGAGTCCGGCTGAAGGTATAGTTCGGCTATCCGAACACCCCCTAGTCTAGGACTCCCTCAATAGGTCTTCTTGGAGATCAATCTCTTCAAAGTTGATGGTGCGGTCAGGAGTCTTGAAACACTTGCGAAGCCGAGACACGTGAAACACGTCGTGCACGTTAGCAAAGTTGGATGGAAGCTCAAGTTGATAGGCAAGATCGCCTTTTTTGCCAATGATCTTGAAAGGACCCACGTATCTAGGGGCAAGCTTCCCTTTGATACTGAAGCGACGAGTACCTTTCATTGGAGAGACGCGGAGGTAGACATGGTCTCCGATCTCGAAAGCCAAGTCACGATGCTTTCTATCATAGTAACTCTTCTGGCGTGATTGCGCGGCTTTGATATTTTCATGAATGACTTTGCACATTTCATTAGCCTCTGTGATCAAGTCATTGCCAAGAAGTTGACGTTCACCAGTCTCTGACCAGTTAAGAGGAGTACGACACTTTCTGCCATAGAGAATCTCGAATGGGGCCTTGCCCGAACTCGCTTGGAAGTTGTTTTGGTAGGAGAACTCGGCATATGGAAGACAATCTTCCCACTTCATACCGAAAGAAATGACACAAGCCCTGAGCATATCTTCAAGAATTTGATTTACTCGCTCGACTTGTCCACTAGTTTGAGGATGAAAGGTTGTGGTGAAGCAAATGCTGGTGCCCATGGCCTTCTGGAAGGAATCCCAAAACATAGAAGTAAAGATGCTTCCATGATCTGAAGTTATCAACTACGGAATGCCGTGCAAAGAGACAATCCTGGAGGTATATAGCTCTGCCAACTGATCTGCTGTGATAGATTCTTTGATAGGAAGAAAATGAGCCACTTTAGTGAGCTTGTCGATGACAACAAAGATAGTATCATTGCCACGCTTGGACTTGGGAAATCCAGTCACGAATTCCATCTCAATATGGTCAAACTTCCATTCTGGAATGGCAAGAGGTTGGAGGAGACCAGCTAGCCATTGGTGTTCTGCTTTCACTCTTCTGCAGACATCACATTCATTCACGAACCGAGCAATCTCGTGCTTCATTCGGGTCCACCAATACAACTGCTTGATGTCATCGTACATCTTTGTACTTCCAGGATGAATAGAAAGGAGTGAATTGTGAGCCTCGTTCATAATGATTTTATGAAGGTCACCCTTAGGAACAACAATGCGATCCTCGAAGAATAGAGTATCTTTGTCATCAAGGTGATATTACTTATACTTGGGTTGGCTCTTGGCAATCCCAATCTTCACCTTCTTCACCATAGCATCAAGAAGTTGTGCCTCACGAATCTGATCTTCCAAAGTAGGAGAGACTTGGAGGTTGTCAAGGAATCCTTGAGGAACAACTTGGAGATTAAGTTTGCAGAAAGCTTCACAAAGATCCGGTTGGAAAGGCTTGAGAATCAAACTGTTGCAGTAAGCCCTCCTGCTCAAAGCGTCAGCAATTACATTGGCCTTGCCTAGAGTATATTCAATACTCGGATTTACGCTTGAATCATCTCGACCCAACGAGCCTGCCTGAGGTTGAGGTTGGGCTGAGTGAAGATGTACTTGAGGCTCTTATGATCAGTGAAGATGTCCACTTTTCTTCCCAACAAGAGATGTCTCCATGTTAAAAGAGCATGGACAACTGCCACCAACTCGAGGTCATGAGTGGGGTAGTTCTTTTCGTTGGGCTTCAACTTGCGAGAGGTATAGGCCACAACTTTCTTCTCTTGCATTAACACAACACCGAGACCTTGCAGGGAAGCATCACAGAAAACTTCGAATGGTTTGGATTCATCAGGAGGAGTCAGAACTGGAGCTGTGAATAACTTCTCTTTGAGGGTGTTGAAAGTGATGTCACATTCAGGCGTCCAGACATACTTCACATGCTTCTGGAGAAGGTTGGAAATAGGCTTCGCGATGTTAGAGAAATTCTCAACGAATCTTCGACAATAGCTTGCGAGACCAAGAAAGCTGCGGAGCTGCTTCACATTCTGAGGCGGTTCCCAATTCACAATTGCCGACACCTTCTCAGGATTAACAGCTATGCCCTTGGCGGAGATGATATGCCCAAGGTAGAGAACCTCATTGAGCCAAAACTCGCACTTTGAAAACTTCGCATAGAACTAATGTTCTCTGAGTTTATCCAGCACCAATCTCAAATGCTTGGCATGATCCTCCTTGTTCTTGGAAAAGACCAAAATTTCATCGAGATAGACCAAGGCGAAGTCATTTGTGTACGGGTTGAAGATGAAGTTCATCATGCGAGAGAATGTTGGAGGAGCATTGACAAGGCCGAAAGACATGACAGTGTATTCATAGGAACCATAGCTTGTTCTGAATGCTGTCTTGGGGATGTCTTCTCCACGAATGCGAATCTGATGATAGCCCATACGGAGGTCAAGCTTGGAGAAAACTTGAGCACCTTTGAGTTGTTCGAAAAGCTCGTTGATGTTGGGAAGTGGGTACTTGTTCTTTATGGTCTTCTTGTTCAATGGACGGTAGTCGACACAAAGTCGGTCCGTGCCATCCTTCTTCTTGACAAAAATAACACCACAACCCCAAGGAGAAGAACTCGGTCGGATCAGACCCATACATTCTTGTTCATCGAGTTGTTTCTTCAGCTCCTTCAACTCTTTCGGTCCAAGCTTATAACGACGTTTACAAACAGGTTCCGTGCCAAGATCAAGATCGATGACGAATTCAACTGGCCGGTGAGGAGGCATTCCTGGAAGCTCTTCTGGAAAGACGTCTTGATATTAACAAACGACTGGAATCTAAGAGATGGCATCCAACTCGCCCTTCTCGTTGAGAGAAATTAGTCGAATGGTATCGTCACGAGCTGCATAGATGATCACATCCTCAGACGAGTGTGTCAATTGAATCTGCCTGGCCGCACAATCAAGCTGAGCCTTGTGCTTATAAAGCCAGTCCATGCCGAGAATTAGATCAATATCCGAGTCACCAAGAACATTAGGAGAAGACAGAAACTTATAGTCACCCATCTTGATAGACACATCCGGAACGAAAACTCGAGAAGTCATTTGTCAGGCCGGAGAAACAATAGACAAAGGTCTCGGCAATACTTGAGTAACCAAATCATGCATAGCCACAAAAGGTCTTGAAATTAAAGAATGCGATGCACCAGTATCAAAAAGGACTTTTGCAGGAATATCGTAAACAGGAAGGTTACCCATGATCACTTCTGAAGAGTCCTCTGCCTGAGCTACGTTCATCATGTTGACCTTTGCAAACTTGGGATTATGCTTGACCACTGCATTGCTGGCAGATCTCACAGGAGGAGGAGGCGGAAGACGCCTCTGGTTGAAGCATTTGTTTGCATAGTGACCCTTCTGCTGACACTTGTTGCACGTAACCTCTGAGAGCAGCCGGTGATACGGAGCACTTGACCTTGGAGCATGAGACGAAGCTTTGTTCTGAAAGGCTGGGTTGGGTGGGAAGATCCATTGCCACCTTTGCTCTTCTACTGATAAGGCTAACGGAACGGAGGAGGAGGAGGCAACTAGTACTTTTGCTTCTTAGCTGCCACTTGAGTTGAAGAAGAAGAAGGAGTTGCATCCCTGACTCTCTTCTTGGAAGCATCGCACTTGAGCTGAGCAGCCTCTTGCTTTAGTGCCATGTTGTAGAACTCATCATAATTTTTCGGCTCAAAAAGCACAAGAGCTATTTGCAGATCTTCTTGGAGGCCACCTCTGAACTGATAAATCATGCTCTTCTCGTCAGGGACGTCTTGCTTGGCAAAGCGAGCGATCCTCTAGAACAAGATGTTGTATTGGTAAACAGACAAGCTGCCTTGCTTCAGATTGCGGAACTCCTGACGCTTACTCTCAACAACACTCTAGGAATGTGGTGAGCTTTGAAGTCTTGGCGGAAATCATCCCAGGTAATCACACGACCTCCTCTGGAATCTTTCTATTGTTGATACCACTCAGCAGCTTGGTCTTTGAGTTGGAACGAAGAAAACTTGACAAAGTCCTCAGGCCTGACATGGCTACACTCAAAATGTTTGCAGATATCCACGAGCCAATCGTCGGCGTCTGTGGCCTCGACATAGTTACTGAAGGACTTCGGCTGGTTTGCGAGTAACTAGTTGAGGGTAGCAAATTGAGTTTGATTGTTGCCATTGCCTTGATTTCCTTGGTTGCGCTCTTGCAAGAGTTGCATAATCAACTGCGTGTTGGCGTTGGTGGCGGTCATCACAACTTGCTATGCCTCCGGAGGTGGAGGTGGTGGCGGTGGTTCCGGATTCTGACGCGTTGGAGGAGCCATCCTGAAGAGGGTGACATCTGTTAGCATCTTGAAAGACATATATTCAAGCTGAATCAAATAGATCGAAATTCCAACATATAGCCTTAACATTCGAACAAGAATGAACGAATGAATTCCAAATTAAATGATCACACTTCCATAAATTGAGAAGCCACTTAGATAGAGGTAGATGAATAAAACAACAAGGTATGGATATGAACAAATACTTGGTAAGGATTACCCAATCACGAACCAAATATCTGCGGAAGAAATACAAGAGCTACATGAATTCCCACCTATGAAACTCCCAAAACTTTCTGGTAATGCAATAAGGTGTTGGGGATACAGGGGAAGCATAATATCTCACCCAAAACTAGCAAATCCTACATCCAGCTGTATCCATCCTTCAACACATAACCAAGAAACCTTCGGAAATCATTTACCTCAACCTTTGAAAAGCATCCGTTATACGAGTTATGGCAATACTCCCGAACTCCCGCCCCAGTACTTGGTGGCGTCGAGGTTATCTCACCAACAACTGCATAAAAGAGATTTTCGATGTCGGCGAAACTCAGGTATTCCAGGACCGCAACGATAAAATTGTGAGGACAACACCTCGGATCTCAACAACCCGGGACACTGCCACAACCCCTAAATGTCAGGAGGCACCAGGAACAATGTTCTCGTCACAAAACTATCGGAACGATTCCAAGATACCCGCGTGATCCTAAATTTGAAAAAGAAGAGTCAAAATTCTACGTCAGGATGCCTCACCAGAGCGATGAAGGGACTGAGGAGTAAAAAGAATCCTACTCTCTGATATATATAATCCTAAAAGACTCAAAACATTTTTCTAGACTCAACAACGCTAGTGATTCGATCAAGCAGGGGGATCCTAAGTCGGGGAAGGCTCTGAATACAAACTTGTAACACCCACGATGCGGCTATATCTCCCACGTGTCGGAGCACGACTTAGAGGCATAACCGCATTGTACGCATGTCGCAAGAGGGGTAATCTTTACACATCCCATGTACTGAAGAAGAAAGAGGTACAGAGTTGGCTTACAATCGCCACTTCACACAATACATAAATATAGCATTACAACATCCAGAATACAATCAAGGTCCGACTACAGAACCAAAATAAAGACAACCCCAAATGCATAAGATCCCTAATCGCCCCAACTAGGCTCCACTACTGATCGTCTAGAAAGGAAACATAGTACCGTCCTGAGTCCTCGTCGAACTCCCACTTGAGTACAGTCGCATCCCCTAGAATGGCATCATCGGCACCTGCATCTGGTTTTGGAAGTAATCTGTGAGTCACGGGGACTTAGCAATCTCACACCCTCGCGATCAAGACTATTTATGCTCATGGGTAGGAAAAGGTGGTGAGGTGGAGCTGCAGCAAGCACTAGCATATATGGTGGCTAACTTACGCAAATGAGAGAGAGAAGAGAAGGCAAAGCACGGTCGAGAAACTACAAAGAGCAAGGAGTGATCCCAAAACTACATACGTTCAAGCATAACACGAGACCGTGTTCTCTTCCCGGACTCCGCCGAAAAGAGACCATCACGGCTACACACGTTTTTGATTCATTTTAAATTAAGTTAAGTTTCAAGTTTTCTACAACCGGACATTAACAAATTCCCATCTGCCCATAACCACTAGCACGGCTTTCGAAAGTTCAAATCCCTGCAGGGGTGTCCCAACTTAGCCCATCACAAGCTTTCACGGTCAACGAAGGATATTCCTTCTCCCAGGACGGCCCGATCAGACTCGGAATCCCGGTTAAAAGACATTTCGACAATGGTAAAACAAGACCAGCAAAGCCGCCCGAATGTGCCGACAAATCCCAATAGGAGCTGCACATATCTCGTTCTCAGGGCACACCGGATGAGCAATCCGTACAACTAAAACCAACCCTCGAGTTTCCCCGAGGTGGCGCTGCAAGGGGCTCTAGTTTGGACCAACACTCAGAGGAGCACTGGCCCGAGGGTTTAAAATAAAGATGGCCCTTGAGTCCGCGAAACCCAAGGCAAAAAGGCTTAGGTGGCAAATGGTAAAACCAAGGTTCGGCCTTGCTGGAGGAATTTTATTCAAGGCGAACTGTCAAGGGGTTCCCATTATAACCCAACCACGTAAGGAACGCAAAATCAAGGAACATAACACCGGTATGACGGAAACTAGGGCGGCAAGAGTGGAACAAAACACCAGGCATAAGGCCAAGCCTTACACCCTTTACCAAGTATATAGGTGCATTAAAGTAAACAAGATATAATAGTGATATCCCAACAATAAACATGTTCCAACAAGGAACAAACTCCAATCTCCACCTGCAACTAGCAACGCTATAAGAGGGGCTGAGCAAAGCGGTAACATAGCCAAACAACGGTTTGCTAGGACAAGGTGGGTTAGAGGTTTGACATGGCAATATGGGAGGCATTATAAAGCATGTGGTAGGTATCGTGGCATAGGCATATCAATAGAGAGAGCAACTAGCAAGCAAAGATAGAAGTGATTTCGAGGGTCGCCTCCTCCACCTTGGCCCTCAAGGCGGCAGTCCTGCCTTCAGCCTTGGCCCGAATCAACCCCAGCTTCTCCTCGAACTCGTGCTCTACGTTCAGACGTGCCATCGCCACCCGACGTCCGACCTCCTCCAGGACACGGGCTTCCTGTGCAGCGACATCATCCTCCGCCTGCGTCACCAAGCGCTCCCTCGTATCCAGACGCTCGTACTCGCGGGTACGTTCGGCGGCTTCCAGCGTCAGCGCCTCCTCGCGCTTCTGGAGCTCTGCCGGGTCGCCAGAGGCCACCTTCATCGACGCGAGGGCTGCCTCGCGCAGCTCCACTTGCTCCTCCAGTGAGTGGCACCAGGCCAGGAGCTCCCGCCCACTCCTCCGCTGCCTCTCGCCACCAGTCGGCTTCCCGGGCCTCCTCAGCGGCCTGAGATCGGGCCTCCCGAGAGGCCACCAACGACGCCTCGGCCTCCGCATCGTCAAGATCGGGCTGACGGCGCGCAAGGGCGATGGAGCCCTCCAGCTCGCGCCTCTCTGCAGCCAGGCGCAGGCCCTCGGCCTCAAGGCGTGCGTCTTCATCAGCAAGCTCCTCACCAAGCAGGCTCACCGCGTCAGCCGCCCTTCAAAGGAATCCTTGGCGAAGAGCGCGACGCTCCCGGGCGCGCTCGAGCACGTCTTCCACACCATCATCTGCCCCGAGCAAGCGCCGGGGGCCACGAATCAGTACTCCCCCTCCAGGCAGGGGGCTGGGGGCAGGCACCCTCGCGACGGCCGGGCACGTCACGCCAGAAGCCCGGCCTGGAGTCGGCCCATCCCCAGATGAAGAGCGCAGGGAGCGCCTCAGCCAATCGCAGTCCACGACCAGGCGAGAAGCCCACGGCAGGCTGGCTATGCCACGAGAAGGCCCGCGAAGGAGGATCGCGAGGTGCATAGGGCCACGATGCGCCTCGGGACGGTTCGCCTCTCCGATCGCCCTCACCACAAGGGCTCTGCTGCTCGGAGCGCTTGAGGATGGTGGAGGGGGCGAAGCCAAGGGGGACGGCACCTCTGCCGTCTCCTTGAGCTCGGCTGGAAGGGGCCTGCGGAGCAAGGATCAGTAAAAGCAACAGAAGGATCGGAAGCCGGGAAAGGAGAAGGCTTACTGATCAGTGGCGAAGTACTTCCTACGCTTCAGCAGGCGACAAGGGTAATCGTCGCCAAGGGCCTCCCTTCTCATCCGGAGGGCCTCAAAGTCCACGCGGAAGCGGCCCAAGAGTTGAGCGCAGGGATCAACCTGCGACGAAGATGGAGCATCAAGGCGATCTGCGTCAGGGGCGCCTGCCTGATGCGCGCCGCCAATCGCCTCGCCAGGAGAAGCAGCTGGAGCTGCAGGGGCCTCAGTCGCAGGCGCTGAGGGCAGCTGCTTGTCACGCTCAGCCTCAGTGGCACGGGCCCCAAGAGCTGCTCCCTCATGAGCATCGCCCGGCGCTGTCACCCTGCCGGGAGCCCCCTCGGCCTCTGGCGCCTCATACCTCCCTGCTCCGCCATTTGAGGAAGAGTCGCCTTGGCCGACTGGAAGGGAAGTCACCATCACTGGGTTATCACGAGGCCCCTGGAGGCCCGCGGGGCGCGGCCCCCACTCATCAAAGATAGGCATCTGATTCACAAAATCGCCCCTGCTCTGGCAGAGATACAGCAAGGCCCCTCCCTGCTGGATGCTGCCAGGGTTGGGGTCCCCAGTCAGGGTCAAGAGCGCTGTCCTCAGCACATCAGGCGTCAGGTCCTCTTCCTGGATCCTCATACGATCATTGCGCCTGCAGAAGGCCCACATCCGGCGGGAGTGGCGTTGGAGAGGAGCAACGCGGCGTAGCAGGAACTCCTTCACCACCTTGGACGCTGTCACGCCAAGCGACCTCAAGAACGTGAAGCGGTGCCAGACGAAGACGAGCCGGGGGCTCTCCAGCGTCTCCTGGCCCCAGCCCGAATTGGGGACAGTAGGCGAAGTTGGTTCCGATAGCAGGGGGCTGGGCACCCCTGCATCGACATACAGCCACCGCTCGCGAAACCCAGCCGCGGGCAGAGGGAGCTTGAAGTCAATCCCAGAGGCCGCTGTCTCAGACGCGGCGACAAAGCTCACGCACGCCCAACATTGGGTAGGGCCGACAAGGCACAGCGAGAAGAAGTGGCGCAGCAAGGCAACCGAAGGAAGGATGTCCATCATAGCCTCGCAAACAAAGGCGAAGACCGAAAGGAGGGTGATGGATTCAGGACCCAGATGCATCATGTGGATCTGATAGTGGGAAAGCACGGCATTGAAGAAATCAGAAAAGGGAGGAACCAGACCCGCCCACAGGGCATCGGCAAAATACGGGACCTCGGTGACTATCCTGTCGATGGAGAAGTGGGACACGGGCCAGGCCGTCGTCCTCCCGCATTCGTTGAAGATAGTGGCCAAAGCCGAGCTGACCTTGCCCAAGCCCTCGGCGGGGGCCGCCGACGGCGGCGGGCAAGGCAGAGGCACGGGTTTCTTCCCTCTTCCCTTCTTCATCGGATCCATGGCGATGGGAAGGGGGGGAAGGTTCGAGATTGGGTTGAAAACAGAAGCCGGAGTTCGGGCAGAGGAAGGGCAGAGGGCGTTCAAGCAACAGAAAGGGGAGCGGCTATGTACGACTGCGAGTCCGCCTAGCATGGCGCAAAATAAGGGGGGCATGGGGGAACAGTGCCGCCCACGTCCAATCGACCGCCACGCGGCGCCCAAGGCCGCAGGCTGTTAGGGCCCGCGGCGCTTTGCTCTTGCCCTTCTGCCTCCCTGCACGGCCAAATCCGGGCGCGCCTTGGGCCCGGGGGCTACTGTCGGCGTTCTGGGAATGGGGGTCCCTAGACTTGCCTGCCTGCGGCCTGCGGCGTGGCTCAGAGGGGGCCCCAGCACGGCCCATCTTCTTCAACACAGACCCAAGACCCTCGTGAGGGGCCAAGCCTTGCGGGGCGGACGACACAGAGCTTCCTCAGGCACGGCCTCACCAGGCTGGCTCACGAGGAGGCGGAGAGATCAAGGCGGGGTACCTCACGAGGTGCCCGTGACGCAAGCCATGACGACCAAGGGCGCCAGGCGGGCGCCAGCCCGTGCAGTGTCCTCCTTTCCCCTTTGGTGCAAAGGGGGCAAGCGCAGCCGCGGAGTACCGAGGCATCAGGCAAAGATTGCCGTTTCGGTGCAACAAGACCAAGACCAGGAGGACCGCAAGACGGAGGTCATCGTGGAGCCCAAGACGGTGTCACCACCAGAGCTTTGTGCAGGCGAGGACCAACTTTAGTCAGGATAAGTGTACTAGATGTTCCCCTTCAAAATGGCCAATTGTTGGCGCCCTTCCCGCTCAATATTTGGGAAGAGGCCCAGGGCCATTGCCTATAAATAGGACCAGCCACCCACAAGGTTCGGGGGTTCGGGTTTGAGGTAAAAGGAAGGTTAGAGACAGAGATCGAGGATCAAGGATCGGATCAAAATCAGAGAGAGAGAAGGGTGACTGAACTCCTCCTAGCAGTTCGTCCCCCCCCCAGCAAAGAACAGACCCTCGCGAGGCTGTTCTTCCTTGTATTGTTCATCATCATCAGCCCAAGAGGAAATCCACCACACACACACTGGAGTAGGGTATTACACCACAACGGTGGCCCGAACCAGTATAAACCCTATGTCTCTTGTGTTGTTCTTTCCTTAGCTTAGATCTTAGCGAGGCGGAGGGGATCAGGTAGGTAGAGGGCGAAATCTCCGCGCGCACCCCAGTGTTCGAACCTCAAGGATCTGCGGGAACCCAAAATCCGACAGTGATAGAAAGATTCCTCGAGAGAAATTGAGATAGACCATGCACATGTTTGTGATGGAAACTAAGAATTAGCTAGTCATATACATATAGGGGGACTGCATGTGCCTACAATTGAGTGAGAGACCATCATGCTTGGCTAGGCATGAGATTGTGTGTGTGTGCATGTGAGATGGAGAGAGAACCAGGGAGAGAGAGAGAGAGTTTTAGATGGGTCTATCGAGTGCGAGTGAGATATGCATGTGTATGTGTGACCCAGGGAGATGGACACTTTGAGAGAGGGAGAGAAAAAAGCTCTGAGATGGCTAAGTGGTGCGTGAGGGAGTTACGAGCAATGAGCTAGGGAATTTGTGTGCGTACGATGAGTGCACCCAAGATAGTTAGCTTGGACTAGAGGATCATACATAGTGTGCGAGAGAGACCTATACATGGAGTTTGCATGCGAACTAGAAGGACCCCCCACACAGACACACAAAGAGAGAGAGACAGAGAGATAGAGAGAGGGAGTGGGACCAACAAGGTTTGTGTTTCGATGTGTGCGATAGAATTGATGATTGTCGGCGAGAGAGAGAGAGAGAGCAGGAGTCTGGGAGAGGGGGAGGTCGTGTTTTATGCATCAAAGACTGATATAGACCATGTTTCGATATAAACTTGCATTCCAATATTTAAATTGGAGAACATGTTGTCTGCAATCCACACATGAATGAAGGTATGCGTATCAAACAAGTTCATTAATTTTACTTTCAACATGTTAATGGAGTACTATAATACTATTCAACATTCTACTCGATTGAGGTGTTCAATTTTGGATTTAGTTCACTATTTTGACATGGTGAACGAGCTATTTCATTGAATCGAGATATTTCATTTTGGGTTTGATTCCCATTTTTGAGTGGGTCAACTATTTGTCATATAGTAAATCGTTAGCAACAAGCATGTAAAAACACAAGAGTCCAGAGCATCATCTCTCCATCTAAAAAAGAAGTGGCTAGCTAATATTTCAAAATTTGATTCGAATCGACTTGGTAAGGTAGACGCGGATGCTCGTTCTCCCAAAAATTGAACGAATTGCTAAACACCCTCTTCTTGATGGAATTCCCCTGAGAAAATAAATGGGAGACGCAAAATTACCGGCCTATATGGGACACACATCAATTGACCCGTTGGACATGGAGGGTAGGTTCAAAACTTCATGCAAGCCTGCCTTCTCCTTGGCCGAAATGACATTTGCTGAATAATACATAAAGCATGGGCGGCGAAACACCCTCTCCTCGCCCGAAATCGCTCGCGCCGACTATTTCAAAAATGCCCTCCTCGCCCAAAATCACTCGCGCCCACTATTTCAAAACACACGCTCCTCGCCCGAAATCGCTCGCGCCCACTATTTGGGAGAAGCAAAGTTACTCTACTATTCCCGACCCTTAGTACACAGACCCAAGCCCATAAACCTAAAGGCAGGGGTAGAATTGTAACTCCCCAACACATTTCAGATAAATGCATCTGTAGGACATGGTTCCCCCTCCCAATTCCCCATTCATACCTCGTGGGTGCCAAATCACCTTCTCCCCAGAAGCTCCCTTCTCCCCAGCCGCAAAACCTCGTCCCCTTCTCCATGGTGCCCCCACCGCACCAAAGCCACCGCCGCCCTCCTCCCCATTGCTAGAGACGATGTACGTTTGCCATCGTGCACTGGGCCATGTGCCTCTTACTCCATGCTGCTGGAGCTGCCTCGACGGCGGCCGCTTGAACCGTACCGGAGTCGATTCACCCCCGCCATTGTGCACGGCGCCGCAGCGGCTCCAACTTCGGATGTGTCTAGGGCCCCGACGCTGCTACCCCGTAGTCATCGACTGCCACAACATCTCTGCTTTCCTACCGACGGTAGCCACCGCAACCTCCCCAGCATCACCGACTCGGTAGCTGGAGCTGCCTACTTCCCCGAGCCACAAGATAGGTCGTACCCTCCTCTCAAATCACTTTATTTAGGCAGCAGTTGTCTTTTTATTCTGGGCAAATCGATTCCCAATGGGAAGCAGCACCCCTCGAGGCAGCGGAGCTCCTAGGCTGCCGGTTGGCAGGTATCTATCTTAGAGTTGTGTGGGCTTAAGGTACTGCCGCCGCCGGATCTGGATGACGATGAGTCTTTGTGGATTGGCCGGGGGCGGCGCAACCATGGCAGTGCAGTGGGGCAGGGAGCAGCATTTGGTCAAAGCTCTCGCGGCCACAGACGGCGGAGGAAGGCTGCTCTGCCAGTGGTCGCTGGCTCTTCGAGGAAGATTCTAAACAGTGTCAGCCGGGAGGCACCAGACGAACATCAAGCCATCCAGTGTAGATTGGACAGTACCCAAATAAAATAAAATTGTGTGACCCCAATTTAGTCATCAGTGAACAGACGTGTGACCACCCTCGTACCTTACTGTTGATCTCTTAGGGTATTTCTTTGAATCAGAGATATGTGTCGTTCTTGACATTATGCGTTTTCTGCATCTTCAGCCACACCGTCTTCCTTCTCACCATAGTTGCTCCAACAAGGGAAACATACACCAGAAGGGAGCTATAGTCCCCACTCAACAGTTCCCTGCATTGAATGTGCGTGCCCGACATGGACAGCCACAACAACTGCAGGGCCATTGACAAGTCAGCACATGATGCTCACTCCTATGGATGGCGGCCAAATAGGTTGTACCCTCATCTTACTTGTGTGCAACATTTATGGATTTGTTATTCATCTAAGCATGAAAAATAGATTATCACATTTCACTATATATTCATGCTGGTCTCTTACGGGTCTTGTTCAGGAGTTAACACTATTCCATAGTTCTGCTAAGAGACTTGTTCTTTAGGTAACACCGTTCCATAGTTATCATCCATCAGCCAATTCTATCCCACAGGCTGGTGATTATAGTATTATACCACTTCTTGTCGGTGGGAACGACACCTATGGGATCACAAGAATCCCTACTACGGTTGCGGGGCGCGGGGTCATGAGAAGAGCGGATCAAACAGATAGCACACGGTTCGTTTATCCAGGTTCGGGCCGCGGGGATGCGTAAAACCCTACTCCTGCTTTGGTGGATTGTATATCTGTGTTCTTGAGCAACTATGGGCCGTGAGGAGCTCCAAAAGGCCGAATCCCCCTCCTGGTCGCCTCGGGCCTCCTTTTATAGGAAAGGGGTTGCCACAGTGGCACACAGGAGGTGGAAAGGGAACAGTGATGTAAGGTTATCCCTCGCATTACATGACAAGGCGCATTTAATGCGTCTTGCCCAGGTGTCCTTGCTTTATCGGGGACAGGGGAGAGCCCTGTATCATCCATCGCCGCTCCCTCTCGCGTCGACACGCACCTTGGCCAGCAGCGCCCGTGGTGCCATGTAGGCAGGCTGGCAGGTGAGGTGGCGCAGTGGTGGGTCTCCACGAAGATCTGTATGCCGCCACGCAGGTGCCTGCCCAGCTGGTTGGGTCGGCAGCTGCATGCGAACGGCGGTGGAGGTTTGACTGGCGTGGGCCTGATGGTGGCCCTACGGGTGTTCTTGGCAAGGGCCATGCTGGGGGGCCCCGGCAAGGGTCTTGCCGTGGCGCCTGCTGTCATCCCCGGCAAGGCTCTTGCCGGGGGCCTTGTGGTCCTCCTTGGCTGGGATCCCGCCAGGGATCATCACCTTCTAAAGGGTGTATCTGATCTTGAAGGTCTTCACAAAGATCTGCAAGCCACCACGGGGATGTCTCCCGAATCCTTGCCTCATGGGCGTAGTGGACTCAAGGGTGACTCACTCCGTAGGTGTGGGGCGAATACTCCCGAACCTTCGGAAACCTTTGGAAATCATTTACCTCAACCTTTGAAAAGCATCCGTTATACGAGTTATGGCAATACTCCCGAACTCCCGCCCCAGTACTGGGTGGCGTCGAGGTTATCTCACCAACAACTGCATAAAAGAGATTTTCGATGTCGGCGAAACTCAGGTATTCCAGAACTGCAACGATAAAATTGTGACGACAACACCTCAGATCTCAACAACCCGGGACACTGCCACAACCCCTAAATGTCAGGAGCCACCAAGAACAATGTTCTCGTCACAAAACTATCGGAACGATTCCAAGATACTCGCGTGATCCTAAATTTGAAAAGAGAAGAGTCAAAACTCTTCGTCAGGATGCCTCACCAGAGCGATGAAGGGACTGGGGAGTAAAAAGAATCCTAATCTCCGATATATATAATCCTAAAAGACTCAAAACATTTTTCTAGACTCAACAACGCCAGTGATTCGATCAAGCAGGGGGCTCCTAAGTCGGGGAAGGCTCTGAATACAAACTTGTAACACCCACGATGCGGCTATATCTCCCACGTGTTGGAGCATGACTTAGAGGCATAACCGCATTGTAGGCATGTCGCAAGAGGAGTAATATATACACAGCCCATGTACTGAATAAGAAAGAGGTACAGAGTTGGCTTACAATCGCCACTTCACACAATACATAAATATAGCATTACAACATCCAGAATACAATCAAGGCCCGACTACAGAACCAAAATAAAGACAACCCCAAATGCATAAGATCCCTGATCGCCGCAACTAGGCTCCACTACTGATCGTCTGGAAAGGAAACGTAGTACCGTCCCGAGTCCTTGTCGAACTCCCACTTGAGTTCAGTCGCATCCCCTGGAATGGCATCATCGACACCTGCATCTGGTTTTGGAAGTAATCTGTGAGTCATGGGGACTCGGCAATCTCACACCTCGCGATCAAGACTATTTAAGCTCATGGGTAGGAAAAGGTGGTGAGGTGGAGCTGCAGCAAGCACTAGCATATATGGTGGCTAACTTACGCAAATGAGAGCGAGAAGAGAAGGCAAAGCATGGTCGAGAAACTACAAAGAGCAAGAAGTGATCCTAAAACTACATACGTTCAAGCATAACACGAGAACGTGTTCTCTTCCCGGACTCCGCCGAAAAGAGACCATCACGGCTACACATGTTTTTGATTCATTTTAAACTAAGTTAAGTTTCAAGTTTTCTACAACCGGACATTAACAAATTCCCATCTGCCCATAACCACCGGCACGGCTTTCGAAAGTTCAAATCCCTGCAGGGGTGTCCCAACTTAGCCCAATACAAGCTCTCATGGTCAACGAAGGATATTCCTTCTCCCAGGACGGCCCGATCAGACTCGGAATCCCGGTTAAAAGACATTTCGACAATGGTAAAACAAGACCAGCAAAGCCGCCCAAATGTGCCGACAAATCCCAATAGGAGCTGCACATATCTCGTTCTCAGGGCACACTGGATGAGCAATCCGTACAACTAAAACTAACCCTCGAGTTTCCCCGAGGTGGCGCTGCAAGGGGCTCTAGTTTGGACCAACACTCAGAGGAGCACTGGCCCGGGGGTTTAAAATAAAGATGACCCTTGAGTCCGCGAAACCCAAGGCAAAAAGGCTTAGGTGGAAAATGGTAAAACCAAGGTTGGGCCTTGCTGGAGGAGTTTTATTCAAGGCGAACTATCAAGGGGTTCCCATTATAACCCAACCACGTAAGGAACGCAAAATCAAGGAACATAACACCGGTATGACGGAAGCTAGGGCAGCAAGAGTGGAACAAAACACCAGGCATAAGGCCGAGCCTTACACCCTTTACCAAGTATATAGGTGCATTAAAGTAAACAAGATATAATAGTGATATCCCAACAACAAACATGTTCCAATACGGAACAAACTCCAATCTTCACCTGCAACTAGCGACGCTATAAGAGGGGCTGAGCAAAGCGGTAACATAGCCAAACAACGGTTTGCTAGGACAAGGTGGGTTAGAGGTTTGACATGGCAATATGGGAGGAATGACAAACATGTGGTAGGTATCGCGGCATAGGCATAGCAATAGAGCGAGCAACTAGCAAGCAAAGATAGAAGTGATTTCGAGGGTATGGTCATCTTGCCTGCAAAGTTCTCCGAGTTGACGTAAGCTTGGTCCTGATAAGCGTACTCAACGGGTTCCTCGATCACGTACTCGTCTCCTGGCTCTACCCAAGGCAAGAACACAAGCAAGGGAAACACAATCAACCACAGTGCAATGCGCAAGCAACTTGATGCAAAACATGGCATGATATGCGGGATGTTATATGCAATGCATATGCATGCTCCGGAAGGAAAAGATTGAACAAGGCCTCAACTTGGCAAACCAAGAGTGCCTATGGAAAGATGTGTTGATTTCAGTCAAAATCGATATAAAGATCGCCGTAATCGGATGCACGGTTTGCAAATGGCAAGCAAAACAATAATGGCACAATTCTGCGATTAACAGCACGATGCCATCTAGAATGCAACAAGAAACTAAGCTAATGCACTGTAACATAGCAACAAAGCACATGGCAGTGATCCACTCAAGATGCTTGACAAAAGATGAACACTGAGCTACGGCTAAATCACACAAGAGCAGGTTCAAACAAGCATGGCAAAAGTGCAAAAGATATCAGGTTCACAGACTTAGTGAAAATAACAACTTGTCAGGAATTAACAACAGGAAGCAATGTTTAGAGCAAGATAACAACATGCTACGGGAACATATCATGGCAAAGCAAGGCATGGCATGAGACTACTCAAAGCATATAACAAAGTTCCCTTACTGACCATGAGCCAAAAAGGATCAGAAGATATGATGGCACCCATGTAAACATAGCAAGTTTCGTTAACAGATTCATACTTAGCAGAAAACTGGACATGGCAAAAACAGAGTTACGTAGGCATGTTTGCGAGCTCGATGCACTCACCAAAAGGCATTGCATGACAAACTAAGCATACACCCAGCAAGAAGACATGTTCAAGAAGCTAACCATGGCAAGAACCATCTCATAGCATGCAAGGATCAACTACAACAACCTTGGCAAAATTGAATAACATGTAAACAATCTACCAGGAACATTTTATAGCAAAAGCAGAGCAAGATTGTGTCATGCTAGGTTACTCCATAATTGCAAACAAAGACATGCATGGATAGAACATAACAATATCTCAAAAACATCCTTACTGAATATTCTCAAAAGAGGCATGGATCACTCTGTAGCAACATGAATACATGGCATAAAAATAACATCAGGGAAATGACTTAGAAGAATTCTAAGTCCCTGAAATCGGCAACATCACGAGAGCTAATTTGCATGCTTGTTCTAGTCACCACATTGATCACAAAAATACATGGCATACCCCCCTGTAAAGATGGCATGGCATAGCCCAAAATACATGTAGGGCTCAAGTTCATAGGAGGCACACATTAATCATCGCAAAAATGATAAATGTCCATAATCTGTTAAGAAACAGAAACTAACATTTTATAGCTCTCTTGTAACAGCATTTTAGGCATCAAGATGGACTCAAACAAGCATGGTGCAATGGAATGAAATGAAGAGGACATCCGGACGAACTATTCGATATATGGCACGCTCAAAACGGAGCTATATGCAACAAGTTATGGCACGTCGAACAGGGGCTAAAAATATGACAGAAAAAGACTTAGACGAAAATAGGGGTCATCCTTCCCCAACTGGATCTAGAGTTTCGGGGCACAGGGTTCGAAGATCGCCGGAGACGGACGAGGACGGTTGCAGACGAGGTTGGGGTCGCCGGATCCGGCCCTCCCGCGGCCGGATCTGGCCCTCCCACGACCGGATCTGGCCGGAGGACGGCGGAGCTTGGGTGGCGGAGACAGCGGAGCCAGGCGGCGTTGGAGCGGCTCGGCGGCTGACGCGCGGGCCGGCGGTGGCCAGCGACGCGAGCGTGCGACGCAGTGGCGAAGGCCGGTGCGGGCTGCCGGCGTGCGAGAAGATGGCGGCGGGGCAAGCGTGGGTGGCGCGGTGCCTCTCGGGCCCGGTGCGGACCGGCCGTGGGCCCGGCGGGCCGCGGCAGCACAGGAGGAGAGAGGAGGCGCGGGCCTGACGTGGCGGCGGCGGATTGGGTGAGGGAGGCGGCAGCGGACGTGTCCGGCATCGGCGGACGTGTCCGGTGGCGGCGGGAGGAGCTAGTCTAGGGTTTCGTTTGCGATTTTGAACGGGGGAGACCTATTTATAGCTAGAAGGGGCTAGGACACTCCAAATGAGGTGCGGGTTTCGGCCACGTGATCGTGATCGAACGACCGAGAGAATGGAGGGGGTTTGGATGGGTTTTGGGCCACTTTAGAGGGGTGTTGGGCTGCAACACACACGAGTCCTTTACGGTTCCTCGGTTAACCGTTGGAGTATCAAACGAAGTCCAAATGGCACGAAACTTGACAGGTGGTCTACCGGTAGCATACCAAGGCCGCTTGGCAAATCTCGGTCCAATCCGAGAACGTTTAACAACCACACACGAAAAGAGGCAAAAGGGGACGCCGGAGGACGTAGGAGTGCCAGAATGCAAAACGGACAACGGGGAAAATGCTCGGATGCATGACACGAACACGTATGCAAATGCGATGCATATGATGACATGATATGAGATGCAAGACATGGACAAAAGGCAAAACGGAGACAAAACCCAACCACGAGGGAATATCATAACTTAGAGCCGAAAATGGCAAGAGTTGGAATACAAATATGGCAAGTTACATACGGGGTGTTACAGAAGGCCACTAGATACCTGAACATCGGAATACCAAGCTTCACTGGGACCTACATAGTCACTCTACCGGAAGAAGAGTGCTGGACCATTCAAGTACATGTTCCAGGAAGGACATTCACACCACTTACCGAGCCCATAGAGTTTTCCTTTGATGCACCAACTTGGAGTCTAGGAAAAAGCATGGCAGCTCACATCGCCATGGGACGCATCGGCGAAGTCTACCACAAGGATCTTAAGGACACCATCTACCAGGTATGTGGGCGCCGAGATGAGCAATGGGAGATGATCAAAACCAGGAGGGACAAGTCCATTGCAGCCTACATCCAGGAGTTAAACCAACACATCCGTCATCAGGAGAACTAGATGTGCGCCAGCATGATAGACCTGAAGAAGGTGATGATCAGGAACATGGAGCTAGAAGAGGAACTCAAGTTACACGCGATGGATATGAATAGGAAATTCCAGTACTACTGTAGAAGAATGAAGATCTAAAGAAGAAGCTAGGAGTATTCATGGGGGACCCCGCGCTAGGAGGTGACGACCACCCCGAAGACTACATCATCATCGACGACATCGACTCCGACCCCGACAGTGATGATGACTATGAAGACGAAGCTGCAGCAGATATCATGGAGTCTTCTTCTGATCAAAATTTCTAGTTGACCACCATATTATCAGTAGTATTTCCCCCATGTATATAGAATAGTCCGAGTATTTTGTAACGGTAGCCAGATCGATTGTATGCCCTTGTTTGAATTGAGTGGTGTGATTATGAATGTGTGTTTGTCTCACGTGCATATGGGTAGTGATTTTCTCCTTAGACCTCACTCTATTCTAATCTCTCCCCTCTAAAACCTATTAGATGCCTCCGAGACGTGACCCCGGATTTGTTGTCCCACCGGAGCTCACCCAGTTGATTGATGACCCACAAGTATAGGGGATCTATCATAGTCCTTTCGATAAGTAAGAGTGTCGAACCCAACGAGGAGCAGAAGGAAATGATAAGCGGTTTTCAACAAGGTATTCTCTGCAAGCACTGAAATAATAGGTAACAGATAGTTTTGTGAGAGGATAATTTGTAATGAGTAACAAGTAACAAAAGTAAATAAAGTACAGCAAGGAGGCCCAGTCCTTTTTGTAGCAAAGGACAAGCCTGGACAAACTCTTATATGATGTAAAGCGCTCCCGAGGACACATGGGAATATTGTCAAGCTAGGTTTCATCACGTTCATATGATTCATGTTCGGTACTTTGATAATTTGGTATGTGGGTGGACCAGTGCTTGGGTACTATCCTTACTTGGACAAGCATCCCACTTATGATTGACATTTATTGCAAGCATCCGCAACTACAAAAAAAGTATTAAGGTAAACCTAACCATAGCATGAAACATACGGATCCAAATTAGCCCCTTATGAAGCAACACATAAACTAGGGTTTAAGCTTCTGTCACTCTAGCAACCCATAATCTACTTATTACTTCCCAATGCCCTCCTCTAGGCCCAAATAATGGTGAAGTTTCATGTAGTTGACGTTCACATAACACCACTAGAGGAGAGACAACATACATCTCATCAAAATATCGAACGAATACCAAATTCACATGACTACTAATAGCAAGACTTCTCCCATGTCCTCAGGAACAAACATAACTACTCACAAAGCATATTCATGTTCATAACCAGAGGGGTATTAATATGCATATAGGATCTGAACATATGATCTTCCACCAAATAAACCAACTAGCATCAACTACAAGGAGTAATTAACACTACTAGCAACCCACAGGTACCAATCAAAGACTTGGAGACAAGAATTGGATACAAGAGATGAACTAGGGTTTTGAGAGGAGATGGTGTTGGTGAAGATGTTGATGGAGATAGCCCTCTCCCGATGAGAGGAACGTTGGTGATGATGATGGCGATGATTTCCCCCTCCCGGAGGGAAGTTTCCCCAGCAGAACAGCTCCGCCAGAGCCCTAGATTGGTTCCGCCAAGGTTCCACCTCGTGGCGGCGGAGTCTCATCCGGAAAGCTGGCTTATGATTTTTTTTCCTAATCGAAAGACTCCATATAGCAGAAGATGGCCATCGGAGGGCCACCAGGGGGCCCACGAGGTAGGGGGCACCCAGGGGGTAGGGCGCGCCCCCACCCTCGTGGGCAGGGTGTGGCCCCCTTGGTGAACTTCTTGTGCTCAGTATTTATTATATATTCTGAAAATGACTTCCGTGAAGTTTCAGGACTTTTGGTGCTGTGCAGAATAGGTCTCTAATATTTGCTCCTTTTCCAGCCCAGAATTCCAGCTGCTGGCATTCTTCCTCTTTATGTAAACCTTGTAAGTTAAGAGAGAATAAGCATAAGTATTGTGACATAATGTGTAATAACAGCCCATAATGCAATAAATATCGATATAAAAGCATGATGCAAAATGGACGTATCAACTCCCCCAGGCTTAGACCTCGCTTGTCCTCAAGCGAAAGTCGAAATCGAAAAATATGTCCACATGTTTAGAGATAGAGGTGTTGATAAAAATAAAATATGGACATGAGGGCATCATGATCATTCTTAGAACAACAACTTATATAATTCTTGTCATATGATCTCTTATGCTAGTGTAACAATTCAATCACAATTTCAAGTATGAATCATAAACTTCATTGAAAACTAACAAACTATAATCTCAGTCATTGGAGCAATTGCCATTTATTATAACATAGGAAAGAGTCAATATAAGAGCTTTTCAGCAAGTCTACATACTCAACTATCATATAGTCTTTCACAATTGCTAACACTCACGCAATACTTATGGGTATGGAGTTTTAATCGGACCCAGAGAAATATAGGGGCTTATAGTTTTGCCTCCCAACGTTTTACCTCAAGAGTAATGTCAACAATAATAGTTCATGAACACTCACATCCAATTAGCCATATATGCCAGGATCTTTCCATCATGTTGTGCTTGCCAAAAGATAAAATGTAAAAAGGAAGGGTGAAGATCACCATGACTCTTATGTAAGGTAGGAGATAAAGGTAAAAGATAGGCCCTTCGCAGAGGGAAGCAGAGGTTCTCATGCGCTTTTATGGTTGGATGCACAAAATCTTAATGCGAAAGAACATCACTTTATATTGCCACTTGTGATATGGACCTTTATTATGCAGTCTGTCGCTTTTATTTCTTCCATATCACACGATCGTATAAAGCTTATTTCCTCCACACCAATCAATCATACATATTTAGAGAGCAATTTTTATTGCTTGCACCGATGACAACTTACTTGAAGGATCTTACTCAATCCATAGGTAGATATGGTGGACTCTCATGGCAAAACTAGTTTAAGGGTGTTTGGAAGCACAAGTAGTATCTCTACTTGGTGCAAAGAATTTGGCTAGCATGAGGGGGAAAGGCAAGCTCAATCATGTTGGATGATCCATGACAATATAATTTATCTCAAATGTAAGAAAACATAACCCATTACGTTGTCTTCCTTGTCCAACGTCAACTCTTTAGCATGTCATATTTTAATGAGTGCTCACAATCATAAAAGATGTCCAAGATAGTATATTTATATGTGAAGACCTCTATTTATTTATTACTTCCTATTAATTGCAACGATGAACAAAACTATGTTTGTCAATCTCTCAACAACTTTTATTCATCATACTTTTTATATGTGAGCTCATTACTCTCCAGAAGATCCATATGATCTCCTTGTTTCCTTTTTATTCTTTCTCTTTTCTTTTATTCACTCAAGATCATGGCAAAACAATCAAGCCCTTGAATCAACACTAATCTTTATTATATATAGCTCACGGACTCAATTACATAGAAGGATCATAAAGCAAAGCTCACAACTAGATCATACTAAAACTTTATTCTACTAGATCAAGATATTACCAAAATTATCGAACTAAGAAAAACGGTAAAGATAAAAGTGATGGTGATACAATATCGGGGCACTCCCCCAAGCTTGGCAGTTGCCAAGGGGAGTGCCCATACCAGATACTCAATTCTTCTTTGTTGGTGGAGAAGGTGATGGTTTTGTTGATGGCGTAGGCTTGTCGTCCTTCTTCCAAGGCATAGGCTCACCATCATAGAAGGATGACCGAGTCTCCTGAAACCTCAAATCTGCAGCCAAACTCATCCTCTTGAATCTATATTCATACTCACACTTTTGATTTTGCAGGTCATAGATCTAGGCTTGGAGGTGCTCGATTTTCTCATGAAGCTTGAAGATGGCCTCCCCAATGTCCTTGACGTCCAGCTTGTGGTTGTTTGTGAACTCCGTGATCATAATGTGATTGGAATCGAGTCCACGCTCCACCATCTCCTGACACTTGAAAACTTCTTACTCCAATGCCTCGAGCCTTGCCTCTGTGCTTCTGGTCTTCCTTGGTCCCTCAACATCGCGGATGTGCAACAACCCCTCACGCATCTCAATGGTTTGAGGGTGTTGCAGCACCTCCGCGAGGTAGGGGTTGATGACCTTCTTGAAGAACTGGTCCTTGGGGGCACTTGAAGACGACATGACGACATGGATCTGTCAGAAAAACAGCTCGAAACAAAGATAGGAGATTTTTGCGTGATACAAGAGTCAAAACCTCCCGGAGATTATATAATGAATTTTTACTGACCAAATTACGTGTCGTGTAAGAAAATGGAGTCCGAAGAACACACGAGGTGCCCACGAGGTAGGGGGCGCGCCCAGGGGGTAGGGAGCGCCCTCCACCCTCGTGGAGGCCTCGTGTCCTTCCCGGACTGCTTCTTATTTTTCTATTTTTCTAAATATTCCAAAACGGAGAAATATTGCAATAAAAACTGTTTTGGAGTCGGTTTACTTACCGTACCACATACCTATTCCTTTTTCGGAGTCTGAAATGTTCCGGAAAGTGTCCCTTATGTATTCCTCTGGGGTTACAGTTTCAATAACATTGGTTTCAACATTTATAGGATTACCTGAGATATAATGTTTAATTCTTTGACCGTTCACCACCTTCGGATTTGTGCCTTCGAAGTTGTTGATTATTATGGCACCGGAATGATAGACCTCCTCAATAACGTAAGGACCTTCCCATTTAGAGAGAAGTTTTCCTACAAAAAATATTAAACGAGAGTTGTATAATAACACATAATCACCCACATTAAACTCACACTTTTGTATTCTTTTGTCATGCCATCTTTTAACTTTTTCTTTAAATAATTTGGCATTCTCATAGGCTTGGGTTCTCCATTCATCAAGTGAGCTAATGTCAAATAACCTCTTCTCATCGGCAAGTTTGAAATCATAATTGAGCTCTTTAATAGCCCAATAAGCCTTATGTTCTAGTTCAAGAGGTAAGTGACATGCTTTTCCATAAACCATTTTATACGGAGACATACCCATAGGATTTTTATATGCAGTTCTATAGGCCCATAGTGCATCATCAAGTTTCTTGGACCAATTCTTTCTAGATCTATTAACAGTCTTTTGCAAGATTAATTTGAGTTCTCTGTTGCTCAATTCTACTTGACCACTAGACTGTGGGTGATAAGGTGATGCAATTATATGATTAACATCATATTTAGCAAGCATTTTACTTAAAGCACCATGAATAAAATGTGAACCACCATCAGTCATTAAATATCTAGGGACTCCAAACCTTGGAAAAATTAACTTCTTTAAGCATTTTAATAGAAGTGTTATGATCAGCACTACTAGTTGGAATAGCTTCTACCCACTTAGTAACGTAATCAATAGCAACTAAAATATGTGTATATCCATTAGAGGCAGGAAAAGGTCCCATATAATCAAAGCCCCAAACATCAAATGGTTCAATAACAAGTGAATAATTCATAGGCATTTCTTGACATCTACTAATATTACCAATTCTTTGACATTCATCACAAGATAAGACAAACTTACAAGCATCCTTGAAGAGAGTAGGCCAATAAAAACCGGATTGCAATACCTTGTGTGCAGTTCTATCTCCAGCATGGTGTCCTCCATAAGCCTCGGAGTGGCACTTGCGTAGGATCTGTTCCTGTTCATGCTCAGGTACACAATATCTAATAACACCATCTACTCCTTTATAAAGATGTGGGTCATCCCAAAAGTAATGTCTCAAATCATAGAAGAACTTTTTCTTTTGCTGGTATGTGAAACTAGGTGGTATAAATTTAGTGACAATGTAATTAGCATAATCAGCATACCATGGAGCAGCATGAGAAGCATTTATGACATTTAATTGTTCATCAGGAAAGCTATCATCAATAGGTAGTGGGTCATCAAGAACATTCTCTCGCCTAGACAAGTTGTCTGCAACGGGGTTCTCAGCTCCCTTTCTATCAATATTATGCAAATCAAATTCTTTTAGCAAGAGAACCCATCTAATAAGTCTAGGTTTAGCATCTTTCTTTTCCATAAGATATTTAATAGCAGCATGATCCGTGTGAATAGTTACTTTAGAATCAACAATATATGGTCTAAACTTATCACAAGCAAATACAACCGCTAAGAATTCTTTTTCAGTAGTAGCATAATTTCTCTGAGCATTGTCTAAAGTTTTACTAGCATATTGAATAACATTTAATTTCTTATCAACTCTTTGCCCTAGAACAGCACTTACAGCATAATCACTAGCATCACACATAATTTCAAAGGGTAAATTCCAATCAGGTGGCTCAACAATAGGTGCAGAGATCAATGCTTTCTTAAGTATTTCAAATGCTTCTACACAATCATCATCAAAAATAAATGGTATATCTTTTGTAATAAATTAGTCAGAGGCCGAGAAATTTTGGAGAAGTCCTTAATGAACCTCCTATAAAAACTGGCATGACCAAGGAAACTTCTTATACCTTTGATGACCTTGGGACATGGCATCTTTTCAATAGCATCAACCTTGGCTTTATCAACGTCAATGCCTCTTTTAGAAACTTTATGCCCCAAGACAATACCTTAATTAACCATAAAGTGGCACTTTTCCCAATTCAAGACAGGATTAGTTTCTTCACATCTCTGCAAAACTAGGTCAAGGTTGCTTAAGCAATCATCAAAAGAGGATCCATAGACGGAAAAATCGTCCATAAAAACCTCATAAATCTTTTCATAGAAGTCAGAGAATATAGCCATCATGCATCTTTGAAAGGTAGCAGGTGCATTGCATAAACCAAAAGGCATACGTCTATAAGCAAAAGTACCAAAAGGGCAAGTAAAAGTAGTCTTTGATTGATCATTGGTTGACACAGGTATTTGAGAGAAACCAGAATAACCATCTAGAAAGCAAAAATGAGTATGTTTGGATAATCTTTCTAGCATTTGATCGATAAAAGGTAAGGGGTAATGATCTTTTTAGTAGATTTATTTAATTTGCATAAATCAATTACCATCCTATAACCTGTAATAATTCTTTGCAAGATCAACTCATCTTTATCATTAGGAACGACAGTAATACCTCCCTTCTTAGGGACACAATGGACAGGACTTACCCACTAACTATCAGCAACGGGATAAATTATACATGCCTCAAGAAGTTTTAGTATTTCCTTTCTTACCACTTCCTTCATCTTAGGATTCAGCCGTCGTTGATGATCACGAACTGGTTTGGCATCTTGCTCCAAATTTAGTTTGTGTTGACGTAGAGTGGGACTAATGCCCTTAAGGTCATCAAGAGTATATCCAATAGCAGCACGGTGCTTCTTCGGAGTTTTCAATAATCTCTCTTCTTCATGATCTGAAAGGTTAGCACTAATAATAACATGATATATCTTTTTCTCATCAAGATGAGCATATTTAAGAGTATCAGGTAATGGTTTAAGCTCAAACATGGGATCACCCTTAGGTGGAGGAGGATCCCCTAGGATTTCAACAGGCAAATTATGTTTCAGGATGGGTTCCTGTTTAAAGAATACTACATCTATTTCCCTTCTTTCATTCATAAACATATCATTTTCATGGTCTAGCAAATATTGTTCTAAAGGATCATAGGAGGTACGGCAATAGAAGCAAGACCAATAATTTCATCTTTACTAGGCAATTCCTCTTGACGGTGTTGTCTACGAAATTTAGAAAAGTTGAACTCATGAGACATATCACCTAAACCAATAGTAACAACATCCTTTTTGCAATCTATCTTAGCATTAACAGTGTTCAAGAATGGTCTACCAAATATAATGGGACAAAAGCTATCTTGTGGGGAACCAAGAATAAGAAAATCATTAGGATATTTAGTTTTCCCACACAAGACTTCAACATCTCTAACAATTCCAGTTGGTGAAATAGTATCTCTATTGGCAAGTTTAATTGTGACATCAATATCTTCTATCTCAGCAGGTGCAATATCATGCATAATTTCTTTGTATAAGTCATGAGGTATAGCACTAGCACTGGCACCCATATCACATAAGCCATGATAACAATGATCGCCTATTTTAACAGAAATAACAGGCATGCCTACCAAAGATCTAGGTTTATCTTTAGCACAAGGTTTAGCAATTCTAGCAGTTTCATCACGGAAATGAATAACATGCCCAGCAATATTATCAGACAAGAGATCTTTAACAATAGCAATATTAGGTTCAACTTTAATTTGCTCAGGAGGTGTATAAGTTCTAATATTGCTTTTATGAACCACAGTTGAAGCTTTAGCATGATCCTTTATCCTAACAGGGAAAGGTGGTTTCTCAACATAAGAAGTAGGAACAATAGGATCATTATAAGTGATAGTCTTTTCTTCAACTTTAATAGGTGCAGCTACTTTTACTTCTATGGGAGGATGATATTTAAACCACTTCTCCTTAGGGAGATCGATATGAGCAGCAAAAGATTCACAGAAAGAGGCTACTATCTCAGAGTCAAGTCCATATTTAGTGCTAAATTTACGGAAAACATCGGTATCCATAAAAGATTTAACACAATCAAATTTAGGTGTCATACCTGACTCTTTACCTTCGTCGAGGTCCCAATCTTCAGAGTTGCGTTCAATTTTTGCTAATAAATCCCATTTGAATTCAATAGTCTTCATCATAAAAGAGCCAACACAAGAAGTATCGAGCATGGTGCGATTGTTATCAGAAAGCCGAGCATATAAATTTTGAATAATCATTTATCTTGAGAGCTCATGATTGGGGCATGAATGTAACATTGATTTAAGCCTCGCCCAAGCTTGAGCGATGCTTTATCCTCCGGGAGGCGAAAAATTGTATATATGATTGCGATCACGATGAACAAGATGCATAGGATAAAACCTCTGATGAAATTCCAATTTCAATCGTTTGTAGTTCCATGACCTCGTATCATCACATAGCCTATACCATGTCAATGCATCTTCCTTCAAAGATAAAGGGAAGACCTTATTCTTAATAATATCTCTGGGTACACCCGCAAGCTTAAATAATCCACAAACTTCATCCACATATATTAGGTGCTCATTAGGATGTGTTGTTCCATCTCCTGCAAAAGGATTAGCTAGCAGTTTTTCTATCATACCCAAAGGAATTTCAAAGCACACATTTTCATTTTCAGTAGGTTCAGTAGGTTGAGGAGAAACTCTTTGCTCTACTGGTCTGGGTGAAGATACCCCAAACAAGCCCCTTAGAGGATTACTTTCCATAGTAACAAGTGATAGTAAATTTCAGCACACTATATAAATTTTTCCTTACCAAATTCCACCTACCAAAGGTGCTTCACTCCTCGGCAACGGCGCCAGAAAAGAGTATTGATGACCCACAAGTATAGGGGATCTATCGTAGTCCTTTCAATAAGTAAGACTGTCGAACCCAACGAGGAGCAGAAGCAAATGATAAACGGTTTTCAGCAAGGTATTCTCTGCAAGCACAGAAATAATAGGTAACAGATAGTTTTGCGATAGGATAATTTGTAATGAGTAACAAGTAACACAAGTAAATAAAGTACAGGAAGGTGGCCCAATCCTTTTTGTAGCAAAGGAAAAGCCTGGACAAACACTTATGTGATGTTAAGCGCTCCCAAGGACACATGGGAATATCGTCAAGCTAGGTTTCATCACGTTCATATGATTCGCATTCGGTACTTTGATAATTTGGTACGTGGGTGGACCGGTGCTTGGGTACTGTCCTTACTTGGACAAGCATCCCACTTATGATTAACCTCTATTGCAAGCATCCACAAATGCAACAAAAGTATTAAGGTAAACATAACCATAGCATGAAACATATGGATCCAAATCAGCCCCTTACGAAGCAACGCATAAACTAGGGTTTAGGCTTCTGTCACTCTAGCAACCCATCATCTACTTATTACTTCCCAGTTCCTTCCTCTAGGCCCAAATAATGGTGAAGTTTCATGTAGTCAACGTTCACATAACACCACTAGAGGAGAGACAACATACATCTCATCAAAATATCGAACGAATACCAAATTCACATGACTACTAATAGCAAGACTTCTCCCATGTCCTCAGGAACAAACGTAACTACTCACAACGCATATTCATGTTCATAATCAGAGGGGTATTAATATGCATATAGGATCTGAACATATGATCTTCCACCAAATAAACCAACTAGCATCAAATACAAGGAGTAATTAACACTACTAGCAACCCACGGGTACCAATCCCAGACTTGGAGACAAGAATTGGATACAAGAGATGAACTAGGGTTTTGAGAGGAGATGGTGCTGGTGAAGATGTTGATGGAGATTGCCCTCTCCCGATGAGATGAGCGTTGGTGATGACGATGGAGATGATTTCCCCCTCCCTGAGGGAAGTTTCCCCGGCAGAACAGCTCCGCCAAAGCCCTAGATTGGTTCCGCCAAGGTTCCGCCTCGTGGCGGTGGAGTCTCGTACGGAAAGATGGCTTATGATTTTTTCCTCATCGAAAGACTCCATATAGCAGAAGATGGCCATCGGAGGGCCACCAGGGGGGCAACGAGGTAGGTGGGCGCGCCCCCACCCTCGTGGGTAGGGTGTGCCCCCTGGTGAACTTCTTGCGCTCAGTATTTATTATATATTCTGAAAATGACTTCCGTGAAGTTTCAGGAATTTTGGAGCTATGTAGAATAGGTCTCTAATATTTGCTCCTTTTCCAGCCCAGAATCCAAGCTGCCGGCATTCTCCCTCTTTATGTAAACCTTGTAAATTAAGAGAGAATAGGCATAAGTATTGTGACATAATGTGTAATAACAGCGCATAATGCAATAAATATTGATATAAAAGCATGATACAAAATGGACATATCATTGATCCAGCAGTAGAATGCCTTGATGCAGCTACTAGTCCAGAACCAAGGCAACAACAACAACAACAACCCACCTCCAGTTGACAACTTAGCCCATTTTCTGAGGTTGAATCTGCCGGTGTTTTCCAGTAGCACCGAGCCGATTGTTGCTGATGACTGGCTCCGCAGGATTGGAAGGGAGCTGACAACCGCATGTTCCACAGATGCTGAGAAGGTGCGCTTTGCCACACATCAATTGGATGGACCTGCAGCCTCATGGTGGGAGAATTACACAGCCACTTTTCCCATAGCCAATGTCACATGGGATCAGTTTCAGCAAGCCTTCCGCACAACCCATGTCTCTACAGGAGCAATGAATATGAAGAAGCATGAGTTTCGCAACTTATGCCAGGGAAATCGTATTGTGGGGCAGTACGTGGATGAGTTTAGAAAGTTAGCCCACTATGCCCCACATGATGTGGCCATAGATGCCGTGAAGCAGGAGAAGTTTATGGAAGGGCTGAATTATGAGGTGAGTATGTAGTTGATGGTGGCAACATTCACTAACTACCAGGAGTTGGTAGACCCCTTATGATTGAAAGCAAACAGCAGCAGATAGAGAGCCGCAAACGGAAGTATGAACAGGGGAAGTACAATTCTGGAGCTCAGCGGAAGCCTCGCTTTACCCCTAACTTCGGAGGTTACACCCATAACCATGGAGGCCATACCCACAATGGAGGAAGCTCAAATAACCACAGTGGGGCTAAGAATGGAAACGGGAATGGAGCAAGCAGCAACCAGAACCGACCCAACTCAGCAACGCCCAACAAGAAGGACCTGAGCCATGTTACCTGTTACAAGTGCGGGAAGACTAGACATTACGCCAATGATTGCTCAGAGTTGAAGAATGGCAAAGGAAATGGAAACTCTGGGAAGAAGCCCAATCCCTTCACCAGAGGTCAGGTGAACCACATCAACATGGAGGAGGTTGAAGATCAGCCTGACGCAGTGATCGGTAAGTTTTTGATTAAGTCATTTACCGCACTCGTTCTTTTTAACACTCGTGCATCGCATTCATACATATCAAGGGGATTTGTGGACAAGTTTAAGTTACCAACCTTAGCCCTTAGGTCACCCATGTTAGTAAGCTCGCCAGGAGGAGAGTATATTGCCAGCCGATGGTGTGATCGGTTACCCTTAACCATTGGCAGCCATGTTTTCCCCTCAGACCTAATAATTTTGGAGTCACAATGATTGGACATAATATTAGGCATGGATTGGTTATCGAAGTATGGAGGAAACATTGATTGTGCTAGTAAGTCAATTTTACTCACCACCCTGGAGGGAAAAAGGATCAAGTATCTGTCGAGGCATGTGCCATGGAGGACCCAAGTAAATTCTCTCTCGGGAGTTGTTCAGGAAGAAGTGCCTGTTGTGAAGGATTACTCCGATGTATTTCCAGAGGAACTACCAGGCATGCCGCCAGATTGAGACATAGAATTTTTGATTGAGCTGTTGCCAGGCACCGGACCAATATCGAAGAGACCGTATCGGATGCCCGCAAATGATCTGGAGGAAATTAAGAAGCAGATTGAGGAGTTATTGGAGAAAGGTTACATCCGACCAAGTTCATCACCGTGGGGAGCCCCAGTGCTCTTAGTTGAGAAGAAGGATGGATCTTTGAGAATGGTTGTTGATTATCGGGCCTTGAATAAAGTGACAATCAAGAACAAATACCCACTATCAATGATCAATGATCTATTTGACCAATTGCAAGGAGTTAAAGTATTCTCCAAGATCGATCTGTGATCAGGATACCACCAGCTGAAGATCCGAGAACAGGATATACCTAAGACATCTTTTACCACAAGGAACGGGCTATATGAGTACACGGTCATGTCATTTGGACTTACTAATGCCCCTGCCTATTTTATGAGCATGATGAACAAGGTGTTCATGGAGTTTTTGGATATGTTTGTAGTGATGTTCATTGATGATATTTTGGTATACTCGAAGAATGAAGAGGAACACAAGGAACACTTGCGCTTAGTTCTCGAGAAGCTCAGGGAACATCAGCTATATGCCAAGTTCAGCAAGTGTGAGTTTTGGTTGAAGAAAGTTGGATTTCCTGGACATGTTATATCAGGAGAAGGTATAGCCATTGATCCTACCAAGGTTCAGACTGTCACTGAGTGGTTGGCATCCACCTCAGTTGGAGAGATCCGCGGTTTTCTGTGACTTGCAGGATATTACAGGAGGTTCATTGAGAATTTCTCCAAGATTGCGAAACCCATGACAGAGTTATTGAAGAAGGACACCAAGTTCAAATGGACTGAAGATTGTGAGGCCAGTTTTCAGGAGTTGAAGAAATGTTTGGTTACAGCCCCAGTGCTGATTCTTCCGGATATACGCAAGGATTTCCAGGTGTATTACGACGCTTCTCGCTTAGGACTTGGAGGAGTTCTGATGCAGGACGGAAGAGTTGTTTCATATGCCTCATGACATCTTTGACCTCACGAGTTGAATTATTCCAGCCATGATTTAGACTTAGCAGCCGTAGTGCATGCGCTTAAAACCCAGAGACATTTTTTGATTGGAAACAGATGTGATGTGTACACGGATCACAAGAGTTTGAAGTACATTTTCATGCAGAAGGAGTTGAATCTCAGGCAGAGGAGATGGTTGGAGTTCATAAAGGATTATGATATGAAGTTGCATTATCATCCAGGGAATGCTAATGTCGTAGCAGATGCTTTGAGCCGCAAGAGTTATGCCAATACCCTCATAAGCGGAGGATTACCGCAAGAGTTAGTTGACGATCTCAAGGAACTACGTTTGGAGATAGTTCCAAGAGGTTTTGTTGTAGCAATGGAGGTTCAGTCTACGTTATTGGGAAAGATTCGAGAAGCTTAGAAGGATGATAAGGAAATCGCTGAGATAAAGGAGAAGATGAGCAAGGGAAAAGCCAAGGGTTTTCGTGAGGATGAGCACGAGACTTTATGGTTTGAGGATCGTATTTATGTGCCCAATAATGCGGAGATCAGGAAGTTAATACTTCAGGAAGCTCATGACTCGCCATACTCGATTCACCCCAAAAACACCAAGATGTATTTGGATCTGAAGGAACGTTTCTGGTGAACAGGTATGAAGAAGGATATTACCAAGTATGTAGCAGTATGTGATGTATGTCAGAGAGTGAAGGCAGAACATCAGAAGCCAGCAGGATTGTTACAGCCTATGCTGACACCCGAATGGAAGTGGGACAAACTTGGCATGGATTTTATCACCGGATTACCCAGGACCTGATCAGGATATGATTCTATCAGGGTAGTAGTTGATCGCTTGACCAAGGTAGCTCACTTTATCCTAGTGAAAACCACCTATACAAGCACGAAGTTGGCCAAGATATATATGACCAGGATCGTATGTATGCATGGAGTTCCGAGGACCATCGTTTCAGATAGAGGGACACAGTTTACTTCGAAGTTTTGGAATCAATTGCACCAGACTTTGGGTACTAGGCTAGAGTTCAGTACAACCTTTCATCCCCAGACAAATGGACAGACCGAGAGAGTCAATCAGATTTTGGAGGACATGTTGAGAGCTTGTGCGCAAGATTATGGATCTAGTTGGGATGATAATTTGCCTTACGCAGAGTTCTCATATAACAATAATTATCAGGCTAGTTTGAAGATGGCCCCTTTCGAAGCCTTGTATGGAAGGAGATGCAGGACACCGTTAATGTGGGATGAAGTTGGAGACGGTCAGTTGTTTGGACCAGATTTGATCAAAGAATCTGAAGAGAAGGTTAAGTTGATTCGAGATAGACTGAAGGTAGCTCAATCCAGGCAGAAGAGTTATGCCAACTCCAAACGCAAGGAGGTAGTCTATGAAATTGGAGACCAAGCATATCTTCGTGTGTCACCACTCCGAGGAGTTAAACGATTTGGAGTTAAGGGAAAGTTAGCCCCGAGATTTGTAGGACCGTACTGAGTTCGGGAACGTATGGGAGAAGTTGCCTACAAGTTGGAGTTACCAGAAGGATTGTCAGGAGTTCATGATGTGTTTAACGTTTCCCAGTTGAAGAAGTGCCATGCTGAGATGGCAAATATTCCTCTGAGAGATACAGTGCCCCTGGAAGCAATTCAGTTGGATAATGACCTAACCTACAAGGAGAAGCCCGTGAAGATTCTCGAGTTTGCCAGCCGAGTTACACGCAACAAGGTTATCAAGTTTTGCAAAGTTCAGTGAAGCCACTTGGGAGTGAGAGGAAGACCTATGGAAACACCACTCACACCTATTTTCTAGCAAAACCTGAATCTCGAGGGCGAGATTCATCATAAGGGGGGTAGGTTTGTAACAACCCAATTTTCAATTTGGATGTTATACATAGGTCGTCATATGCATATCATATTTTATTTGCATTTTTGGTTGAGATCCTAGAAATCTTAAGCAACTCAAGGACCCAAGGATAGAGTTGGGGATTTTCATAAATTTTCATATTTGAATTTTCTCAAATTTGAAAAGAGGATCATTTTAATTTTAATATTTTTCTCTCCAAATATTTCCAATATAAAAAATAAAAAGAGAGAAGATAATACGACTTCTTCAAAAGAGAGGAATATTGGAGAAGAAATTTTAAAATCAAATAAATATTTTATTCGGATTTTTTATTTGCTATTTTATTCGAATTAGAAAAAATATGCATTTTTAGGCCAGGAAAATGTTCACTTTGTTTTAAATATTTTATTTAGATGGCGAAAATTATTTTTGGCGTTTTTAGATTTTTTTATATTTTATTTGGAATTTTATTCGGGTGATTTTTTTAAAAAAAACTTTTCCCGCCCGACTTGGCCGACGCCGAGCCGAGCATGCCGGCCCATGAAGCCCGGCTGCCTTCCTCCTCGCGGGAGGAGTCCGCGCCGCCGCCGCCCTCCGTTTCCGGCTGGGGCACGCCTCCCAAGGCCGACCCTGACCCGGCGCCCCTTACCCTAGGCAGCCCCACCTCCTATAAGTACCCCGTCCCCGCTGCCCCACTTGTCACCCCACCAGCCGGCGCCGCACCCCGCCACCGCCACCGCTGCTGCACGCCATGCCGATGCCGGAGCCACCGCTGCCGCCGCCCGCCGTAGCCGCCCGCGCCACGTTCGCCGGAGCCGTCATCTCGCCGGTTTTTCACCGGTTTAGGTATAAAACCGTTCGGTTTTTAGGGTTTACGGTTTTTTCCGGTTTTCATTTTAGAGCAGTTTAGATCGTTTTTTTCGAGTTTGCTAATTAGCGAACATTCGTCCAAACGTTTCTGTTAGTGAACGTTTTTCGTCCGTTTGTCCCTGATAGCGAACGTTCGTTCAATAGACTTTTTCTTTTATTTTATGTTCGGCCAGGGACCTATCCGCGATTATTTTTATCATAGATTAGCCCCTGATCTTTAAATGTCTGTAACTTTTCGCTCGTTCATCCAAATCCAGTGAAACCAACGCCAAAATCTTCGTCTCGGACCCCTCTTTCCAGTTAACCAACTTGAACATGATTTTGACAATTTAAAACTTTGAGTTGCAAGCAGATTTGAATTTGAACTTCTTTTGATCGTAGTTTGAGTTTCGTTGCTCCGATTCGATTGATTTTTTTTGCAAATCGAAGCTCTTCAGTTGAACTTTCAGTTTGGATCTTTTCATTCGAGTTTTACCCTTGCATCTATTGCTTGAGTACTTATGTATGTTATTGTTTGTTTGCGATAGAGTTTCCAGAGTGCGAAGCATGCTACTACGAGTCACTGGGGTTTTCGGATCATCAGCAAGGCAAGTAACACTTTGATCATACCCTTTTATTACCCATTTTTTATGCATTAGTCTCAACCCTCAAACATTGCATGAGTAGGATATGTTTAACATGTGGGTATTGAGAAGTAGTTGGTGAGGTAGTACCTATTTCCCTTTGCATTCAAACCCTGGGTGTTACTTCTACGTTATGCTTATACTGCTAGGCTATGCTCGTAGACATGGTTTGGGTTGAATGATTCATGAAATTTGTGAGTATTATTATGAACTAAGGGTTTATTTATGGTGGCTACTTTAACACACCTCTGGGTGGATTGTTTGTGGGCACCTGGGGTAATCCAGTGTTGTCGAAGGAGATCCCGGGGAATCCGTGTGATCATCCTATGGTCCGCCACCCAGGCTAAAAGGGATCATAATGTTATCATGCTGGAAACTTCTGTGTGCACCCACAAGCCATTATGGGATCTGGCATATTTGAGTATGTTGTGTGACCTCTTTTAGTGGTAAACTAGCAAATGTAGGGGATGTAGGTGGTATGGTTTACCCGTCAAAAGGGCTAATGCTTCTGAAATACTGTGTCTCGGTCATCCGTTTCTCAAACATCCTGGAGTGCGAGAAATCAAACGGCGGAGATCGAGTCTTTGGGGAAAAGTGTGCAAACCTCTGCAGAGTGTACAAACTAATCATGGTTAGTCGTGTCCCCGGTTATGGACATCTTGAGTATCTGGTGCTTGAATTATTATATTGATCTCATCACTTTACTTAATTAACTTGTTGGGTTAATGACTATTAATTTGGGATTGAGATGGGGTTACCATTCTCAATGTTTTCAACAAACTTTGTATTTAAATAAAATATATGCCTTTGTTGTAGGGAAAAACTAGCTTTCTGCAAAAATAAACATAGAGCCTCCACCAGCCAAATATGCATATAGTTATAGCTGCTACTTGTTTATTGCTCTATAGTGTTATTTTCCCAGCATATTCCATGTGCTGACCCGTTCCGGGCTGCAACATATTATGTTGCAGACTTTTCAGATGAAGAGTAAGGTGCGCTAGGTCATTGTCTTGCACTCAGCTATGCTGTTGGAGTCGATGGACTCATTTTACCTTTGAAGCCTTCCGTTGTTATCTTCATTAGATGGTCTTCAGCAATATTATTGTAATAAGTACTCACTTTTGAGATATTTGATGTAATAAGTGTGTGATTGAACTCTATTATAAATCCTTCAAGTATTGTGTGTGTCAGCATTACCGATCCAAGGATGACACTGATGCACAGAGATTTGACCGTTTGAGGTCGGATCGCTACACACCCGTATAGCACATGTCCAATAGAGGTATGGCCAACAAGGGACAAAGGTCAAGAGGGACGCATGGAGAAGATGGACGCATGGGGAGGGTGAGAGGGTGTGTTTGCAATAGAGAGACCCCCTCGAGATTGTTAGGGGACTATATGGGTGGGAGATCGAGGGAGGACGTGTGTGTGCGATAGAAAGATTCCCCGAGAGAAATTGAGATAGACCATGCACATGTTTGTGATGGAGACTAAGAATTAGCTAGTCATATACATATAGGGGGACTGCATGTGCCTACAATTGAGCGAGAGACCATCATGCTTGGCTAGGCATGAGATTGTGTGTGTGTGCATGTGAGATGGAGAGAGAACCAGGGAGAGAGATAGTTTTAGATGGGTCTATCGAGTGCGAGTGAGATATGCATGTGTATGTGTGACCCAGGGAGATGGACACTTTGAGAGAGGGAGAGGGAAAAGCTCTGAGAGGGAAAAGCTCTTAGATGGCAAAGTGGTGCGTGAGGGAGTTACGAGCAATGAGCTAGGGAATTTGTGTGTGTACGATGAGTGCACCCAAGATAGTTAGCTTGGACTAGAGAATCATACATAGTGTGTGAGAGATACCTATACATGGAGTTTGCATGCGAACTAGAAGGACCCCCCCCCCACACAGACACACAAAGAGAGAGAGAGAGAGAGAGAGAGAGAGAGAGAGAGAGGGAGTGGGACCAACAAGGTTTGTGTTTCGATGTGTGCGAAAGAAATTGATGATTGTCGGCGAGAGAGAGAGAGAGAGCAGGAGTCCAGGAGAGGGGGAGGTCGTGTTTTATGCATCAAAGACTGATATAGACCATGTTTCGATATAAACTTGCATTCCAATATTTAAATTGGAGAACATGTTGTCTGCAATCCACACATGAATGAAGGTATGCGTATAAAACAAGTTCATTAATTTGACTTTCAACGTGTTAATGGAGTACTATAATACTATTCAACATTCTACTCGATTGAGGTGTTCAATTTTGGATTTAGTTCACTATTTTGACCTGGTGAACGAGCTATTTAATTGAATCGAGATATTTCATTTTGGGTTTGATTCCCATTTTTGAGTGGGTCAACTATTTGTCATATAGTAAATCGTTAGCAACGAGCATGTAAAAACACAATAGTCCCGAGCATCATCTCTCCATCTAAAAAAGAAGTGGCAAGCTAATATTTCAAAATTTGATTCGAATCGACTTGGCAAGGTAGACGCGGATGCTTGTTCTCCCAAAAATTGAACGAATTGCTAAACACCCTCTTCTCGATGGAATTCCCCCGAGCAAATAAATGGGAGACGAAAAATTACCGGCCTATATGGGACACGCATCAATTGACCCGTTGTACATCGAGGGTAGGTTCAAAACTTCATGCAAGCCTGCCTTCTCCTTGGCCGAAATGACATTTGCCGAATAATACATAAAGCATGGGCGGCGAAACACCCTCTCCTCGCCCGAAATCGCTCGCGCCGACTATTTCAAAAATGCCCTCCTCGCCCAAAATCACTTGCGCCCACTATTTCAATACACACCCTCCTTGCCCGAAATCGCTCGCGCCCACTATTTGGGAGAAGCAAAGTTACTCTACTATTCCCGACCCTTAGTACACAGACCCAAGCCCATAAACCTAAAGGCAGGGGTAGAATTGTAACTCCCCAACACATTTCAGACAAATGCATCTATAAGACATGGTTCCCCCTCCCAATTCCCCATTCATACCTCGTGGGTGCCAAATCACCTTCTCCCCAGAAGCTCCCTTCTCCCCAGCCGCAAAACCTCGGCCCCTTCTCCATGGCGCCCCACCGCACCAAAGCCACCGCCGCCCTCCTCCCCATTGCTAGAGACGATGTACATTTGCCATCATGCACTGGGCCATGTGCCTCTTACTCCAAGCTGCTGGAGCTGCCTCGACGGCGGCCGCTTGAACCGTACCGAAGTCGATTCACCCCCGCCATTGTGCATGGCGCCGCAGCGGCTCCAACTTCGGATGTGTCCAGGGCCCCGACGCTGCTACCCCGTAGTCGTCGACCGCCGCAACATCTCTGCTTTCCTACCGCCGGTAGCCACCGCAACCGCCCCAGCATCACCGACTCGGTAGCTGGAGCTGCCTACTTCCCCGGGCCACAAGATAGGTTGTACCCTCCTCTCAAATCACTTTATTTACGCACCAGTTGTCTGAATTTTTATTCTGGGCAAATCAATTCCCAATGGGAAGCAGCACCCCTCGAGGCAGCGGAGCTGCTAGGCTGCCGGTTGGCAGGTGTCTATCTTAGAGTTGTGTGGGCTTAAGGTACTGCCGCCGCCGGATCTGGATGACGATGAGTCTTTGTGGATTGGCCGGGGGCGGCGCAACCATGGCAGTGCAGTGGGGCGGGGAGGAGCATTTGGTCGGAGCTCTCGCGGCCACGGACGACGGAGGAAGGCTGCTCTGCCAGTGGTCGCTGGCTCTTCGGGGAAGATTCTAAACAGTGTCAGCCGGGAGGCACCAGACGAACATCAAGCCATCAAGTGTAGATCGAACAGTACCAAAATAAAATAAAATTGTGTGACCCCAATTTAGTCATCAGTGAACAGACGTGTGACCACCCTCGTACCTTACTGTTGATCTCTTAGGGTATTTCTTCGAATCAGAGATATGTGTCGTTCTTGACATTATGCATTTTCTGCATCTTCAGCCACGCTGTCTTCCTTCTCACCATAGCTGCTCCAACAAGGGAAACATACAACAGAAGGGAGCTATAGTCCCCACTCAACAGTTCCATGCATTGAATGTGCGTGCCCGACATGGACATCCACAACAACTGTAGGGCCATCGACAAGTCAGCACATGATGCTCACTCCTATGGATGGCGGCCAAATAGGTTGTACCCTCATCTTACTTGTGTGCAACATTTATGGTTTTGTTATTCATCTAAGCATGAAAAATAGATTATCACATTTCACTATATATTCATGTTGATCTCTTACGGGTCTTATTCAGGAGTTAACGCTATTCCATAGTTCTGCTTAGAGACTTGTTCTTTAGGTAATGCTGTTCCATAGTTATCATCCATCAGCCAATTATATCCCACAGGCTGGTGATTATAGTATTATACCACTTCTTGTCGGTGGGAATGACACCTATGGGATCACAAGAATCCCTACTACGGTTGCGGGGCGCGGGGTCGTGAGAAGAGCGGATCCAACAGATAGCACACGGTTCGTTTATCCAGGTTCGGGCCACGGGGATGCGTAAAACCCTACTCCTGCTTTGGTGGATTGTATATCTGTGTTCTTGAGCAACTATGGGGTGTGAGGAGCTCCAAAAAGCCGAATCCCCCTCCTGGTCGCCTCGGGCCTCCTTTTATAGGAAAGGGGTTGCCACAGTGGCACACAGGAGGTGGAAAGGGAACAATGATGTGAGGTTATCCCTCGCATTACATGACAAGGCACATTTAATGCGTCTTGCCCAGGTGTCCTTGCTTTATCGGGGACAGGGGAGAGCCCTATCTCATCCGTCGCCTCTCCCTCTCGCGTCGACATGCGCCTTGGCCAGCGGCGCCCGTGGTGCCATGTAGGCAGGCAGGCAGCTGAGGTGGCGTAGTGGTGGGTCTCCACGAAGATCTGTATGCCGCCACGCAGGTGCCTGCCCAACTAGTTGGGTCGGCAGCTGCATGCGAACGGCGATGGAGGTTTGACTGGCGTGGGCCCGATGGTGTCCCTATGGGTGTTCTTGGCAAGGGCCTTGCCGGGGCCCCGGCAAGGGTCTTGTCGTGGCGCCTGCTATCATCCCCGGCAAGGCTCTTGCCGGGGGCCTTGTGGTCCTCCTTGGCTGGGATCCCGCCAGGGATCATCACCTTCTAAAGGGTGTATCTGATCTTGAATGTCTTCACAAAGATCTGCAAGCCACCACGGGGATGTCTCCCGAATCCTTGCCCCATGGGGGCAGTGGAGTCAAGGGTGACTCACTCCATAGGTGTGGGGCGAGCTACGACGGCAAGGGTCTTGCCGGGTTTGCTAAAACCGCCTCCCGGCAAGGATCTTGCCGGGGGGTCCGCTTCGTCCCCTTTGCTCTTTGTGGTCTTGGTCTTGGTGTCGTTCTGCTTCTCCTGAGCTTCGGCCTTACCTCGGCTCACCTCCCTTGCCTTGCTTAGTGTGGTGGTGCCCGTGGCTCAGACCGCCCGTGCACTGTTATAGGGGTACAAAAAGTGTACCCCTCTTTTTGTACACCGATAGGAGCCCCCGGGCCTAGGCCACACGTAAGCGCAATCGCGTCGTTGGGCTAGGCCCAAAAACGGTGCGCGGGCAGGCGGGGCGGTTTTTACCACGGTAAGTCTCTTCGCGCGCTGCGCTTCCCATGCTTCCCGCGCGTGGCGCGGCATGGGGAGACGCATGTGACGTGGGCGGCATGCGTGGGGCTGAGCTCTGCATGCATGCGTCACGTCGTAGTAAAGGGGGCGGTTTGCGCCTTCCCCATAAATGGAGGGAGGCGTGGAGGCGCGGCCCATTTACTGAACGGGGCCGAGGCGTGGTCTTCAAGGCGTCCACTCCCCATGATCACAGGGTGGGGAGAGGTCGCCTCACCCGTCGCCTTAGTCCTGCATGCCTGCCACGTGGCTCTCATGCGCTTGGAGTGGTGAACGGTGGAGGCGGGAAACCGGGCCGCCGCGGGCTGGGGCAGCGGGTCGGTCCCAGTTCCCTGCGCCTTCCGCGTCTTGATTGGCTGAGCAGGGCGGCTGAGCCCCCACCCCGTTCCTATCAACAAAGAGCGGGAGGAGGGGGGATGGTGTCCCGCATTCCTTCATCTCCTCCTTCCTTCAGCTTTTGCTCCCCCTTCCATCCGTCATGGAGAGAGGGAATCCTGGTCCTTCAACGGTGGCGGCGAGGGTCGCCGCTCGACAACACGTTCCTCCTTCTCCTGCACCCGTGGTGGCAGAGCCAGCCACGAGGGGAAGGGGGAGGGGGCGAGGCCGTGGGCGAGGCTGAGGTGCTCGGGGAAGAGCAGGACGGGGCAGCGCGCCGGCCTCGCCTCCGCCAGTAGTTCTTCCTCCCGTGGAGGGCCACGTTGGGGATGACCCTTGCGAGTTCTTTGTTAGGCTACGCCGGCCGCCTCGCCGTCGCCTTCGTCTCCCGACTCAATTCGCGCGGGAGATGGAGCTGGATCCGCCGGAGTCGTTGTGGCTGCACATGAGGGGTTGCGCAATCAGTGGCACGCGGGCCCGCGTCGATTTCCCCACCCCTCACGTGATGTATCTCCATCGGGGATGGAAGACGTTTGCCCATGTCCACCGCTTGACGGAGGGGCTCACTCTCCATTTTAAGCTCATGGAGGGTGGCCTTCTCTCCGTCAAGGTCTTCGGGTGCTTTGGGACCCATGCAAGGTGCTGCGTGGAGAGCTCTTCTGATAGTGAAGACTCCTCCTCGGGCGGGAGTGACGAGGAGGACAGAGGTAGCGACGACGAGGGTAGTAGGCGGCAGGATGACGGGTCCAATTAGGTGTCGGGTGCCGCTCCGTGCGGCACCGGCGACCCCATCATCCGCGTCGCCGACTCCCTGAACTTCCCGAGGTCGTCTCCTTGGGCGGCTGGCGTTGGGAGGCTGTGGAAGAGGAAGAGGGCGGGCGGAAAGGCCGTCAAGTCGGAGTACGCGGGCACCGACGCCTTCGACGCGTGCTGACGTCCTGCCGCCTCGTCTTCGAGCTCTGCTTCCGGCGCCGCCATCACCATCCAGCCTTCGGACGGCCACCGAGATGTTCTCTTGGTGTCTTCTGCCACTCATAGCTCGCCTAGGCGCCCCTTTAGCCCTTTTCGCCTCCTTGACATGCCTCCTGAGGAGAGCGACAAGAAATGGATTACGGGCACCTTATCTCTTTTTAGTTTGTAAGCCTTCGGGCTTTAGCTGAATTTAAAACTTGTAATCCCATCATTCATGTTTTTCATTCCCTATGGACTGTACCTGAGTGGAATGTTTTTACTAAAAAAGGGATGCTTGCCGGGTCATTTATTTGTGGGTAGAACCCACGACAAGGAGTAAATCCTTGATATCTTCAAGATAAACATTTCCTTGCCCGGTGACAGGCCTTGCCTTCTTCCCACTTCGCTCGACCTTCCTCACGCCTTTGGCGGAGGCAGGGATGAGGCAGGTTCTGGCTCCTTGTTTCATCCTTTCGCTGCCACGACTACGACCAAACTTGGCCCCAGGAACGAGCCCTAGGGCCTAGAGTTATGGTAGCACGGTAGCTTAGGGGAAAACGAGGTTTCACATACCTCAGTCCATAATGGAATGCATGATAAGGGATGAAGAACTTATCTGAAGATGCAGCCCCCGGCAACTCTGGTCCACCGTGGGTGAATCTTTGCTCTTGCAACCCCCGGCAATGCTGGCTTGTCGGGGGCTAGATGCTGGTCTGTTCATGTTCTTTTCCTCCCCAAGTGGTTCGGCACGGATATCCATGTGTCCTGTGAACCAAAGAAGACAAAAGAAAGACAAAGAGACGCACCCTCGACGTCTAAGCTAGGGGTTAGTCGCCGCTAAGCACTATCAACCCTAACCAAGGACGAGACTCGACCTAGCATGCATGCTATAACTTAGGGCGCCAGCGCTTCATTTACTTGTGCTCAGGGTCTGCGCCTGGCTTTGTACAAAGGGTTACATGCATCATCGGCAATGCTTGTACAAAAGGTGGCTTGCCGGGGGGGCCGCCAAGCCGCGCCTCACGGGTAAAACTAGCGAAGATGCTCAATGTTCCAGGAGTTACTCACTGGAACGGCATCTTCGGTCTCCAGGCGGACTGCACCGGGCCTGGTGACTTGTACTACCCGATAAGGGCCTTCCCACTTTGGCGTCAACTTTTTGGAATTCTTGGCCGATTGAACGCCCGAAGGACAAGGTCGCCTTCCTCAAGGCTTCGGGCATGAACCTTGCGGCTATGGTAGCGGCGCAAGGCTTGCTGGTAGCATGCTGCTCTCACAGCCGCCCGAAGGCGATCTTCCTCAAGGAGCATTGCATCATCTTGCCGCAGTTGCTCTTGCTCAAGCTCATCATAAGCGAGCACTCAAGGTGACTCGTATATGAGTTCAGTGGGGAGAACTGCTTCTGCCCCGTATACCAGGGCAAAGGGTGTCTGGCCGGTGGCTCGATTTGGCGTCGTCCTGATCGACCAAAGAAACGTTGGCAACTCATCAATCCAACGCCTTCCACTCTTGTGCAGCCTGTCAAAGGTCTTGGTCCTTAAGCCTCGCAGTACTTCAGCGTTTGCCCTCTCAGCTTGACCATTGCTTCGTGGGTGAGCAACGGAAGCGAAAGAGACTTTGCTGCCGAGGTCTTGGATATATTGCATGAAGGTGCGGCTTGTGAACTGTGTGCCATTGTCGGTGATGACCCTGTTGGGTACACCAAAACGGCACACTAGTCCCTTCAAGAACATGATGGCTGACTGAGCTGTGACCTTCCTCACTGCCTCCACTTCCAGCCACTTTGTGAACTTGTCGATTGCAACGTACAAGTACTCAAAGCCCCCAACAGCGCGGGGGAAAGGGCCCAGTATGTCAAGCCCCCAGACCGAGAAGGGCCAGGAGAGAGGAATGGTTTGAAGGGCTTGAGCTGGCTGATGAAGCTTCTTTGAATGGAACTGACACGCTTCACACCTGGTGACTAGTGTCGTCGCATCCTGGAGGGCGGTGGGCCAGAAGAAACCTTGCCGAAATGCCTTGCCGGCAAGGGCCCTTGACCCGATGTGGGATCCACATATGCCTCCGTGTATCTCCGCCAACAGCTCCAATCCTTCCTCCCGAGGGATACACTTCAGTTTCACGCCGTTCGACATCTTTCTGTACAGGACGTCATCGACGAACTGGTACATGGTAGAGCAACGGGCTACTTTTTCTGCTTCTTCCTGCTCTTTAGGAAGTTCCCCTATTTGGAGGAATCGGACGGTATGCTCTGCCCACGTTGGAGCCTGGGGCTCGACAGCGAGGACTAAAGGCATTTCCTCCGCTATAGGAGTGGCTGTCTCGATGGAAAGAGCTTGACGCTCTGCCGGAGCTAGCCGTCCCGTGGCGGGCTCAGTGTCCCCGGCAACATCCTTGCCGGCGGCTCCGGGGAGCTCGGCGGGAAAGTACTTGCCGGGTCCTGATTTCCTTCTCTTGTTCAGCTCTGTTGATGGATCAACGCATGGCTGAGTTAGCTGGAGCACAAAGGTACCTGGTTCCACGGGTAGCTTGAGGGCAGCGCGTTTTGACAGGTAATCAGCGATATTGTTCTCCGCTCGGGGAACGTATTCAGCCTGTATACCGTCGAAACGCTCTTCCAGCTTTCTCACTTCATCGACGTAGGCCTTCATCAACAGGCTCTGGTAGTCCTTGTTGACTTGGTTGACGACGAGCTGCGAGTCGCCCCTGACGATGAGCTTCTTGATTCTGAGGTCCGCCGCGATCCTAAGACCGGCGAGCAGCCCTTCGTACTCTGTCGTATTGCTTGTTGACACCTCCCTGGGGAAGTGCATCTGGATCACGTACTTGAGGTGCTCTCTAGTGGGCGCGACAAGCAGTACGCCAGCCTCGGCGCCGTGTAAGGAGAAAGCTCCATCAAAGTACATGATCCAACTGCAACTTGCCTCCTTGCCGGGGAGAGCAGTCTCTTGGGCTTCTTCGTCAGGCGTTGCGGTCCATTCTGCAATGAACTCCGCTAGGACTCGGCTCTGAATCGTCGAAGTACTTTCAAACTTGAGGCCAAAGCTGGACAGCTCCAGTGCCCATTCCACAAGTCTTCGCGTTGCATCTGGATTGTGCAATATCCGTTGCAGAGGGAGGCGAGTGACGACAGTGATCTCGTGTGCCTGGAAGTAGTGACGCAGCTTCCTCGAGGCCATAAGAAGGCCGAAGAGCAGTTTCTGCACGCCGGAGTACCTTGATCTAGCTCCCTGCAGGAGGGAACTAACAAAGTAGACCGGGTGCCGCATCATTTTCTTCTTTGGCGGCACTTCAACTGGCTGTGTCGTCTCTGCATTGGTGGTGTCGGGCTCTATCGCTGCCATTACCTCGTCGTCAACCTCTCTCTGCGCCACTAGTGCGGCACTGACCACCTGGTTCGTTGCCGCCAGGTATAGCAGCAACGGCTCCTGTGGCCTAGGCGCAACTAGTATTGGCGCGGAGGAGAGGTACTTCTTCAAATCTTGCAATGCTGCTTCGGCTTCTGGCGTCCAGTCCATCGGGCCCGCCTTTTTCAGGATCTTGAAAAAGGGAAGGGCGCGCTCAGCAGACTTGGAAATGAATCTGCCCATGGCGGCGACGCAACCAGCAAGCTGATGCACATCCTTGATTTGCTTGGGTGCTTCAATCTGCTCTATAGCTTTGATCTTGTCCAGATTGGCCTCTATCCCATGCTGTGACACAAAGAACCCGAGAAGCTTGCCGGACGGGATGCCAAAGACGCACTTCTCAGGGTTTAGCTTGAGATTGATCTTGCGCAGGTTTGCAAATGTTTCTTGCAAATCCGATATGAGGGTTGCCCTGTCCTTGGTTTTGACCACTATGTCATCCATATAAGCTTCCATATTTCTATGGAGCTGGGGTTCAAAACCAATCTGGACCGCCCTTGCAAACGTCGAACCAGCACTCTTCAACCTGAAAGGCATCCGCATGAAACAATACGTACCACATGGGGTGATGAATGCTGTTTTCTCTTCGTCTTCTCTTGTCATGAAGATCTGGTGGTAGCCGGAGTAGGCATCGAGGAATGACAACAAATCACACCCAGCTGTGGAGTCAACAATCTGGTCAATGCGCGGCAACGGGAAGGGATCCTTAGGACAAGCCTTATTGATATCTGTGTGATCAATACACAGCCTCCACTTCCCATTAGCCTTGCGCACTACGACCGGATTGGCCAACCACGTTGGATGGAGCACTCCTCTTGCCAAACCTGCTGCTTCCAGTTTCTGGATCTCCTCTGTGATGAACTCTTGTCGTTCCAAAGCTTGCTTTCTGACCTTTTGCTTGACGGGCCGCGCATGAGGACAGACAGCAAGGTGGTGCTCAATCACCTCCCTGGGAACGCCGGGGATGTCGGAAGCTTGCCATGCAAACACATCGACATTCGCCCGCAGGAAGGTGACGAGCGCGTCTTCCTATTTGACGTCAAGGGTGGAGCTTATGGTGAAAGCCCCTCCCGTGCCGTCCTTATTGACAGAAACCTTCTTGGTTCCCGGCGGTATGGCCCTGAGCTTCTTGTTTCCACCGGTGGAGCTCTCTAGCACATCCTCGACGGGAGCGCTACACTCCGAAGAGGTGCGCTTGCTGGAGTGGGTGTCCGAGGTCTCACCGGTCTTCTTCTTCTTCTTCCCTCCCGGGGTCCCAGCGGCAGGAGGAAGTGCCCTAGTGGCGGCAGCTGCTGCAACTGCTTGCTGGTATAGTTGGTCAGCGCAAATCAGCGCATCTTTCTTATCGGAGGGGATGGTGATGATCGTCACAGGTCCTGGCATCTTCAGGGTGTTGTAGGCGTAGTGTGATGCCGCCATGAACTTGGCCAGCGCTGGGCGGCCAAGGATCCCGTTGTAGGGCAAGGGGATCTTGGCAACATCAAACACGATCCTCTCCGTCCTGTAGTTCAGATCGCTTCCAAAAGTCACGGGCAGCATGACCTTTCCCTTAGGTTGGCTTCTTCCCGGGTTGACCCCCTGAAACATGCCCGTCTCTTCGAGGTCTCCATCAGGAATCTGCAGTTTCTCGATCACGGCAGGCGAGATCAAGTTCAGACCGGCCCCGCCATCGACTAGCATCTTTGTCACCTTGAGGTTGCGTATTGTTGGTGAAACCAACAATGGCAAACACCCGACCGCAGTAGTGCGATCAGGGTGATCCTCAGTGTTAAAATGATAGGTGTGCTGGACCACTTCAGCGGCCTTTGGGCATCAAACGACGGCTCTGCCGCTGTAATCTCTCGCGCCCACTATTTAAGCTGGCGGTGAGAAGTATGCAGCGAGGCGCCGCCGTCGACGCACATGGCCTCTGTAGCTTTCTGAAACTCTTGGTCGCCGGATTCGTCGTCCTCTTCGTGATCGTCGTCTTCTGGCTTTTTGTCACGGCCCCGGGCGGGCCTCTCCTGTTGTTATCCTTGCCGTGACGGCCCGCCTGGCCGTCACGCTTCTTGCCGGACCCCTTAGCACCGTCTTGGCCCTTCTCCTTGTCCCGCCTCTCATATTCAGCCCTCTGCTTCTCAGCGAGGAGCTCAACCTGTCGACAGTCTTGGAGAGCATGGCCTTTGGTGCGATGGATCTTGCAGTATCGCTTGTCGGAGTTTCCTGGCTTCTCGGCAGCCGCCAAGGCCCAGCAGGCGACACATCCGGCAATTTCCTTGCCGGGGTCATCTGCCTTGGTTTTCTTGGTGGAGCCGGTGTCATCAGATCCCTCGACGGCAAGCACGTCTTTACCTTTGTGCTTCCTGTTGTGGCGCCAGCCCTTCTTCGCTGGGGCGGCAGTATCTTCATCTGAGGAGTCGGTTTCCACGCCGGCGTCTTCGCCGGGGTACTTCCTTCCCTCTTCAGCCCGGGCACATCTGTCAGCAACAACATAGAGTTCTGCTACATCTTTCACCTTGTTCATTGCCAGCTCTTCGCGCATCTTGCGGTTATGCACGTTCTGATGGAACGCGCTGATGATGGCGGCAGGGTGAACATCAGGGATATTGTACTATATCCGGCTGAACCTCTGTATATACTTGCGGAGACTCTCGCCTCCCTTCTGGGGAATGACGTGCAGGTCGCTCGCTTGGCCATGGGCTTGGTAGCCTCCAGTAAAGGCGCCCACAAACTCATGGCACAAATCCGACCAGGAGGAAATAGAGTCTACCGGCAAGTGCATCAACCCTGACATGGCGTTGGGTTTAAGAGCCAACGGAAAGTAATTCGCAAGCACCTTATCGTCGCGGGCTCCGGCAGCTTGCATCGCAATGGTGTAGATGCTGAGGAACTCGGACGGGTGGGTCTTGCCGCTGTACTTTTCGCCCACGTCAGGTTTGTAGGTGCGGTGAGTGGACCACTAGAACTGCCGCAGCTCACGGGTAAAAGCCGGATAGCCTACCTCGTAAGCTAGGCCTCCAGGGCTCTCCGGTGTCGGGTGGTTCGCAGCAGGCCCTGCTCACCTGTCTGACTAGTGGCGCGCTCCACGCCTGCACTCGATAGTGGTTTGAGCGTCTTCATGTTCTCGTTCCCGAAGGACTTGGCGCTGGTAATAGTGGGTCCGCGGGTCGGACGATGCTATGGAGATTTCGTCGCCCGCAACATCGCGATGGGCTGGCGTCCGCGGTACCGGGCGAGGAGGAGGCGAGTGCACCGTGGTCGCGACTTCGCCAGCTTTCCTGCCACTGGTGTGTGGGACTCCGTCGGAGCGTCGACCCGGGGGCTCCACCGGACTCGGTTCATCTTTATTGGCCACCGCAACAAGGCTTCGGATAGTGGCTCTCCATTCGTCGAGTTTCCCCGTAGTGGGAGGAAAATCGAGGAGCAACTGCACGCGCGCCAGGGCTTCTGCTGGCGTTGGTGGCAGCAAAACCTGCACGGATCGTGACGTGCTTCGACTTCTGACCATGTCAGAAGGAGCTCTATCACGACCCCATCTTCACCAGCGCCTCGCTGAGCGGGCAGGTCCTCTACCTCCTGGGAGTGGCGCTCGGGGCTCTTCCCGCGGCGATGCCTGGGGTCTTCGGCGTGATTGTGCCGTTCGTCGCGCGCCGCTTGAGAGGAGCGCGCCGTCGGCGTCGGCGTGGGAGTCTTGGAGGCCCTCGCATCGCCTTCGGGTGGGGCGGTAGCGATCTTGGAAGGCCCCACGCCACCCACGGAGGGCCTGGCTCCGTCTTTGGATTTGGCGGCGTGCAGCCCGTTACCAGGCACACGAACATCGCCGCCTCCCAAACTCCGGCTGCTGGGACGGTGTTGGTGTTCGCGAACAGTGCCCTGGGTCCTTTCTGCGACCGGTCCGCTGCTCGCCCGCGTCGGGACGGGATGTCCGGCTTCCGACGGGCCAACCGCCACCGTCGTCTTCTTCTTGGGCGCCATGACGATGAAGAAGCGTCGAACTAACTACTAAAGCCGATTCTCACAACTGCGCCTCCTACCTCGCGTGCCAAAGATGTCGGTGGGAACGACACCTATGGGATCACAAGAATCCCTACTACGGTTGCGGGGCGCGGGGTCATGAGAAGAGAGGATCAAACAGATAGCACACGGTTCGTTTATCCAGGTTCGGGCCGCGGGGATGTGTAAAACCCTACTCCTGCTTTGGTGGATTGTATATCTGTGTTCTTGAGCAAGCTATGGGGCGTGAGGAGCTCCAAAAAGCCGAACCCCCCTCCTGGTCACCTCGGGCCTCCTTTTATAGGAAAGGGGTTGCCACAGTGGCACACAGGAGGTGGAAAGGGAACAGTGATGTGAGGTTATCCCTCGCATTACATGACAAGGCGCATTTAATGCGTCTTGCCTAGGTGTCCTTGCTTTATCGGGGACGGGGGAGAGCCCTGTCTCATCCGTCGCCGCTCCCTCTTGCGTCGACACGCGCCCTGGCCAGCGGCGCCCGCGGTGCCATGTAGGCAGGCAGGCAGCTGAGGTGGCACAGTGGTGGGTCTCCACGAAGATCTGTATGCCGCCACGCAGGTGCCTACCCAGCTAGTTGGGTCGGCAGCTGCATGCGAACGACGGTGGAGGTTTGACTGGCATGGGCCTGATGGTGGCCCTATGGGTGTTCTTGGCAAGGGCCTTGCCGGGGCCCCGGCAAGGGTCTTGCCGTGGCGCCTGCTGTCATCCCCGACAAGGCTCTTGCCGGGGGCCTTGTGGTCCTCCTTGGCTGGGATTCCGCTAGGGATCATCACCTTCTAAAGGGTGTATCTGATATTGAATGTCTTCACAAAGATCTGCAAGCCACCATGGGGATGTCTCTCGAATCCTTGCCCCATGGGGGCTGTGGACTCAAGGGTGACTCACTCCGTAGGTGTGGGGCGAGCTGCCACTGCAAGGGTCTTGCCGGGTTTGCTAAAACCGCCTCCGGGCAAGGATCTTGCCGGGGGGGGTCCGCTTCGTCCCCTTTGCTCTTTGTGGTCTTGGTCTTGGCGTCGTTCTGCTTCTCCTGAGCTTCGGCCTTACCTCGGCTCACCTCCCTTGCCTTGCTCAGTGTGGTGATGCCCGTGGCTCAGACTGCTCGTGCACAGTTATAGGGGTACAAAAAGTGTACCCCTCTTTTTGTACACTGACACTTCTAGTATTACCTATGTTGTTCTTTAATACTTTTGTGTGCCATCCAGTTAATCTCGAGTACAAACGATACATATTATGCATCTTTCATCTGTGTTCCCCCTTTAGTTTTTGAGACCTGTTACTGCTAGTTAACCCCAGTCCTACTATTTATGTCGTCTCCTACCGGCACACATTATATACATATAACTACTAGTTGTCTTCCATGCATGTCAGATATAATTGCACACACTGATATATCCACAAGAACCTCACGGAGCAATGTAACGGCCAACAAACTTGACGTCGATGATACCCAATATGATGGAACATGTAAAGGCAGTTCTTCAGAAGGCTTGCAGAAAGATTATGAATCCTATCCACCCCACTAGGTCCTTGCTCTAACTTGTCCCATGATATGGGTACATCATACATATAATGTCCTGGAGTGCATCTACTTTGTTGCAATGCCATGTGCTTAGCATGCTGATCATGCATGTAAATATGTCATGCCTTCCTGTTTTTCAGTACCTATTCCATTCATGGTAACATGTTTTCAAATTCAAGTACTATCATTCTACTCTATCGCAATGCCATCTACTTAGTTTGGACATCATGCTTCTGAATATCTTATGCATTGTTATTCATTAGTATGTACTTCATCTATCTACCATACCATGTTTTTTACATTGAAGTACTATTCTAGTGGTCTATTGCAATGCCATCTTAGTTTCCCAATCATACACGCATATGTTGCCTTAGTGTTTTTCTATATGTATTTCGCTAGCATACAACTTCACATTCAATGTGTGTTTTTTTACTCTGTTGTCATGTCATATCCCTAGCTCTTACATCATACTCCCTCCGTCCGGATTAAATGTCATAGAAATGGATAAAAATGGATGTATCTAGAACTGAAATATGCCTAGACCCATCCATTTATTTCCGGATGGAGGGAATACATGTCAATATGTGATGCCTTTCTATTCTTCAGTACCTATTCCATCTCTTTGTTGTAGCATGTTTTATAATTGAAGCACCATTCTTCTATATAAGGCATGCAAGGGGAAGACGGCTATGCTAGAATCTGAAGGGTTACAAACAAGGTCTTTGCAAAAGATCCAAACGCTAGGAGATAGTAAACCAACTCCAGTTTTCATAGATACTGCTCCAGAACAGAGAAACCCAACTCCTATTGATAATAAGCAGATTCCAGTGGCCAAAGAACTAGTGCATTCCAGTCCAGCAAAAATGTGTCAACTCCATTCTAAGAAGCGTGTGCGTATCCTCGCATCATGAAATTTTATAGCATTCTGATCATATTTTCGACATGTTTCTTACCAATATCTCTTTTAGAAAATAAGCTTAAAGGATAGAAGACTTTCTGCACTGGGATCATATTCGAGGAAAGTATCTTGCGGGAATTCTCTGTGCTCCAATGCTGATGTAAGTACCTGTTGTATATCACTATATTTTTACATCAGCATGCATTTTTTTAGTCCGCGTGAATCCAAAATCTATCTGATCTAAATTTAGTTGTAGCAAAATGTATAATTAAAGGCGACAATGTTGATTTTTGTAAGGAAAACTGCCTGGTAGTTTTGCATACTGAGCTGCATGAGTGTACTATCTCATATCATGCACATTACTGAATTGTAGTGATGCTCTGGTTACCCATTCATTCATTGTATCAATGTTGTTTTCATATTACCTTACATGGCTGATGATAGGTGTGCCATATTGTGTTAATTTGGTGTAGGCTGGTGTGGTCTGGTTGCCCAAACATTCATTGTGTCAATGTTGCTTTCCTATTATCTGACCTGGCCAATCATATCAATGCTAGTGTGTTAATTTGGTGCAGACTTCTGAAGATAAGAAGACAAACTCTAAAAACAGCAAGGCAACCCTATTGTTTATTTCTAATAAATCTAGGCCAGGTAATGTGGCAATAACTCTTGATTAATCTGTTCGGTTCCCCTCCTAATTTATGTTATAATGTAGTGGTCGAGACACTCTCCACTATCAATAATACAAGCCTGCCAAAATCGCCATCTGAATCTGTTCAGTTTCCTCTGTCTTGAATGCAATGGAAAAAATGTATGTTTGTGAACCAATTACTGGCTAAAGCAATGATGAAAATCATGGAGGAATCAGAGCTACACATTCTTGCGCAACAACAACTGATCAATGTTTTCAGAGACAATATAGCAAAGAAGGAAGAACTTGCTAACACTACTGCGGGATGCTGCTAACTCGACACTACAATCAGAGACCCTTTGACGAAACTGAGTGTGATGCATTAATCGCAAACGGTGGTGTAAAAACCCGTCAAAAAGGTGCAAAACGTTTGCGATGGCAGAGCCATCAAACACGGTTCAGATTTTAGTTGCGTGTGCAATGCAGGGCACACGGTTAATCCATTCGAACTGTTTGCGATGAGGCAGAACAATGGAAACGGGCAGCCATATCAATGTGTGTGTGATATACGGCATATAGTTTTCTTCAATGAATTGTTTGCTATTTGGGAGTGCAACAGAAACGGTTAGCCAGATCAAGGTGTGTCATATACGGCATACGGTTCACTCGGACAAACTGTTTTCGATTAGGGAACACAACCGAAACGGTTCAACTTAGCAAGGTGTGTGTGATATGCGGCATACAGTTCACATCGATGAATTGTTTGCGATGAGCCAAAAGAATACAAATGAGTCATGTAAACAAGATGTGTGTGATACGTGGCAAACAGCCGACTCAGATGAACTGTTTGCGACAAGAAATTACAACACAGATGTTTAATACAGTTAGTTAGTGTGCGATTCTATGTGTACAAAAAACTTTGAAAAATGCAAACTAGTTGCTTGCGGTGGCTAGGATTATTGCACATGATGCATCTACGAGTACTCGTGTGTGATGATTAGTAAGTTACACATACGTTTCCTTATGTTAACATGTGTGTGAATTTGCAATATGGACAGTTAATATGCAAATGTCTTCTGGACATCGGGCACACGCTTAAACTCAATGAACTGTGTACGATACTAATACTTTCCATGAAAATTTAAGAACTAGGGTAACAACATTTGAGTAACATATATATAGTGGTTACACTATTCGACAAAAGGAGGATCTTCGTAACACGGTTTTGACAACCATATGGTCCATATCTACATACTTAACATAGTAACAACTATCACATTTTCAGAGGCTAAGGGCCAACAACCATATGGTCAATATCTACATACTTAAGATAGTAATAGCTAGCACATTTTAAGAGGCTGAGGGCCAACAACCACAACTATCTGTTGGAAGCAGCTTGATCACGGCGGCTCGGAATCTCGTCAATGAAAAGGAAGAGCCCTCATGTGCCTTGGTAGAGCATGTTTACAACAGTGTCTCCAATTTTCCAATATGGATGCATTGCCACGACAAGCGAGAACTTGTCAATTTGAATGGTTCCATTTCTGCGGGAAATGCAGTACCCTGCAATCACTTTGGCGTTATTAGCAGGCACAAGTGTAATTCGACCACGCCGAGAAATCAATCCAAGAACTGCTACAGTGGGCAATTTCTGTTGAAATGTAGAATAAAAACGAATTGTAACATATCGTTGAAGATATATATAGTTTATGAGCATCAACATTAAAATAAGACTTTTTACCAGCATTTTGTGCACACAATTGGTCTTGTTCAATGTGTGCACCATAGGTATAATTAATCCCATCCAAAATCCAGCGTTCATACGTTGTGCTATCTTTGTCAGATTATCAACAAAGTTTATGACATGCTTCATGTCCTTCCAGTGAAATTTGGTACGCTTAGTAACATACAGATCATTCACTGTGCATCCAACATATCCTGCTTAAAAGGTGGAAAGGTATTATTTATTCAGAATATGGAAGAATAATATATAGTGTGCATAAATTGGTAAATAGAATTTGTTACTGCCTAGGAACAGAGTCAGAAAATGAATCACAATTGGTTGCTTAAATAGTGATCAATTAGTCAGAACAAATACCCTGATTTTGCTAAGTAATATGACAGCATGAAGAAAGTTGAAAGGATACTAACCTCGATCAGACTTTGATTGGTTGATGACGTTGGGGAAGTAAACATCCACATTAATTAGAAAAGGTTGTGGTGCACGCACTAGAATTTTATTGCCCGCTTTCAGTTCATAACACATAGACATTTTTCTCCAAAGGTCCGCATTAAAATAGGAGTGACCATCTTTACCAAGTTTTACGCTAACCGTCATTGTAAATCCATGTTGTGTTGTCAATATGACATCCTGGGAGTCATCAACAAAGTAAAGGCCAAGATTTCCTTCTACTCCTATTCTTGCAAAGCAATGGATGTACTACTTGAAATGAAATTAAGATCGTCAATTAGATATATTGAAATAACAGTGCAAGATGCAAATATGGGTGTAACTGATAGAACAGATCAATATATAGATGAAAACAAAGTACGAAAATATATAATTAAAAATAGATAATGTAACAAAGATTTGATGCAAATATATAGATAATGTAGCAACAGACGGTATATGTTCACAAATTTAGGCCATGCTGACCGTGGTAGGTTGAGATTGAACATAACAAGCGCTCCCTGAAGTCTTCCGGAATGGTGAGATAGAACTTCGTTTCCGACTGGTCATGACCACAATTGCCCGATTTGTGCTCGCACTGTGGACACATGAATGAACACCCACAAATCAACTAGAACAAAAATGATTCCACGACGATTTCCACCGGTTGATTAACAACGATGGACGGACTGCGATAAGAGATGAGTGAATATTTCGCTAAGTTGATTACCTTCTCTATGAGAAAAATCACCGGCCCAATCCCGCAGAAAACCCCAGTCGATCGGAGTCTAGAATGTCAGTGCAGAAAGGCGGCGGAAAGCAGTAGGGGCGAAATCCCGTGCCGTTTGGAGCACGACCTCCGCCCGCCAATAACAGCCGTCGAGCTTAGGGTGGCCGCTGCGATAGAAGTTGATGAGGTGCAGAGTTGCGGAGGAGTCCGCGGTGAGTGGGTGGGGACAAAGTGGGTAAGGGTTTTCTTTTGCATTTTTCATGTGTGAGTGAACACACACGATTCGTAGAGGTGGTGGAGATGAATCGTGTGCGATAGTAAATCACCGAGATTGAATGGGAATCCAAATTTCCTTTGTCCTTTGTCCATGAGTACTCTTCTACGATGAACATAAAACCTACTAATCACCATGTTCAAATTTGGCACTTTTTTCGAGGAAACAGCATGAGCTCTGCCTTTGCATTAAGAAGAAGAGAATTGACTGGTTTATAAGGAAAACTAGCCGAAAACCGATACAACAACACACACCAGCCCCGGGGCTGCGTACCTAACGAGCCGACTTCCCTGTCGCCCACACGACCAGAGTTGCCACCCCACCACATGACCCGGTGCCGCCACTTTGGCTTACAAACCACTTAAACTCACACACGTTGGCCCCGAGGCCGCACTCCACATGAGTCGATGACTCTGTCGTCCACGCGACGAGAACCGACACTCCACAGCATAGAGGTGCTCTCCGGAGCCGCCGCTCTGACTTCCCCGCTGGCCCCAAGGCCGCACTCCACCTGAGCCGACGACGCTGCCGCCCATGCGACCAGATCCGATGCTCCACAACCTTGTTCTCCGGAGCCACCGCTCTGACTTCCTCACCGGCCCCGAGGCCGCGCACACGCCTGGCCGACGATGAACCCGCAAAGCCACCCGAGCCACCTCGACCTGACGAAGGACCAGACCTCCAAGGCGTCGCCCCCAAGAGGGAAGCAACAAGTACGTCACTGACGCCCTCTCCGACCAAGGTCGAAACTTGGGTTTTCACCTAGAGAGCCCAAGACTGAGGCGACAATGGTGGTGAAGGGGCTCCATGACGACGCCTCCAAGGAGGGAACGACGTCCTAGGACGCTGTCGACGCCGGCAACGACCAAGGTCGAGCTAGGCATTCACCCGGAGCTCACCAAGTCCATCCTCACCATAGTTTGCCCAGCAAACCGTCTCGGGCAACAAACCGACTGTCCTCGCCCAAGCCACGTGACCAAGCACGCAAAGCAGCACGCCGCCGCCAACCACCACCGGGTGCAGAAACCATTGCGGCCCACCACGCTCCACAAGCCGGGTCTGGGAGGAAGTAGCGCCGTGAACAGGCCCCGGGAGGACCACCCGCACCATGCAGAGGCCACAACCCGGGGTGCCCAGCAGCCCAAACCAGCACCACGCCGGCCGAGGCACACCACAACACCTTCCCAGAGGGCCGGCTCTGCCAAACAGCTCGACCAAGCCAGGGAGGCCAGAAGCTGCAGCTCCAGATCCACCCACGGCCGCCACGAGCCGCCGGCCCACCACCATGCACGTCCGCCCTGCCGCCCGCGCGGCCCAGGACGGCCAGCGCCGCCGACGGCCTGCGCCCTGCCAGATGCGGGCACGAAGCCCGCATCCGCCGTCAACCGGCACGCCGCCAAGACTCCACCGCGAGGAGGAGGGGAGGACGACGCTGCCATAGTCTGGGGCCGTCACCCCAGCGCCCAGCGCCACCGCGCAGTAGAAGAGGCCAGGAGGCCAGGTCCGCCCCAGCGCATGGCCCCGCGAAGCATGCCGAGCCGTCCAGGTCCGTCCAGCGTGCACGACAGAGCAACGAGAGGCCCGCCGCCGCCGGCTGCCACACGGGCTTTGCCCGGTGGTGACACCCGATGGCGGCGAGGGGGGCGGGGGCTAAGTGGAGGGGGGCGGCGGCGCGCAAGGTTTTGCCCGAGTCGCCCCCGCCTGGAGAGCGAGGCGAGCGGCTTTTTTCTTTCTTTTTCTTTTTTTGTAGGTAAATTTGGCACTTTTCCGGGTTCATTTACAATATTTAGGGGATTATGTGCATTTTCTAGGCATTAATGCACATAGTTCAAATTCAACCAATCGGTGCTTGAAAAGGTGCACGAGAACGGTCTGGAAAACCATGATCGTGCTATTTAGTAAATTCTAATGCCTTTTACAAGGAATGGGTAGATATTTCATGGAAATGTGTTTACTGGGTACTATACAAAAATGAAATACATGTTTGGGAAACATGATGCCTGGTGTGTTGCCATGGTATGGCCTCACCATGCCCTGGTAAAAATTTGAGAATGTTTGTCTTATGTCGTCATGCACGCCATTCATAAATCGAACCATCACTGAGGAAATTTCATGGTTTCGAGGGAGAAATCAGCAAGATTGAAGGGGCCGGGAATCCAAATTTCCTTCCTAGCTTGTCATTCAGTTTTTTCTACAATCAACATAGCCCCTCAAATGCAACATGTTCAAATTTGGCATTTTTTCGGGCTCATTTACCATATTAGGTGATTATGTGCATTTTCTAGGCATTAATCCACATAATTCAAATTCAAACAATGGGTGCATGAAAAGGTGCACAAGAACGGTCTGGAAAAACCATACTCGTGGTATTTAGTAAATTCTCAAGCCTTTTACAAGGAATGGGCAGAGATTTTCAAGGGAATGAGTGGCAATAGTCAACCACAAAACCGTCATTTGCTGGGTTATCAACTATAGAAAATTGAAATATGTGCTTGAAAAACATGACGCTTGGCATGGTGCCATGGTATGGCCTCACCGTGCCCTGGTTAAAAGTTGAGAAGGTTTGATTTATGTCATCATGCATGCCCTTCGTAAATCGAACCATCACCGAGGAAGTTCCATGCTTTTGAGAGGGAAGTCACCAAGATTGAAGGGGAATCCAAATTTCCATCCTAGTTTGTCATTCAGTTTTTTTCCAACGATCAACATACCGCCTCAAATGCAACGTGTTCAAATTTGACATTTTTTTCCGGGCTCATTTACCATATTTAGGGGATTATTTGCATTTTCTAGGCATTAATGCACATAATTCAAATTTGAACAATCAGTGCATGAAAAGGTGCAAAAGAATGGTTTGGAACACCATGCTTGTGTTATTTAGTACATTCTCATGCCTTTTACAAGGAATGGGTAGGTATTTCAAGGAAATGTGTGGCAATATTTCAACCATAAACGCGTCATTTACTGGGTTAACAACTATACTAAAATGGAATACATGCTTGGAAAACATGATGCCTGGCGTGATGCCATGGTATGGCCTCACCGTGCCCTGGTAAAAAATTGAGAATGTTTTCCTTATGTTGTCATGCACGCCTTTCACAAATCGAACCATCACCGAGGAAGTTTCATAGTTTCGAGGGGAAAATCACCAATATTGAAGGGGAGTCCAAATTTCTTTTATCCTTTGTCCATGAGTTTTTTTGCTACGATGAACATACACCCTGCAAATCACTGTGTTCAAATTTGGCACTTTTCCGGGTTCATTTACCATATTTAGGGGATTATGTGCATTTTCTAGGCATTAATGCACATAATTCAAGCTCAAACAATCGGTGCATGAAAGGGTTCATAAGAACGGCCTGGAAAACCATGCTCGTGCCATTTAGTAAATTCTTATGCCTTTACAAGAAATGGACAGATATTTCGATGAAATGTGTGGCAATAGTCAACCACAAACATTTGTTTATTGGGTTTTCAACTATAGAAAAAATGAAATAAATGCTTGAAAAACTAGACGCCTGGCATGGTGCCATGGTATGACCTCACCATGCCCTTCATAAAAATTTGAGAAGGTTTGGCTTATGTCATCATGCACGCCCTTCATAAATCTAGAGGCGGCCAAAGCCGCACAGAAGGAGCAGAAAAGGCATAAAGCAGTCAAGAAAAGAGAGTCCCGCCGCCGCAAGACAAAAGAGGTCGCGCGTCGTGGTGAGGAGAGCTTGGCGGAGATTGAAGCACGGTGGGCTGCCGCCTACAAGGCCAAGAAGGAGAACACCGGCGTCTGACCAGCATGCCCCGATGGTAGCATGTGAGAAGTAGTTTAAGTTTGTAGTATTAGAGAAAATTACCAGTGGTACTTTAAGTTTGTTTTAACGTACACTGTCGGTAAGAGCATCCTTTGAGGGCTTTGAGCGTTGATTAGCATGTGTGCCCGTGTGTGTTTTTTGCGCTAATCATTATAATATCACAAAACACACGGTTTCTATGTCGTACCTGTGTGCGTTTTTTGCGTTAATGATCCATAAGTCAGTTACCTGTGCGATGTTTCATAATAAACCAGGCGTACCATTGACTAAAAAAATCAACTATACGTGTACATTTTTTGGAGACGGGATCTTCCAAATTTTTTTTCTTGCACACGAGTATTTTACGTGCTTCGTCTCCGTTGTGTGTTTCCCCTGCCGAAGTTTCAAGTTTCGCAGCAAAATTTTCATTAGACGCGTGTTTTCAGAATTTATTCCTCCAACCACATCCCCACCCATAAAATTTCCTCAGTATCTCCCCCTGCGCCTCCTCCTACCGGCAGCTAAAACCACCGCCACCGCAACCAAAACTTCAACCACATCTACGTTCTACTCGGATCTAGTCAGGTAACCCACCTATCTCTATCACGGCCCCGACCTGATTGCTTAAATGGCCCCTATCAATACCAGTTTCAATGGCTATTAAGCATGTTGCAATTAACAGTTGAATCCATTTTTAGACAGTTGTATTTCAATGGCTACAAACTTACAAAACATGACTTAGGATGATATTAAGCCTGTTGCAATTAACAGTTGTATCCATTTTTTAATTTGTCCCTTTGCTACCATGCTACTCTCCGCAATGAAGATATACTAAAGATGCTGCCCATTTGCTATTTTTGGTGGATGCTAACCCAGTTTTACTTAACATGCCTGTCCATGTACTTACGCAGGGTCATAACAGCAGATGTTGTTGTTTGCCATCGAGGTTAGATGCATCCCATATCTTACAGTATTTCACATCATTTCTGCAATTGTAGTTTAACTTCTAGCATTTACTGGTTGCCTGTAGGTACACACGTCAGGGACACTAATCCACGCTTCGACCCGGAGGAACAACTCGCGTCCGCTGACTTTGGGCGGGCTCTGGCAAAGATGAAGTGCCCCAGCAACTACCTCTCAGGACTTACCAAGTATGTACTCACCAGTTCAATCTTACCAATAACAGTTGCAATTAATGGCTATGTTTTGTACGGTTGATGTATTAAGCATGTTTTAGTAAACATGCTAAACACGTTTTAGCTATTTTCCCTACCTTTTTATATACAACTGGGACATTATCTGCTCTGGTAGCACCTCCCTTGTGATGTTTAACTCTACCAATTGCATTTTCATCAGTACCGGTTTCAATGGCCATTAAGCCTGTTGCAATTGACAATTGTATCCATTTTTAAACTGTTGTATTTCAATGGCTACAAACTTACAAAACATGAATTAGGATGCTGTTAAGCCTCTTGCAATTAACAGTTGTATCCATTTTTTAATCCGTCCCTTTGCTACCATGCTACTGTTTCGCAATGAAGATATCACTATAGATGTTGCCGTTTTATTACCATTTGCTATTTTTTGTGGATGTTAACCATGTTGTAGTTAACATTGGCTTTCCATGTACTTACACAGGGCTACAATGGGTGATGATATTGCTTGCCATTGAGGTTAGCTGCATCCCATGTCGTATACACCATCTATTCTTAAATATTAGTATTTTTACAGATTCCAATATAGACTACATAAGGAGCAAAATGAGTTAATCTAGATTCTAATCTAAACTATATCTATAATTCTATATACATCCATATGTAGTTCATATTGAAATCTCTGAAAATACTTGTACTTAGGAACATAGGTGGTTGTATTTTACATCATTTGTGCAATCTTAGTTTAGCTTCTAACATTTACTGGTTGCTTGTAGGTACATATATGAGCGGTACTGATCCACGCTTCGATCCCCTTTGTGTATGGGCAATGAGATATTCATGAACAAGCATCAAGTGAGGAACCTAAGAAAGATTGTTAAGCCAAAGAAACGGGTGATGGGAATTAAGCTCTTTATTTACACTTTGTCCAAGACAACAGTGAACATTAGGATGGTAAGTAATGTGTTGCCTTTTCCCCTGCCCACAACAAGTTACTCTATTAGACCTCAGTATATGATATTTTTCTCTTTTTAGTGGTTTTCGAAGCTATTTACTGATGATTACCTTACAAACTACATGATCGGAGTGGAGGCAACTAAGCTTAAAGTATATAATTCATGCTGCCATGATAATGCTCTAGAAGTCTTACTGAAGGCGGTGAAGGATGGGCGGGCGATCTGCACAAGGGGTTGGACAAAAGTTGTTCGTGCCTATGGCATGCAGGAAGGCACATTATGGGCATTCCACTTCTTCAACACCATCGGCAGTCAAAATTATTTACACTTGTCTCTTTACCTTTACCACTTGTAAGTATTGTGGTTCATCATAGTTAATTGTTGTCTAATCCTATAATTACTGAACATATTGTACTGAAAATTTTATTTATGGATTCGTTGTTGAACCATTATGGTGAGAATTTGAATTGCGTGTTTCATATTTCAAATTTCCAATTTGAATAATAAATTACAGGCAAAAATAAAAATATATGGGAGCGAATAAAATAATGTGCACATGGTTAGAAAGAAAACTGTGTGTGCGATGAAAAAAGAGAACATGCGGTTCTTTGACGTGAAATGTTTGCGATTCCCGATGGACGCACACACAATTTTGTCTCATATGCGTGTGCGATTCATTGTAATACGGCAAATGTTTCAAACCAATGTGCGTGTGTGATAGGAATACCAATCGCACACAGTTATGAAAACGGACACGTTGGCGTTAGTAGAGGCTCGCACACATTTTACATTCTTGAACCATGTACGATAACGTACCTATCACAAACATATCGGCAGATTAAATGTTGATGTACACCTTTTTCACACGAGTATAGCATCATAATCATTTGGGATGTCTCTCTGATCAGAAACGTAACGTCGAGATGTAACATGTGGGACTGGGGCGGCTCCTCATACATTTATTCTATGGCGATCGTCAGTAGCCGCTCGCCCATCCCCGACGGTTTGTGGGTCATGTGGGAAGGACCCCCCTATCGCCCACACTCACTTGGCGACGGTTCCAAATGCCGTCGCGGAAAGGGGTTAAAAACTGTTTGTATAGCACCTCGTTGTACTAGTGTCACATGCTTATGGGCGTAATCCGCGCTGAGGTTATAGATGGTGATGTTGTAGATCGTTAGGTTCTGTTCATTTATTTGCACTGGCATGAATCTTTGATTGCCCAGTGGATGTAATTTCCTGTAATATATGCTGGATGTGCAACATTTTTCCCTGTATGTCACACTTTGCTTAGCGCGCCTCGCATTCCAACTAACTGGTCGCTAGGAAGCTAAAGCAAAAGTACAATTATTAGTTAGCACGAACAGTCGTGGGCCCTATATGAAGGAAGCAGCCCACTACCCTTAATGGGCTTCCCTAATGGGCTTGCAGGGGCCAAAATTCTCATAGTCCTTTGATTGATCGATTTTGGTCATGTGCATAATTGCTCATCGTAATGGGCTAAAATTATCCAATTGGGCCTACAAACATGTTCGAACTTTAGTGGGCCCATTAAGTTAATGCGCTGTTACCAGGCCGAAAGTTAATGCTCGGCCCTGTTACCTCCCGGGTCATTAACAGGCCGACATCGGAGCGGGCAACAGGTGGGCCCATTTCTTTCATGGGCCTTTAACAGGCTGATACTAAGGTCGGGATACATATGGCCCAACTATACTATGAGCCTTTAGCAGGCCGAAAGAGACAGCAGGCTTGTACAGGACCATGAATAGCATGGGCCCCTAAGAGGCCGAAAGTCAGGTCGTATTGTATATGGCCCAACTGTGTTGTGGGCCTTTAGCAGGCCGAAAGAGAAACCAGGCTGGTATTGGACCATGAAGAGCATAGACCGTTAAAAGGCCAAAACTCAGGTCCGGCTGACAATGGCCTGACTCATTTATGGGTCGTTAATAGGCTAAAAGACACACCGGGCCGGAAATTGGCCCAACACTTAAACGGATCGCTAAAAGCCCGAAAGATGTACATCCTCAAAGCTGGCCCATCCCTTGAATGGGCCGTTAACAGGCCGAAACCACATCGGGTCGATATTGAACCCAAATATAAAGCGGGCTGTTAACACGCTCGAACTGATGATGGGCTGCAATGGTGTCAAATTGTTAACGGGTCGTTGATGGGCTAAATTGGCACATCTCGTATGGGCCATGGGCTTAAATGGACCTGACACAAGAGGCCTTATATGGGCCGGCCTGCTAATTTTTACTGGGTCGGCCTTTTTCACCGGAATGGGCCACAGTTGGGCCTTGCCACATGCCGACATATCATAGGCGGCTCCCGAACTATGAGTGGATGACATCTATCCCAACGCTGAGCCAAAATGTAGATGCTCCGACGAATGAGAATTTTACATGTGGAAAATCACCATTGGTCGGCGCTGTTAACGAGTTATCGGATCAAAACTGGAACCCGATAGCTTAACGTTCACCCGTTACGGTGGATGCAATGTGTTGGTTACCCTTGACGAAAGTAATTCTATGACGCGTGATTTTTCGTCATGGTTGTGGACACTTCTGTGATAATAATTGTGGTAATGTCATGGAACACTTCTACAACAGCACAAGTGTGATTATCTTGATTCTGTCATAAAATCATCATGGATGTACATGCATGACAGAAAACGTGACCTTCTATGACAAACATGTATCATCATGGAAGTGTATTTCTTTTGTAGTGCATCTCGTGAAATTGATGTTCCCAGCAAGGCAGAGGGCAACGGTGTAGTGTTGCCGAAGCTATGAAGCTACTTCCCTACACTCTGCTTGCCCATCTAGGTGCCATCCAGCAACAGCCTTGCGTGCATCCGCATTAGTCTCCGACCTTGCTACAATTGATATTAATGCTCATTGCTTGAGAGGGATATATATATATATATATATATATATATATATATATATATATATATATGAAAAGACAATAGAATAGAAAACCATGGAAACATGGTGGAAAGGACTAAAACCGAATAATTGTATGCACATCTCTAATCTTTCAGTTGTGGAAGAAGATGGAATGGATATTAGACTAATTTTCCTTCTCATTTTTAAGATCACAACAACATTTACTCCATCATAACGCACAGGAACCTTGCTGGTAAATCGTGACGTCAAAAAGAATTTGTTAATCAACAATCATGAGTTGTGAGATAACCAAATAATAACATCTGATCACTCAAAAGAACTTATGCAGGCGAGAACCCTTACTGTACTACTGCTAACGTCATATATTATTTGATTTAAGTGGAGAGATTTTATATTCCCCCAAAGCCCAAGATATATAGCATTGCTTCAGAGAAAGGTAACAGCCTAAGTAGATCCTAGATAAGAAAAGGTCGAATAAGATTCTTTTCCTCAATTCTTAAAGTCGCAGAAGTGCATGAAGCTGGATTTGAGAGTGAGACTGAGAAGAAAAGACCATGGCGTGATCAAAGTACAACAGCCAACAGGTGGTTCAAATAGAATGTTTAGAATACACATGTATACAATTCAATTTTAGTTTATAGAAATAAAAAGGTTGGTACATCTCGACTGAAATAAAACTAAAAAAAGTGTACCTTAGTTGTGTGATTTCCCTGTCAGTATACCAGCAGTAGGCCGTGTAGCAGGCCAACAAGAAGCAACTCCTTCATGCGCGAGTGGAGGCCAACCGTCCTCTCCCTTGGCACCGGCGCCTACTACCCAGAGCGGCAACCAGCAGCCAGTGGATGGCAGAAGATCCAAGTCGTCATGCAGCTTGGTTGGGGGACACCACAACCTCGGCACCAGAAATTGTCCCGGCTTGGCCAGGTCGATGGCGCGGCTCGACTGAGGTAGAAATCATCAGGTCGCCCTCGGTACCAAAAATCGGCCTGGGATGGTTAGATCAACAGCGTGGCTCATCGGTGGCCGAATCCGGCTGCTCACCGTGACACATGGTCTCACTTCTGCTCACTGGATCCGGTCGGAACAGATAACCGTGATGGGGAGTGGAGGGGATGGGAGGCGGTGATGAGCATGGATGGGAGGCAGTAAGGACATGCCAAGGTGGGGAGACATGGCGGCCGAGATGCCGTTGAGGAGAGGGATGGCGGCGGCGATGGCATGGCGGAGAGAACAAGTGAGAGGAGTGAGAAAGTGAGGGCTTGTCGAGGGGTGAGAGTGAGAGGGTGGCTTCAGTGACGATAAGGTGAAAAAACTATTTGGTTTGTCTCACTTATGTTTATACAAGATTAATAACAATTTGGTGCCTTCCTAGACAACATTACAGTAAATTTTGGAGCCTCGCACTTCAGCCAACACCCAATGCGTAAGAGCATCTACAGCCGGACGCCCAAACCCGCCTCAAACGCCCGGGTGGACAGCTCGTTCACTGAATGGTCACAAAAATCGACACATACGGCTTGTTTAAATGCGTCTCAAACACCTGAACTGACCGGCACACTTCATATCCAGCCCAAATCTGGGGCGGACATCAGACGAGGTTAGGACACAGGAGAATTTATTGGCCGGTTAAGGAATTTTGGATAGCTTTTCACCCACGTAGATGCCAGCGGTGGATGTCTATCACTCGTCGCAGCTCATGTCGGCACTTATAAGCATAAGCACCAGCGATGTCCGGATTGTTGAACTATGATTTGTTTCACTTTGCTTCGAACTGTTGAACTGGGACAATTTATATTGTATGATCGAAGTGCATGGATTTCAGTCACCGCATTTGATGTGTCTGGATGTGCGGCGGCCATATGAGGGGCCGCCCACACTGTACGCTAACAAGGCCAGACGCGCCCGCGGGCGTATAAGGAGGCGGATTTGCCAAGTCCTACTGTAGATGCTCTAATAAAGTAGAATCCAGATAGTGGGTTCAGTTTAAGTGGGCATAAATTAACAAGCAACAAGCAATCATGAGATTATTTATAGGACACATCCACAATAATGTTAAACTCCTAAGGGTAATTGTTTTATGTAGTTTTGGAGAAAAACTGTACCGGTTTTCATATGAGGTAGTGACACATTGGGTAAGGGGATAGAAAGAGAGGGCCTCTCACCTTGAGGAGAAGGTGGACTATGCTCGATGCGACTCAGCGGGGAGAGGAGGATGTGGCGGCGTGAGAGGTTGTCGGGTAGAGGAGGAGGTCGGCAATGCTATGGCGGGGAAAGGAGGATGTGGGCGACGCCGTTGAGGTATTTGAGGAGAAAGGGGGCATGATAGATGGAGGGGAGGGGAGGTGTCGACCGACGCTGTGGAGGGAAGAGGAGGATGCGGCGATGTGGTCGGGGGGTGGAAGGCGGCAAAGACATAAGCGGATGGACTCCAGCAGTGGCATGAAGAGGAGGAGCGTCGATGTCGTGGAGGAAGGATGAGGGGCCGGCTGACATTGTGTAAGGGATAGGAGGGGTCAGGCGATGGTGGAGTGGAGGGGGTACCATTCCTGCGAATGAAGTTGACGCCAACATTCCTGATATTGTGCATGAATATTGTAAGTGTATCAATTAATTACTAATTCCTCACAGGTTATTAGTGGGGTCATTGCTCTCTATGTATACATAGGCAAATTATTATTCTTATCAACTTACATTGCAAGTGAAGTTGATTCCAATTATTATCCAATTGCTCTCATGCTATCATCTATACATGTCAATTTAACATGCACTGTGTTTATATACTCAAAAGCCCGTGGCAACGTATGGGCATTCTACTAGTATCTACTATATTTCAACTTTACTATAGCTTAGACCCTCCAATACAAACCATATATTTATCGAAATAAGCACACAACGCAAAGAAAAACAGAATATGTCAAAAACATAACAGTCTGTAGTAATATGAAAACTTCGGATACTTCGGTAACTCTAAAAATTCTGAAAAATTTAGACAACGTGGGAAATTGTTATATCAATCTTGTTTACAAAAAAGAAGATTTTATCGCCCTCTTGTTAAAAATGAAAATTATTTTTTTGGACACAAAAGTTTCCATTTTTCAACAAGATCAAATCAACTATCACCCAACATGATCCCAAAGGCTTTGCTTGGCACAAACACTAAATGAAACATAAGAAATACGATCATAACAGTAGCATAATTGTGCAAACACTTAAGAACATAAAGAAAAATACAAAAATAAATTTTATTCATTGGGTTTCCTCCCAACAAGCGCTATCGTTTTATGCCCCTTGCTAGGCATAATGCAAAGATCTAAGTATTATCATCTTTATTTCTAGACCCATAGGATGCCCTCATGATTGATTCATATGGTGGCTTAATTCTTGTTCTAGGGAACTGCTCCATACCCTTCCTTAGTGGAAATTAAAATTAAATGTTGCCTTCTTTCATATCAATCATGACACCAATAGTACGTAAAAATGGTCTACCAAGTATAATTGGACAAGATGGGTTGCAATAAATATCAAGAACAATTAAATCTATGGGCACAAAATTCCTATTTGCAAGAATAAGAACATCATTAATTCTTCCCAAAGGATTTTTAATAGTAGAATCCGCCAAGTGCAAATTTAAAGAACATTCTTCAATATCGGTAAGACCAAGCACATCACATAAAGATTTCAGAATTGTAGAAACACTAGCACCCAAGTCACATAAAGCAAAACACTCATAATCTTTAATCTCGACTTTGATAGTAGGTTCCCATTTATCATGTAATTTTCTAGGAATTGAAATCTCTAATTCCAACTTTTTTCCAAAGCTTTCATCATAGCATCAACGATATGTTTAATAAAAGCTTTATTTTGTTCATAAGCATGTGGTGAATTAATCATGGACTGCAACAAAGAAATACAATCAATCAAAGAACAATTATCATAATTAAAGTCTTTGTAATCCAAAAGAGTGGGCACAACACTAGTTAAAGTTTTGACCTCTCCAAACCAACTTTTATCAATTTTCTCAACAAGATTTTCACCCTCCAAATTATCGGGACGCCTTCTAACTAAAGTTGACTCTTCTTTAGTCCCTTTATCATCAATTTTAATTTTACTGAACAAGGAATCAATAGAAGAAACACCAATCATTTTAAGATCTTCATCATTTTTATGAAAGCAATCGCTAGAAACGCTTTTTCTAAAAAATCTCTTTTAGCTCTAAGCTTAGAGGTTATTTTCTTACTTTCATCCATGGAAACATATAAAGCTTTAATTGATTCCTCAACCTTAGGCATAAAATATTTCATCTTGAGATTTTCTACATCATGAGATATTCTATCAATGCTTCTAGACATATCATCAATCTTACTCAACTTTTCTTCTATCGTAGTATTAAAATTCTTTTGAGCATTGATAAACTCTTTAATTTTATTCTCAAGATCAAAGGTGTTCCTATTATTTTTATAATAAGGATTACCATAGGAATTACCAAAATTATTAGAGTAATTTCCTGGAAAAGGTCTAGGATTAAAATTACCTCTATAAGGATTGTTATTAAAATTGGTTCACGAAACAATATTCACATCTACGGCGTCACTATTTTTCTCAATCAAAGTAGACAAAGGCACATCATTAATATCAATAGAAGAATGTTTATTAGAAACCAACTTCAAAGAGCATCAACTTTTTCACTCAAAGAATTTATTTCTTCTACCGAATGATTTGCTAGTAGGAGCTCTTTCGGTATGCCATTATGAATGATTTGCCATAATATTATCAAGCAATTTAGTAGCTTCACCCAAAGTAATTTCCATAAAAGTACCACCCACGGCGGAATCTAAAAGATTTCTGGAAACAAAATTCAATCCCGCATAAAAAAATTGTATGATCATCCAAATATTTAAACCATGAGTAGGACAATTTCTTAGCATCAATTTCATTCTTTCCCAAGATTGCACAACATGTTCATGCTCAAGCTACTTAAAATTCGTGATTTTTGTCCTAAGGGAAATAATTTTCACGGACGGAAAATGCTTAGTAATAAAAGCATCTTTGCACTTATCCCAAGAATCAATACTATTGCGAGTCAAAGAAGAAAATCAAATTTTTGCATGATCTCGCAAAGAAAACGGGAATAATTTCAACTTCACAATTTCATTGTCCACATCTTTTTTATTTTGCATATCACATAATTCCACGAATGTGTTAAGATGGGACGCGGCATCCTCATTAGGAGTACCGGAAAATTGATCTTTCATGACAAGATTCAACAAAGCGGCATTCACTACAAGGAAAAGGGCTATAGCTAATATGGACATTAATGTCCATATCACTAATGGTGCACCACACCCACGGTGCGCCACTACTAACATTTTTTTCCAAAACTAGTAATGGCGCACCAGGGCATCGTGCGCCATTACTAGTTTTAACTAGTAATGGCGCACCAGGGCATCGTGCGCCATTACTAGTTTTAACTAGTAATGGCGCACCACACACTCTGTGCGCCACTACTAACATTTTTTTGCTTTTTTTCAAAACTAGTAATGGCGCATCAGTGTATAGTGCGCCATTACTAGTTCAAACTAGTAATGGCGCACCACAACCACAGTGCGCCACTACTAACAATAATGTTTTTTATTTTTTTTGCAAAAACTAGTAATGGCGCACCACGTAACAGGTGCGCCATTAGTAACCAGGGTTACTAATGGCGCATTGTTAGGTGGTGCGCCATTACTAACTTTCTTTGCACCCCTCTCCCCCTCGTGGACCGCCTTTTCAGTTTTAGAAAAAATAAAAGAAAATGATGGAAATGTCAAAAAAATAAAAACAATAAGTTTCCCATCTGAATGTGGTCTAGTTGTTGGGAAAATTTACAAATATGAATTTCGACTTTATTTGCAAAATCTCTATGGAATTTACTAAAATGGGCATAACTTTTGCATATGAACTCGGATTAAAAAGTTTTTATATGAAAAATCATCTACTCAAGAAGTTACATCCGAATTGAACGGGGGAACGTTGTTCAAGATTTTTAGAATCCCCAAAAACCTAACAGAATGAAAGATACGGGGCTTTTAAGATCTAGAGGGGGAAATGGGAAAAAAATCAGACTTACTAGTGGCGCACCATTTGCTAGGTGCGCCACTAGTAACAGAAAAAAATGGAAATTTTTTTTGGAGAGGAAGTTCCAAAATATGATACGTAATATGACCGGGAAGTTTGAAATATTTTTTCAAAATTTCATCACACTCAACAAAGTCCTAGACATCAACAAGGTTTAATAGGATTGATATGATAGATATATCAACAAGTGCCTGTTAAGTGAGCTGGTGCTAGGGTTGGATAGAACTACCGTCACCTCCTGTTCTTCATCGGGAGGTCAGATCTGGAGTCCGTTTGGGGCTCCGAAGAGGGGGGTCTTCGTTCTTCGTCATCACCAACCCTTCTCCATCGCCAATTCCAAGATGCTCCCATCGGGAGTGAGTAATTCCTTCATAGGCGCGCTGCTCGGTGAGGAGTTGGATGAGATTCATCATGTAATCGAGTTAGTTTTGTTAGGGCTTGATCCCTAGTATCCACTATGTTCTTAGGTTGATGTTGGTATGACTTTGCCATGCTTAATGCTTGGCACTTTGGGCCCGGGTGCCATGATTTCAGATCTGAACCGTTTATGTTATCACCATTATATCCATGTTCTAGATCCGATCTTGCAAGTTATAGTCACCTACTCGTGTTATGATCTGGCAACCCCGGAGTGACAATAGTCGGGACCACTCCCGGTGATGACCGTAGTTTGAGGAGTTCATGTATTCACTATGTGTTAATGCTTTGTTCCGACTCTCTATTAAATGGAGGCCTTAATATCCCTTAGTATTGAATATGGACCCCACTACCACGGGAGGGTAGGACAAAAGATGTCATGCAAGTTCTTTCCATAAGCACGTATGACTATTTACGGAATACATGCCTACATTATATTGACGAACTGGAGCTAGTGTCGTATCGCCCTAGGTTATAACTGTCTCATGATGAATATCAGTCGACAAGTCACCGATCCAATGCCTATGTATTTATCTTATATTGTTCTTGCTAAGTTACTACTGCTACCATCACTACTACACTTGCTACAAAATTACTGCTATCATTGTTACCATTACGATTGTTGTTGTCACCACTACCAAAACTGTCATATTACTTTACTACTGATTACTTGTTACAGATAATTAATCTCCAGTTCTGGTTGAATTGACAACTCAACTGCTAATACCTTCAAATATTCTTTGGCTCCCCTTGTGTCGAATCTATAAATTTGGGTTGAATACCCTCGAAAACTTTTGCGACCCCCTATACTTGTGGGTTATCAAGACCTTTTTCTGGCGCCGTTGCCGGGGAGCATAGCTATATTTGTCGAGTCACTTGGGATTATTGTCAATTTATCACTATGAAGAATCCGAAGGATGCTAAGACCGAGATATTTCCCTGAAAGACGAGGGGAGGTAAGGAACTGCCATCCAGTTCTACTTTAGATTCACCTTCTGTTATAAGTAAACTTGCAACACCACCACATGCTATTAATTCTGATATATCGCAAGTTATTGATGATGCTACCTCTGTTATGGATAATGCTTATGATGATTCTAGTACCTTGCTTAATCATGATGTGCCACTTGGTGACTTTCTTGATAAAAAAATTGCTAGAGTTATACAACATGATGTTGTTGAATCTGGTGATGAGTTTGAAACTGAAACTCCTGAAACACCTGCAAGAACTAGCCCTCCTAGATATGAATTGCCTAAGGTACCGGAAGGTTATGTTATGAGTGATGAGACAACTAGAGATATTCTTGCTTGCAGAGATAGAGATGATCTAGAGAAATTATTATGCAAGTATAAAGAAAAATCTCTAAATTCTAGAATGAAATGTGATCCTAAGTTTGCTAATTCACCTATCTTTATTGATGATAAGGATTATGAATTCTCTGTCGACCCAGAGTTAATTACTTTGGTTGAATCTGATCCTTTCCATGGTTATGAAACTAAAACTGTTGTGGTACATCTTACTAAGTTGAATGACATAGCCACCCTTTTTACTCATGATGAGAAAACTTGCTATTACTTTATTCTCAAATTATTCCCTTTCTCATTAAAGGGTGATGCTAAATCTTGGTACAATAATATTGCTCCTGATTGTGTGCATAGTCCCCATGATATGTTCTATTACTTCTGTGAAAAATATTTTCCTGCTCATAAGAAACAAGCTACCTTACAGGAAATATTTAACTTTCTGCAAATTAAAGAAGAGAGTCTCCCACAAGCTTGGGGGAGGCTTTGCCAATTACTTCATGCTTTGCTTGATCATCCTCTTAATAAAAATGAAATACCTGATATCTTCTATAATGGACTAACCGATGCTTCTAGGGATTTCCTAGATAGTTCTGCTGGTTGTGTTTTCAGGGAACAAAGTGTTGGACAAGCTGAAGAATTATTGAATAACATATTGAAAAACTATGATGATTGGACTCTCCCCGAACCACTGGCTAAACCCACTCCGAAGAAGAGGGGTATATTATATCTCAGTCTTGAAGATATGCAAGAGGCAAAGAAATGTATGAAGGAAAAGGTATTAAAGCTAAGGATGTTAAAAATTTACCCCCTATTGAAGAAATACATTGGCTTAATACACCACCATTGCTGAAGGTGGTAGAGGTAAATTCTCTTATGAAGTTCAATGATAATGACAATCCTCACAATATGCACCCTAGCCAATGCCTTTATGAGTCTGAAAACTATAGTAGAAAACAAGACCACTTCAATGCAAATGTTATGAAATAATTGAAATACAATTCTGATATGATTTCGCGCTTGAGTGACTTGTTATTTAGAATATCAAATGATGATAGAGGTGTTGGAAAGCATGCTTCTATGGTTCAAACTCAGTTAGAACAAGTTGCTAAATCTCAAAGAGAATTGCTTGATGAAATGAATAATAATATACATGACTTTGTTGTTAGAGTTGCAACTAGAGGAGGTAAAATGACTCAGGAACCACTTTATCCCGAGGGACACCCAAAAATAATTGAACAAGGTTCAGAGCTAACACTAGTGCACCTAGTTATTCTAGAAAGAAAAAGAAAAAGAAAAATGATAGGACTTTGCATGCTTCTAGTGAACCTGAAATAGAAAAACTTCCTGACAATGATAATAAAGTTTCTATCTCTGATGCTGAAACTCAGTCTGGTAATGAAAACTCACCTAGTGATAATGAAAAAGATAATGGTGATGTTCATGAAGATACTCAACCAAATAATAAAGAACCAGACAATGATGTTGAGATAGAACCACCTGTTTATCTTGATAACCCACAACCTAAGAATAAAAGGTATGATAAAAGAGACTTTGTTGCTAGAAAACATGGTCAAGAAAGAAAACCATGGGTTGAAAAACCTATGACTTTTCCACCTAAGTCAACTAAAAATAATGATGATGAAGAATTTGAACGCTTTGCTGAAATGTTGAGGCCAGTCTTTTTGCGTACTCACTTGACTGATACCTTGAAAATGCCTCCTTATGCAAAGTATATGAAAGACATCATCACAAATAAGAGAAAAATACCGGAAGCTGAAATCTCCACTATGCTTGCTAATTATACTTTTAAAGATGGAGTACCTAAAAAACTTGGAGATCCAGGAATACCAACTATACCTTGCTTTATCAAAAAGAATTATGTGAAACTGCTTTGTGTCATTTAGGAGCTGGTGTTAGTGTTATGCCTTTCTCTTTATATAAAGTACTTGATTTGAATAAACTCACACCTACTGAAATATCTTTGCAAATGGCTGATAAATCAACTGCCATACCTATCGGTATCTATGATGATGTGCCCATTGTTGTTGCTAATGTTACTATTTCTACAAACATTGTCATACTTGAGATGCCCGAGGATGACAACATGTCGATTATCGTTGGTAGACCATTCTTCAACACTGCAGGGGCTGATATTGATTGCAATGAAAGCAAGGTCACTTTTCATATCAATGGTAATGAGCATACGGTGCATTTTCCGAAGAAACTATTACAAGTGAATGGTATTAATGTTATTGAAAATCTCCGACAATCACTATTGGAAGTTTTCAAATACCTTTACCTAGTGTCAAAAAGAAATATGAAATGCTTATTGTTGGGGACATTCATATCCCCATTGAGGTAACTTAGTGATATACAAAAGTTCTTTGGTTTCATGCTAATCGAAAGTTGTTGTTAATAAGACCTGATCAACCTTATTAATGGATCATTTTTGAGCGGTATGAAGTTAATGAATTTAGTAAGCACTACCTTTTGTCCCTACTTTTTGTATTCTATTTTTATTAGTTAAATAAAATAAAATGCCATGTTTTGTGTGTTTTCTGATTTTCCCATTCAATAAAAAATGACCCGAAAATAAACGTTCTCAGAATGCCCTGAAAATTTAATACATTATTATGAATATTTCTGAATTTTTGGTGCAAATAACATCAGAGGGAGGTGCACCACGTGGGCACAACCCACTTGGGCGCGCCAGGACCCCCAGGCGCGCCCTGGTGGGTTGTGGTCCCCACGTGGCCCCCCTCACTTATCTCTTTACACCACATCATCACTTACCTCCATAAAAAAAATCTCCATTGCTAGCTCTCCCGTGTTCTTGCTCTCAAACCCGCGGATTTCGATCTCTTTGCTCGAAGCTCCGTTTCCGGAACTGTTTCAGGGGATTGTTGCTTGGTATGTTGGCTCCACCGTTTGTCCAATTAGGTTTTGTTTTAGTGGTTTATATTTTGAATAATTAGATACTCTTGGTGCTGCTGTAGATGAGCTTGCATGTTGAATTCTTAGTGTTCTAAGTAGTTTGAATGCTTGATATGGCCTCTATTGTAACATCCCAAATTTTCAATTTGGAATGTTATACATTAGATCATCATGCATATCATATTTTATTTTGCATTTTGGTTGATCCTAGAAATTCTACGCAACTCAATGACCCACGGAGAGAGTTGGGGATTTCGTTATTTTCATATTTGAGTTTTCTCAAATTTTGAGAATAGGATCATTTGATTTTATTTATTTTATCATCAATTATTTCTATTAAAAAAATATGAGAGAGGGAATAAAATTACTTTCCCAAAATAAAGAAATATTGAGGATTTAATAATAAAATCAAATAAGATTTTATTTTGGAGTTTTTTGGTGTTTTATTTGAATTTAGGAAAAAGTGCGTTTTTCAAAATTGCTTTTAGGGCCCAAATAAATGTTCACCTTGTGCGGCTTGATTTTAGAAGGCCGTGAAAATTTATTTCAGAATTTTTGGAGTCTGTTTAGTATTTCTTTTTATTTTTCTTCCAAGTGGAATAATTAAAAAATACGAACCGACTTCGGGCTGTACCCGAGCGGGACACCGCCCGGGGGCAGCCTTTAAATAGCGCCGCCCCGAGCCACCCCAGCCCATCAGCCCCACCTCGATCCGTGCGCGCCGCCGGAGCCGCCGCCACCGCCGACGATCTCGCCGCACGAGGTTCGTCGCGCCTCGATTTCCGTGCCGAAAAAAAGAGGAAAAAATTGGCGTTCGTCGTTTTTCTTTTTCTTGGATTAAATCCGCGATTTTCTGATCGCGATTCCTGATCCAATTTTCGTTTTAGTTTAACTTTTCGCTCGTTTATCGGACTCAGGCGATTCAAGCGCCTAGGGATTTGTCTCGAAACCCTCTATCCGTTTAACCAACTTAAACAAGTTTTTGCTACTATAAAATTTGCCCTAGATCCAGATTTCTATAACGAAGTTGTTTTCTTTCCCCGTTTGATTTTCGTTGCTTCGTTCGATTTCATTCTTTTTGCCAACCGGAGTTCTTAAGTTGAACCTTCTGGTTAGATCTCTTATTTGAGTTTTACCTGTGCATTAGATGAGTACTTATTGTATGCTTGTTTGTTCGTCTGCGATAGAATACCCGGAGTGCGCCGCCTGTTACTTCGAATCATTAGGTTTCGCGGATCATCAGCAAGGCAAGTAACACTTTGATCATGCCTTTTCTACTACCCAGTTTTATTGCATTAGATCAATCCTCACACATTGCATGATTAGGATCTAATTAAATTGTGGGATGGGAAGTAGATGAGGTAGTACCTAGTACCTGTTTATTATCAAACCTTTGGGAGTTACTTCTACGTTTGCTTATTGTGCCATGCTATGCTAGTAGGCGTGGATTGGGTGAGTGAAATCCATGACAGATGTGAGATTGTTAATTAATGGTTTATCTAAGGAGGAAACTTAAACACACATCTAGGTGGATTGAGGCACCTGGGTATTCCAGGACTTGCCTGTTTTCTTTTGGACCGCCACCCAGGCTCAAAGGGATCACGAGACTATTCATACTAGAAACTTCCGTGTGCAGCCACAAGCTATTATGGGCTCTAGCATAGTTGACTAAGTCGTGCGAACTCTTACAGTGGTAGACTAGCAGATGTAGGGGATGTAGGTGGTACGGTCTACCCATCGTAAGGTGCTAGCGCTTCTGAAAGACTATGTCTCGGTCATCCGTCTTCTCAAACACCGTGTAGTGCGAGAAACCAAACGGAGGCGATTGAGTCTTGTGGGGAAAAGTGCGCAAACCTCTGCAGAGTGTAATAAACTAATCATGGTTAGCCGTGTCCCCGGTTATGGACATCTTGAGTATCTAGTACTTGGATTTTCATGTGAATCTCAACATGTTACTCTAAATTAATTTTGTTGGGTTTTGTTAATGATGATGCTTAATTGGGATTGAGAATGCTGTCAACCATTCTCAATGTTTAACAACCACCATGATAGTAATTAAATTTTATTCCTTTGAAGTAGGGAAAAATTGGCTTTACGCCAAACTGTAACATAGAGCTTTCCACCAGCCAAATATGCATATAGTATAGCTGTTTCATTCCATTACTCTCTATGTGTTACCTTGCCAGCATATTCCATGTGCTGACCCGTTTCGGGCTGCAACGTGAATGTTGCAGACTTTTCAGACGACGATTAAGGAGTTTTAGGTCGTGGTTCTATACTCAGTGATGTCGTTGGAGTTGATGGACTCACTTATCTTCCAAGCCTTCCGTTGTTATCGTTATTAGATGGCCTTAAGCCATATTTATTGTAATAAGTTCTCTTTTGAGACACTCGATGTAATAAGTGTGTGATTGCTACTCTGTTATAAATCCTCTGAGTACTGTGTGGTGTGAGCATTACTGATCCAGGGATGACACCGGAGCACAGAGATCAGACTGTTTGAGGTCTGGTCGCTACAGAGATGGTATTAGAGCACACGTTGACTGTAGGATACGACCACTAAGCACAAGACCTAGAACACTATTCACTCTCTTCTCTTCTGACCTCTCATCTTTTCTACTCTTTAGGATGACGGATGTAAGGAACAAGTTCACCCAACCGGATGAAGATACACCATTTGGACGTTACTTGAAGGAAGTCACTAGATACCTGAACATAGGAGTACCAAGCTTCACAGGAACCTACAACGCCACTTTACCTGAAGAAGAGCGCTGGATGATTCAAGTTCAAGTTCCAGGAAGGACGTTCATGCCAGTCACTGAGCCCATAGAGTTTTCTTTTGATGCACCAACTTGGAGTCTAGGAAAGAGCATGGCAGCTCACATCGCCATGGGACGCATTGGAGAAGTCTACCGCAAGGATCTCAAGGATACTATCTACCAGATTTGTGGGCGTCGAGATGAACACTGGGAGATGATCAGCACCAGGAAGGATAGATCAATCGTAGCTTTTATCCAGGAGCTAAACCAGCACATTCGACGACAGGAGAACCAGATGTGCGCCGACATGATAGACCTGAAGAAGGCAATAGAATCAAGGAACTGGAGGAAGAACTCAAGGCTACACGTGAAGATTATGAAGAGGAAATTGAAGTATTGGTGGAGAAGAATGATGACCTGATCAAGAAGATTGGAATATTTATGGGAGACCCTACGCCAATAGATGAAGACGAAGAACCTCAGGAAATTAGCCCGGAAGACTACATCATTATCGACGGCACCGACTCGGAAGCAGATAGTAGCAATGATGACTATGTTGATGAAGCTGGAGCAGATATCATGGAGTCTGCAACCGAAGAATATTTCTAGTAGACCACCTCATCAGTAGTAGTAGTCCACCATGTAAATATAGTAGTCCGAGCACTTTTGCGATAGATAGATCGATTGTATGCCCTTGTTTGATTGATTGAAGTGAATTGTTTGTTTTGCATCATGTGCATATGGGTAGTGTTTTCTCTTTAGACCCCCTCTATTCTTATATCTCATCTTTTCTAAACCTTCAGATGCCTCCGAGACGTGACCTCAGATTTACCTTTCCACCGGAGCTCACCTAGTTGATCCAGCAACAGAACACATTGATGCAATTGCTAGTCCAGAATCAGAATCAGGGGAACAATAACAACAACAACCCACCACCACCACCACCTGTTGACCACTTAGCCCGTTTTCTTAGGCTGAATCCGCCGGTGTTTTCCTGTTGCACCGAGCTGATAGTAGCAAATGATTGGCTCCGCAAGACAGCTAGGGAGTTGACCACAGCAGGATGCACAGATGCGAAGAAGATGAAGTTTGCCGCACATCAGTTAGAAAGACCAGCAGCATCATGGTGGGAGAATTTCACAGCCACTTTCCCAGTTGACACTGTCACATGGGACCAGTTTCAGCAGGCTTTTCGTACTGCACACGTTTCAGCGGGAGCTATGGCCATGAAGAAGCGTGAGTTTCGCAACTTGCGCCAAGGAGGAAGGACAGTTGGCCAGTATGTGGAGGAATATAGTAAGCTAGCACATTATGCCCCAGATGACGTCACTACGGATGCAGCTAAGCAGGAGAAGTTTCTAGAAGGACTGAATGATGAGTTGAGCATGCAGTTGATGGTAGCCACCTTCAACAACTACCAGGAGTTGGTAGATCGTGCTCTTATGATTGAAGGGAAGCAGCAGCAAATTGAGAATCACAAGAGGAAGTATGGACAAGGAAAGTACAATTCAGGAGCTCAGCAGAATCCACGTTTTACCCCTAGACCGGGAGGACATTTTCAGCATAACCATGGAGGAGGTATCTCACACAATCACAATGGAACCAAGAATGGTAATGGCAATGGAGGAAGCAACGGCCAGAACCGCACCAACCCATCAACCCCAGCCAAGAAGGACATGAGCCAAGTCACTTGCTTTAAGTGTTCGAAGACCGGACATTATGCCAATGAATGTCCTGAAGGCCAAAATGGCAATGGAAGTTCTGGGAAGAAGCCGAACCCTTTCAACAGGGGACAGGTGAACCATGTTAGCGTGGAGGAGGTTGAAGCTCAGCTCGATGCAGTAATAGGTAAGTTTTTGGTTAAGTCATTTACTGCACTCGTTCTTTTTGATACTGGCGCATCACATTCATACATCTCAAGGGGATTTGTGGATAAGTATAACCTATCAACCCAAGCCCTTAGGTCACCCATGTTAGTAACCTCGCCTGGAGCAGAGTATGTGGCTAGTCTATGGTGTGATCGGTTACCATTAAGGATTGGTAACTACGTTTTTCCCTCAGACCTAATAGTATTGGAATCTCAAGGATTGGATGTGATATTAGGCATGGATTGGTTATCAAAGTATGAAGGGAATATTGAATGTGCTAGTAAGTCAATTTTGCTTACCACCCTAGAAGGGAGAAGGATCAAGTATGTATCCCGGCATGTGCCAAAGAGGAATCAAGTAAATTGCCTAACAGGAGTTGTGCAGGAGGAAGTACCAGTGGTAAGGGATTTCCCTGAAGTATTTCCAGAGGAGTTGCTAGGCATGCCACCGGATAGAGATATTGAGTTTTTGATTGAGCTATTGCCAGGCACAGGGCCAATATCAAAGAGACCATATAGGATGCCAGCAAAGGATTTTGGTAGAAATTAAGAAGCAGATCAAGGAGTTACTGGATAAAGGATATATTCGCCCAAGTTCTTCGCCTTGGGGATCGCCGGTAGTTCCAGTGGAGAAGAAGGATGGATCGTTAAGCATGGTTGTTGATTATCGAGGATTGAATGAAGTAACGATCAAGAACAAGTACCCACTACCAATGATCAATGATCTGTTTGATCGATTGCAAGGAGCTAAGGTATTTTCCGAGATCGATCTGCGATCAGGATACCACCAGTTGAAGATTCGAGAACAGGATATTCCGAAGACAGCTTTTACCACCAGGTATGGGCTGTACGAGTATATCGTTATGTCATTTGGTCTGACTAACGCACCTGCATATTTTATGAACATGATGAACAAAGTGTTTATGGAGTTTTTGGATAAGTTCGTCGTAGTGTTCATTGATGATATCCTGGTTTATTCGAAGAATGAAGAGGAACATAAGGAGCATTTGCGTTTGGTACTTGGAAAGCTCAGAGAACATCAATTATATGCCAAGTTCAGCAAATGTGAGTTTTGGTTCAAGGAAATAGGATTCCTCGGACATGTTATATCTGGAGAAGGTATAGCAGTAGATCCCGCCAAAGTTGAAACCGTGACCAAGTGGCAAGCCCCAACAATAGTTGGAGAGATCCAGAGTTTTCTTGGACTCACAGGATACTACCGGAGATTTATTGAGAATTTCTCAAAGATTGCGAAGCCTATGACTGAGTTGTTGAAGAAGGATACCAAGTTCATATGGACGGAGGAGTGTGAGGCTAGTTTCCAGGAGTTGAAGAAACGCTTAGTTACCTCACCAGTATTGATTTTACCAGACCAGACCAAGGATTATGAGGTGTATTGCGACGCTTCACGTCGAGGACTTGGAGCAGTGCTTATGCAGGAAGGGAGAGTTGTTTCATATGCCTCAAGACAACTGAAACCTCATGAGTTGAATTATGCCACGCATGATTTGGAGTTAGCAGTCGTAGTGCATGCATTGAAGACATGGAGACATTTTCTCATTGGAAATCATTGTGAGGTGTACACGGATCATAAGAGTTTGAAGTACATCTTCACGCAGAAGGAGTTGAATCTCAGACAAAGGACATGGTTGGAGCTTACCAAGGATTATGATATGAAATTGCATTATCACCCCGGAAAGGCTAATGTAGTAGCTGACGCATTAAGTCGCAAGAGCCATGTCAATACATTAATGACGGGAGGAATACCAAGGGAGTTAGCCGAAAATCTTCGTGAACTATGTTCGGAAATACTTCCGAGAGGTTATGTAGCAGCATTGGAGATTCATTCAACCTTGATGGATAAAATCAGGGAAGCTCAGAAAGCTGACAAAGAGATTGCCGCTATAAAGGAGAAACTGTGCAAAGAAAAAGCTAAAGGATTTTGTGAGGATGAGCACGACACCTTATGGTTTGAAGACCGTGTTTATGTGCCCAATGACCCGGAGATCAGGAAGTTGATTTTGCAAGAGGCACATGACTCACCGTATTCAATTCACCCAGGAAATACCAAGATGTATCTGGATTTGAAGGATATTTTCTGGTGGACCAGAATGAAGAAGGATATTGCGGAGTATGTAGCAGTTTGTGATGTATGCCAGAGAGTAAAGGCAGAGCATCATAAGCCAGCAGGATTGATACAACCATTTCCGATACCCGAATGGAAGTGGGATAAGATAGGCATAGATTTTATCATGGGATTGCCCAGGACTCGTTCAGGATATGACTCGATTTGGGTTATAGTTGATCGATTGACGAAAGTAGCTCATTTCATCCTAGTAAAGACCACTTACACCAGTGCTAAGTTGGCAAAGATATACATGACCAGGATCGTATGTCTGCATGGAGTTCCAAGGAGTATCGTATCAGATAGAGGAACCCAGTTTACCTCAAAGTTCTCGAAGAAGTTGCACGAAACTTTGGGTACCAGGCTAGAATTCAGTACAGCTTTTCATCCACAGACAGATGGACAGACCGAGGGAGTCAATCAGATTTTGGAGGATATGCTGAGAGCTTGTGCGCTAGATTACGGATCTAGTTGGGATGATAATTTGCCATATGCAGAGTTCTCTTACAACAACAGTTACCAAACCAGTTTGAAGATGGCCCCTTTCGAAGATTTGTACGAAAGGAGGTGCAGGACACTGTTGTCATGGGACGAAGTTGGAGACCGCCAGTTGGTTGGACCTGACTTGATTAAGGAGCCACCACTCAGAGGATGAAGCCACCTGGGAGCGAGAGGAAGATTTTCTCAAAGACCACCCTCACCTATTTTCTAGCCAACCCGAATCTCGAGGGCGAGATTCATCTTGAGGGGGGTAGGTTTGTAACATCCCAATTTTTCAATTTGGAATGTTATACATTAGATCATCATGCATATCATATTTTATGTTGCATTTTGGTTGATCCTAGAAATTCTACGCAACTCAATGACCCACGGAGAGAGTTGGGGATTTCGTTATTTTCATATTTGAGTTTTCTCAATTTTGAGAATAGGATCATTTGATTTTATTTATTTTATCATCAGTTATTTCTATTACAAAAATATGAGAGAGGGAATAAAACGACTTTCCCAAAATAAAGAAATATTGAGGATTTAATAATAAAATCAAATAAGATTTTATTTCGGAGTTTTTCGGTGTTTTATTTGAATTTAGGAAAAAAGTGTGTTTTTCAAAATTGCATTTAGGGCCCAAATAAATGTTCACCTTGTGCGGCTTGATTTTAGAAGCCCGTGAAAATTTATTTCGGAACTTTTGGAGTCCGTTTAGTATTTCTTTTTATTTTTCTTCCGAGCGGAATAATTAAAAAAACGAACCGACTTCGGGCCGTACCCGAGCGGGACACCGCCCGGGGGCAGCCTTTAAATAGCGCCGCCCCCAGCCGCCCCAGCCCATCAGCCCCGCCTCGATCCGTGCGCGCCGCCGGAGCCGCCGCCGCCGATGACGACGATCTCGCCGCCCGAGGTTCGTCGCACCTCATTTTCCGTGCCGAAAAAAAAGAGAAAAAAAATTCGGCGTTCGTCGTTTTTCTTTTTCTCGGATTAAATCCGCTATTTTCTGATCGCGATTCCTGATCCAATTTTCGTTTTAGTTTAACTTTTCACTCGTTTATCGGAATCAGGCGATTCAAGCGCCTAGGGATTCATCTCGAAACCTTCTATCCGTTGAACCAACTTAAACAAGTTTTTGCTACTGTAAATTTTTCCCTAGATCCAGATTTCTAGAACGAAGTTGTTTTCTTTCACCGTTTGATTTTCGTTGCTTCGTTCGATTTGATTCTTTTTGCCAACCGGAGTTCTTAAGTTGAACCTTCTAGTTAGATCTCTTATTTGAGTTTTATCTGTGCATCAGATGAGTACTTATTGTATGCTTGTTTGTTTGTCTGTGATAGAATGCCCGGAGTGTGCCGCCTGTTACTTCGAATCATTAGGTTTCGCGGATCATCAGCAAGGCAAGTAACACTTTGATCATACCTTTTCTACTACCCAGTTTTATTGCATTAGATCAATCCTCACACATTGCATGATTAGGATCTAATTAAATTGTGGGATGGGAAGTAGATGAGGTAGTACCTATTACCTGTTTATTATCAAACCTTTGGGAGTTACTTCTACGTTTGCTTATTGTGCCATGCTATGCTAGTAGACGTGGATTGGGTGAGTGAAATCCATGACAGATGTGAGATTGTTAATTAATGGTTTATCTAAGGAGGAAACTTAAACACACATCTGGGTGGATTGAGGCACCTGGGTATTCCAGGACTTGCCTGTTTTCTTTTGGACCGCCACCCAGGCTCAAAGGGATCATGAGACTATTCATATAGAAACTTCCGTGTGCAGCCACAAGCTATTATGGGCTCTAGCATAGTTGACTAAGTCGTGCGAACTCTTACAATGGTAGACTAGCAGATGTAGGGGATGTAGGTGGTACGGTCTACCCATCGTAAGGTGCTAGCGCTTCTGAAAGACTATGTCTCGGTCATCCGTCTTCTCAAACACCGTGTAGTGCGAGAAACCAAATGGAGGCGATCGAGTCTTGTGGGGAAAAGTCCGCAAACCTCTGCAGAGTGTAATAAACTAATCATGGTTAGCCGTGTCCCCGGTTATGGACATCTTGAGTATCTACTACTTGGATTTTCATGTGAATCTCAACATGTTACTCTAAATTAATTTTGTTGGGTTTTGTTAATGATGATGCTTTTAATTGGGATTGAGAATGTTGTCAACCATTCTCAATGTTTAACAACCACCATGATAGTAATTAAATTTTATTCCTTTGAAGTGGGGAAAAATTGGCTTTACGCAAAACTATAACCATAGAGCTTTCCACCAGCCAAATATGCATATAGTATAGCTGTTTCATTCCATTACTCTCTATGTGTTACCTTGCCAGCATATTCCATGTGCTGACCGGTTTCGGGCTGCAACGTTAATGTTGCAGACTTTTCAGACGGCGATTAAGGAGTTTTAGGTCGTGGTTCTATACTCAGTGATGTCGTTGGAGTTGATGGACTCACTTATCTTCCAAGCCTTCCGCTGTTATCGTTATTAGATGTCCTTAAGCCATTTTTATTGTAATAAGTTCTCTTTTGAGACACTCGATGTAATAAGTGTGTGATTGCTACTCTGTTATAAATCCTCCGATACTGTGTGGTGTCAGCATTACTGATCCAGGGATGACACCGGAGCACAGAGATCAGACTGTTTGAGGTCTGGTCGCTACATCTATGTATCCCTATGAGTAGTTGGTATGATGTTTGTGAAGTTTTGTTGAGAAAATTTTGTGGGCTAATAAATTTCAGAATTTTGTTCATAGGAAAACCATGAATATCTTTAGGAAGTTTGGCTCTAAGAAGAACTCCAAGGGTGTTATTGGGGAGTCATCTTATAGTGATCTTCATCCTCGGAGGTTGGCGGGAGTACGGCCGTGTGAATGGCCGCACACTCCGTTCCTAGAAGAGGATGGAATCCTTCAGGAGTTCACACAATATGCTGCTAATGCCAGCCTCACCGACTTCATCGTAGATGAGTGTGAACAACACCAAATCCTCACAAACATCTTTGTTCAAAGCTTCACTTTCCTGCCTAGGAATAATCCTCCTGAAGTGAGTTTTGATTTATATGCTGAAAACAATCAGATACTTCTTACTGAATTTTGTGACATATGCATGATCCCCTCTGATGGGAGCTTAGCCGAGCCTAGGCAGGCTGAGTTTGAGGCCTTTTATCGTACTTTGACAGTGGGAGATGAGAGAGGGGTGTCAGCTATCGCTGGCACTGGCTTGCATTTTCATGTGGTTCATTACTTTGCTCTTTTCATTGCAAAATGCTTGCTTGCTAGGGAGAAGGTGGGTGCGGTCAGCTCACCAGACCTTGTTGTTTTGTGTCGTGCATTAGAGGGCGACAACAGTTATAGCTTGGGAGCTATTGTGGCTCGTCGCCTCCATCTTAATAAATCCAAGGGTCAAATTCATTGTGGGATTTATTCTACTTGTTTGGCGGCTCACTTCGAGGTTGAGATATGCCCTCATGATTACCCTTTGATCAAGGTTTACCTAGACCGTGCTGCCATGGATCACCACCATTTTTACTGATAATAAATCTCCTGACATTCCTATTCCTTATAACCTGGTTTTTAGCATTGAAACTCGTGATATTATTCTACTGCATGCTCCTTCTTTGTTTCATCCTATTGCCAGGGGCGGATATAGGATTATGCCTGCAGACATCATCACCTACCGGAACGCTCAAGCTGCTGCAGAGGCAGTGGAGGAGCCTCAACAGTGGGATCAGTGGATGCCCGCTCCTCAGTACCCCTACTACCATCCAGGCTACTGATCGACTACCAAGTTAGGCCAAAAGCCTAAGCTTGGGGTAGTACGTGTTTCTCACCAACATTACATTCATGTCCACTTATTCCAGTTGTCGGTGTTCACACTTTTTCATTGTATCATCCATGCTTAGATTTATTTTTCTTGCCTTCTTCTTGCATGTTTGAAAAACTTTAGAAAAAACCAAAACAAATTAGTTGTAGTTAGTTAACTTTCTATGCATGCTTAGCTGTAGTATTAAAAAGAAAACCCAAAAAGATTTACTTGTTCTTCTTCTGCTTGTTGGGAGCTTTCTTGTGTAAATAGTTTTTCTTGTTTTTGCTTTTCCCTTTTATTTGCTTGTTCAAGAAAACCAAAAACTCCAAAAATATTTCAGTGTGTTTCTCTGAATTTCTTTTCTTTTTATTCGAGTTGTACCGAGGAGAAGACCACGATGAAAATGTTGAGTGGCTCTCATATGAATAACTGTTGAACTAATAAAGAGCCCATTATACTTTGTCTTCTCCTATTGAATAAAATGTTTGCAGATTCCATCTTAGTCCTTGGCACTCTTGCACTATTATTATTTTCATACCATTCAGTCATGCAAGTGAAAGGCTATAATGACGATATTCGATGAACTGGTTGTGGCAGAGAGAAACTGGTATGAACTCGACTTGTTCTATTTGTGTAAATATGTTTAACCTAGTATCCATGATTCAACCCATTATGATTAAACATGTTTGCAATGACAATTAGAGATTATAGTTTCTCATGCCATGCATATGTAGCTGGGAGTTAATAATGATTTATCTTGGATATCAACATTGTGTTAAAATGATTGTGATGTAGTATGATGATATGGTATCCTCCTATGAATGTTCGAGTGGCTTGACTTGCCACATGTTCATGCATGTAGTTGAATCAAAGCCAATATAGCCTATAGTATATTTATGTTCATGGTGTTCATATTCTACTCATGCTAGTGCCCATGTTACTTATGCATAATGCATGTTCATGGTCGTTGTTGCTCTCTAGCTAGCCACTTCTCAATCTAATTGCTAGCCTTCGCCTGTACTAGTGGGAATTATGCTTGTACATCAAAAACTTTGAACCCAAAGTTATTCTAGATGAGTCCACCATGAAGGAAATATGCCCTAGAGGCAATAATAAAGTTATTATTTATTTCCTTATATCATGATAAATGTTTATTATTCATGCTAGAATTGTATTAACCGAAAACATAATACATGTGTGAATACATAGATAAATAGATTGTCACTAGTATGCCTCTACTTGACTAGCTCGTTGATGAAAGATGGTTATGTTTCCTAACTATAGACATGAGTTGTCATTTGATTAACAGGGTCACATCATTAGAAGAATGATGTGATTGACATGACCCATTCCGTTAGCTTAGCACCTGATCGTTTAGTATGTTGCTATTGCTTTCTTCATGACTTATACATGTTCCTATGACTATGAGATTATGCAACTCCCGTTTACCGAAGGAACACTTTGTGTGCTACCGGTGATTATAAAGGTGCTCTACAGGTGTCTCCAAAGGTACTTGTTGGGTTGGTGTATTTTGAGATTAGGATTTGTCACTCCGATTGTCGGAGAGGTATCTCTGGGCCCTCTCGGTAATGCACATCACTTAAGCCTTGCAAGCATTGCAACTAATGAGTTAGTTGCGGGATGATGTATTACAGAACGAGTAAAGAGACTTGCCGGTAACGAGATTGAACTAGGTATTGAGATACCGACGATCGAATCTCGGGCAAGTAACATACCGACGACAAAGGGAACAACGTATGTTGTTATGCGGTTTGACCGATAAAGATCTTCGTAGAATATGTAGGAGCCAATATGAGCATCCAGGTTCCGCTGTTGGCTATTGACCGGAGACGTGTCTCGGTCATGTCTACATAGTTCTCAAACCCATAGGGTCCGCACGCTTAATGTTACGATGACAGTTATATTATGAGTTTATATGTTTTGTTGTACCGAAGGTTGTTCGGAGTCCCGGATGTGATCACGGACATGACGAGGAGTCTCAAAATGGCCGAGACATGAAGATTGATATATTGGAAGCCTATGTTTGGATATCGAAAGTGTTCCAGGGGAAATCGGGATTTTACCGGAGTACCGGGAGGTTACCGGAACCCCCCGGGAGGTAAATGGGCCTTAGTGGGCCTTTACGGAGAAGAGGAGAGGCGGCCAGGGCTGGGCCGTGTGCCCCTCCCCCTAGTCCGAATAGGACAAGGAGAGGGGGGCGGCGCCCATCCTTTCCTTCTCTCCCTTCTCTTTCCCCCTCCCGAATCCTATTCCAACTAGGAAAGGGGGGAGTCCTACTCCCGGTGGGAGTAGGACTCCTCCTGGCGCGCCCCCTCCCTGGCCGGCTGCACCCCCACTTGCTCCTTTATATACGGGGGCAGGGGCACCCCATAGACACAACAATTGATCAAGTTGATCTTTTAGCCGTGTGCGGTGCCCCCCTCCACCATAGTCCACCTCGATATTACTGTAGCGGTGCTTAGGCGAAGCCCTGCATCGGTAGAACATCAACATCATCACCATGCTGTCGTGCTGACAAAACTCTCCCTCAACACTCGGATGGATCGGAATTCGAGGGACGTCATTGGGCTGAACGTGTGTTGAACTCGGAGGTGCCGTACGTTCGTTACTTGATCGGTCGGATCGTGAAGATGAACGACTACATCAACCGCGTTGTGCTAACGCTTCCGCTTTCAGTCTACGAGGGTACGTGGATAGCACTCTCCCCTCTCGTTGCGATGCATCACCATGATCTTGTGTGTGCGTAGGAAATTTTTTGAAATTACTACGTTCCCCAACAGTGGCATCCGAGCCAGGTTTTATGCGTAGATGTCATATGCACGAGTAGAACACAAGTGAGTTGTGGGCGATATAAGTCATACTGCTTACCAGCATGTCATAGTTTGGTTCGGCGGTATTGTTGGACGAAGCGGCCCGGACCGACATTACGTGTACGCTTACGCGAGACTGGTTCTACCGACGTGCTTTGCACAAAGGTGGCTGGCGGGTGTCAGTTTCTCCAACTTTAGTTGAACCAAGTGTGGCTACACCCGGTCCTTGCGAAGGTTAAAACAGCACCAACTTGACAAACTATCATTGTGGTTTTGATGCGTAGGTAAGAACGGTTCTTGCTAAGCCCGTAGCAGCCACGTAAAACTTGCAACAACAAAGTAGAGGACGTCTAACTTGTTGTTGCAGGGCATGTTGTGATGTGATATGGTCAAGACATGATGCTAAATTTTATTGTATCAGATGATCATGTTTTGTAACCGAGTTATCGGCAACTGGCAGGAGCCATATGGTTGTCACTTTATTGTATGCAATGTAATCGCCCTGTAATGCTTTACTTTATCACTAAGCGGTTGCGATAGTCATGGAAGCATAAGTTTGGCGAGACGACAATGATGCTACGATGGAGATCAAGGTGTCGCGCCGGTGACGAGGGTGATCATGACGGTGCTTCGGAGATGGAGATCACAAGCACAAGATGATGATGGCCATATCATATCACTTATATTGATTGCATGTGATGTTTATCTTTTATGCATCTTATCTTGCTTTTATTGACGGTAGCATTATAAGATGATCTCTCACTAAATTTCAAGATAATAGTGTTCTCCCTGAGTATGCACCCTTGCAAAAGTTCGTCATGCCCAGACACCACGTGATGATCGGGTGTGATAAGCTCTACGTCCATCTACAACGGGTGAAAGCCTGTTTTGCACACGCAGAATACTCGGGTTAAAGTTGACGAGCCTAGCGTATGCAGATATGGCCTCGGAACACTGAGACCGAAAGGTCGAGCGTGAATCATATAGTAGATATGATCAACATAGTGATGTTCACCATTGAAAACTACTCCATTTCGCGTGATGATCGGTTATGGTTTAGTTGTTTTGGATCACGTGATCACTTAGAAGATTAGAGGGATGTCTTTCTAAGTGGGAGTTCTTAAGTAATATGATTAATTGAACTTAAATTTATCATGAACTTAGTACCTGATAGTATCTTGCTTGACTATGTTGATTGTAGATAGATGGCCCGTGCTGTTGTTCCGTTGAATTTTAATGTGTTCCTTGAGAAAGCAAAGTTGAAAGATGATGGTAGCAATTACAAGGACTTGGTCCGTAACTTGAGGATTATCCTCATTGCTGCTCATAAGAATTACATCCTGGAAGCACTGCTAGGTGTACCACCTACGCCAGCAACTGCAAACATTGTGAACGCCTGGCAGTCACGTGTTGATGACTACTCGATAGTTCAGTGTGCCATGCTTTACGGCTTAGAACCGGGACTTCAAAGACGTTTTGAACATCATGGAGCATATGAGATGTTCCTGGAGTTGAAGTTAATATTTCAAGAAAATGCCCGGATTGAGAGATATGAAGTCTCCAATAAGTTCTACAGCTGCAAGATGGAGGAGAATACTTCTGTCAATTAACATATACTCAGAATGTCTGGGTACCATAATCACTTGACTCAGCTGGGAGTTAATATTCCGGTTGATAGTGTCATTGACAGAGTTCTTCAATCACTACCACCAAGCTACAAGAGCTTTGTGATGAACTATAATATGCAAGGGGTGAATAAGACAATTACCGAGCTCTTCGCGATGCTAAAAGCTGCGGAGGTAGAAATCAAGAAGGAGCATCAAGTGTTGTTGGTCAGTAAGACCACCAGTTTCAAGAAGGGCAAAGGGAAGAAGAAGGGGAACTTCAAGAAGAACATCAAGCGAGTTGCTGCTCAGGAGAAGAAACCCAAGTCTGGACCTAAGCCTGAGACTGAGTGCTTCTACTGCAAGCAGACTCGTCACTGGAAGCGGAACTGCCCCAAGTATTTGGCGGATAAGAAGGATGGCAAGGTGAACAAAGGTATATGTGATATACATGTTATTGATGTGTACCTTACTAGAGCTCGCAATAGCACCTGGGTATTTGATATTGGTTCTGTTGCTAATATTTGCAACTCGAAACAGGGACTACAGATTAAGCGGACACTGGCAAAGGACGAGGTGACGATGCGTGTGGGAAATGGTTCCAAAGTCGATGTGATCGCGGTCGGCACGCTACCTCTACATCTACCTTCGAGATTAGTATTAGACCTAAATAATTGTTATTTGGTGTCAGCGTTGAGCATGAACATTATATCTGGATCATGTTTGATGCGAGACGGTTATTCATTTAAATCAGAGAATAATGGTTGTTCTATTTATATGAGTAATATCTTTTATGGTCATGCACCCTTGAAGAGTGGTCTATTTTTTGATGAATCTCGATAGTAGTAATACACATATTCATAATGTTGAAGCCAAAAGATGCAGAGTTGATAATGATAGTGCAACTTATTTCTGGCACTGCCGTTTAGGTCATATCGGTGTAAAGCGCATGAAGAAACTCCATACTGATGGACTTTCAGAACAACTTGATTATGAATCACTTGGTACTTGTGAACCGTGCCTCATGGGCAAGATGACTAAAACGCCGTTCTCTGGAACTATGAGAGAGCAACAGATTTGGTGGAAATCATACATACAGATGTATGTGGTCTGATGAATGTTGGGGCTCGTGGCGGATATCGTTATTTTCTCACCTTCATAGATGATTTAAGAAGATATGGATATATCTACTTGATGAAGCATAAGTCTGAAACATTTGAAAAGTTCAAAGAATTCCAGAGTGAAGTTGAAAATCATTGTAACAAGAAAATAAAGTTTCTACAATCTGATCGTGGAGGAGAATATTTGAGTTACGAGTTTGGTCTACATTTGAAACAATGCGGAATAGTTTCGCAACTCACGCCACCTAGAACACCACAGCGTAATGGTGTGTCCGAACGTCGTAATCGTACTTTACTAGATATGGTATGATCTATGATGTCTCTTACAGATTTACCGCTATCATTTTGGGGATATGCTTTATAGACGGCCGCATTCACGTTAAATAGGGCACCATCGAAATCCGTTGAGACGATGCCTTATGAACTGTGGTTTGACAAGAAACCAAAGTTGTCGTTTCTGAAAGTTTGGGGCTGTGATGCTTATGTGAAAAAGCTTCAACCTGATAAGCTCGAACCCAAATCATAGAAATGTGTCTTCATAGGATACCCAAAGGAAACTGTTGGGTACACCTTCTATCACAGATCCGAAGGCAAGACATTCGTTGCTAAGAATGGATCCTTTCTAGAGAAGGAGTTTCTCTCGAAAGAAGTGAGTGGGAGGAAAGTGGAACTTGATGTGGTAACTATACCTGCTCCTCTATTGGAAAGTAGTTCATCATAGAAACCAGTTCCTGTGACATCTACACCAATTAGTGAGGAAGTTAATGATGATGATCATGGAACTTCAGATCAAGTTACTACTGAACCTCGTAGATCAACCAGAGTAAGATCCGCACCAGAGTGGTACGGTAATCCTGTTCTGGAAGTCATGCTACTAGATCATGATGAACCTACGAACTATGAAGAAGCGATGGTGAGCCCAGATTCCGCAAAATGGCTTGAAGCCATGAAATCTGAGATGGGATCCATGTATGAGAACAAAGTGTGGACTTTGGTTGACTTTCCCGATGATCGGCAAGCAATTGAGAATAAATGGATCTTCAAGAAGAAGACTGACGCTGGCGGTAATGTTACTATCTACAAAGCTCGACTTGTTGCGAAAGGTTTTCGACAAGTTCAAGGGATTGACTACGATGAGACTTTCTCACCCATTGCGATGGTTAAGTCTGTCCGAATCATGTTAGCAATTGCCGCATTTTATGATTATGAAATTTGGCAAATGGATGTAAAAACTGCATTCCTGAATGGATTTCTGGAAGAAGAGTTGTATATGATGCAACCAGAAGGTTTTGTCGATCCAAAGGAAGCTAACAAAGTGTGCAAGCTCCAGCGATCCATTTATGTACTGGTGCAAGCCTCTCGGAGTTGGAATAAACGCTTTGATAGTGTGATCAAAGCATTTGGTTTTATACAGACTTTTGGAGAAGCCTGTATTTACAAGAAAGTGAGTGGGAGCTCTATAGCATTTCTGATATTATATGTGGATGACATATTACTAATTGGAAATGATATAGAATTTCTGGATAGCATAAAGGGATACTTGAATAAGAGTTTTTCAATGAAAGACCTCAGTGAAGCTGCTTATATATTGGGCATCAAGATCTATAGAGATAGATCAAGACGCTTAATTGGACTTTCACAAAGCACATACCTTGACAAAGTTTTGAAGAAGTTCAAAATGGATCAAGCAAAGAAAGGGTTCTTGCCTGTGTTACAAGGTGTGAAGTTGAGTAAGACTCAATGCCCGACCACTGTAGAAGATAGAGAGAAAATGAAAGATGTTCCCTATGCTTCAGCCATAGGCTCTATCATGTATGCAATGATGTGTACCAGACCTGATGTGTGCCTTGCTATAAGTCTAGCAGGGAGGTACCAAAGTAATCCAGGAGTGGATCACTGGACAGCGGTCAAGAACATCCTGAAATACCTGAAAAAAACTAAGGATATGTTTCTCGTATATGGAGGGGACAAAGAGCTCATCGTAAATGGTTACATTGATGCAAGCTTTCACATTGATCCAGACAATTCTAAATCGCAAATCGGATACGTATTTACATTGAACGGTGGAGTTGTAAGTTGGTGCAGTTCTAAACAAAGTGTTGTGGCGGGATCTACATGTGAAGCGGAGTACATAGCTGCTTCGGAAGCAGCAAATGAAGGAGTCTGGATGAAGGAGCTCATATCCGATCTAGGTGTCATACCTAGTGCATCGGGTCCAATGAAAATCTTTTGTGACAATACTGGTGCAATTGCCTTGGCGAAGGAATCTAGATTTCACAAGAGAACCAAGCACATCAAGAGACGCTTCAATTCCATCCGGGATTTAGTCCAGGTGGGAGACATAGAAATTTGCAAGATACATACGGATCTGAATGTTGCAGACCCATTGACTAAGCCTCTTCCACGAGCAAAACATGATCAGCACCAAGGCTCCATGGGTGTTAGAATCATTACTGCGTAATCTGGATTATTGACTCTAGTGCAAGTGGGAGACTGAAGGAAATATGCCCTAGAGGCAATAATAAAGTTATTATTTATTTCCTTATATCATGATAAATGTTTATTATTCATGCTAGAATTGTATTAACCGGAAACATAATACATGCGTGAATACATAGACAAACAGATTGTCACTAGTATGCCTCTACTTGACTAGCTCGTTGATCAAAGATGGTTATGTTTCCTAACTATAGACATGAGTTGTCATTTGATTAACAGGGTCACATCATTAGAAGAATGATGTGATTAACATGAGCCATTCCGTTAGCTTAGCACCCGATCGTTTAGTATGTTGCTATTGCTTTCTGCATGACTTATACATGTTCCTATGACTATGAGATTATGCAACTCCTGTTTACCGGAGGAACACTTTGTGTGCTACCAAACGTCACAACGTAACTGGGTGATTATAAAGGTGCTCCACAGGTGTCTCCAAAGGTACTTTTTGGGTTGGCGTATTTTGAGATTAGGATTTGTCACTTCGGTTGTCGGAGAGGTATCTCTGGGCCCTCTTGGTAATGCACATCACTTAAGCCTTGCAAGCATTGCAACTAATGAGTTAGTTGCGGGATGATATTTTACAGAATGAGTAAAGAGACTTGCCGGTAACGAGATTGAACTAGGTATTGAGATACCGACGATCGAATCTGGGCAAGTAACATACCGATGACAAAGGGAACAACGTATGTTGTTATGCGGTTTGACTGATAAAGATCTTCGTAGATTATGTAGGAGCCAATATGAGCATCCAGGTTCCGCTGTTGGCTATTGACCGGAGACATGTCTCGGTCATGTCTACATAGTTCTCAAACCCGTAGGGTCCGCGCGCTTAACGTTACGATGACAGTTATATTATGAGTTTATATATTTTGGTGTACCGAAGGTTGTTCGGAGTCCCGGATGTGATCACGGACATGACAAGGAGTCTCGAAATGGTCGAGACATGAAGATTGATATATTGGAAGCCTATGTTTGGATATCGGAAGTGTTCCGGGGGAAATCAGGATTTTACCGGAGTACCGGGAGGTTACCGGAACCCCCCGGGAGGTAAATGGGCCTTAGTGGGCCTTGACGGAGAAGAGGAGAGGCGGCCAGGGCTGGGCCGCGCGCCCCTCCCCCCTAGTCCGAATAGGACAAGGAAACGGGGGCGGTGCCCCCTTTCCTTCTCTCCCTACTCTTTCCCCCTCCCGAATCCTATTCCAACTAGGAAAGGGGGGGAGTCCTACTCCCAGTAGGAGTAGGACTCCTCCTGGTGCGCCTCCTCCCTGGCCGGCCGCACCCCCCCTTGCTCCTTTATATACGGGGGCAGGGGCACCCCATAGACACAACAATTGATCAAGTTGATCTTTTAGCCGTGTGCGGTGCCCCCCTCCACCATAGTCCACCTCGATATTACTGTAGCGGTGCTTAGGCGAAGCCCTGCGTCGGTAGAACATCAACATCGTCACCACGCCGTCGTGCTGACGAAACTCTCCCTCAACAATCGGCTGGATCAGAGTTCGAGGGACATCATCGGGCTGAACATGTGATGAACTCCGAGGTGCCGTACGTTCGGTACTTGATCGGTCAGATCGTGAAGACGTACGACTACATCAACCGCGTTGTGCTAACGCTTCCACTTTCGGTCTACGAGGGTACGTGGACAACACTCTCCCCTCTCGTTGCGATGCATCACCCTGATCTTGCATGTACGTAGGAATTTTTTTGAAATTACTACGTTCCCTGATACGTCTCCAACGTATCTATAATTTTTTATTGCTCCATGCTATATTATCTACTGTTTTGGACTATATTGGGCTTTATTTTCCACTTTTATATTATTCTTGGGACTAACCTATTAACCGGAGGCCCAGCCCAGAATTGTTGTTTTTTGCCTATTTCAGTGTTTCGGATAAACAGAATATCAAACGGAGTCCAAACGGAATAAAATCTTCGGAAACGTGATTTTCTCACCGAACGTGATCCAGGAGACTTGGACCCTACTACAAGGAATCAAAGAGGTGGTCATGAGGGTGGGGGGTGCGCCCCCCCTAGGGCGCGCCCCCCTGCCTCGTGGGCCCCTCGGTGCTCCACTGACGTACTCCTTCCTCCTATATATACACATGTACCCCCAAACGATCAGAACAGGACCAAAAACCTAATTCCACCGCCGCAACTTTCTGTATCCATGAGATCCCATCTTGGGGCATGTTTCGGAGCTCCGCCGAAAGAGGGCCGTCATCACGGAGGGCTTCTACATCATCCTAGCCCCTCTGATGAAGTGTGAGTAGTTTACCTCAGACCTTCGGGTCCATAGTTAGTAGCTAGATGGCTTCTTCTCTCTCTTTGAATCTCAATACAAAGTTCTCCCCCTCTCTTGTGGAGATCTATTTGATGTAATCTTCTTTTTGCGGTGTGTTTGTTGAGACCAATGAATTGTGGGTTTATGATCAAGTCTATCTATGAATAATATTTGAATCTTCTCTGAATTCTTTTATGCATGATTGGTTATCTTTGCAAGTCTCTTCGAATTATCCGTTTGGTTTGGCCAACTAGATTGGTAGTTCTTGCCATGGGAGAAGTGCTTAGCTTTGGGTTCGATCTTGCGGTTTCCTTACCCAGTGACAGAAGGGGCATCAAGGCACATATTGTATCATTGCCATCGAGGATAACAAGATGGGGTTTATTTCATATTTCATGAATTTATCTCTCTACATCATGTCATCTTGCTTAAGGCGTTACTCTGTTTTTAACTTAATACTCTAGATGCATGCTGGATAGCGGTCGATGAGTGGAGTAATAGTGGTAGATGCAGAATCGTTTCGGTCTACTTGTCACGGACGTGATGCCTATATACATGATCATGCCTAGATATTCTCATAATTATGCTCAATTCTATCAATTGCTCAACAGTAATTTGTTCACCCACCGTAGAATACTTATGCTCTTGAGAGAAGCCACTAGTGAAACCTATGGCCCCCGGGTCTATTCTCATCATATCAATCTCCATCACTTTTATATTGTTTTGCTATTTACTTTGCTTTTACTTTTTACTTTGCATCTTTATATCAAAAATACCAAAAATATTCTATCTATCAGATCTCACTCTCGTAAGTGAATGTGAAGGGCTTGACAACCCCTAATCGGGTTGGTTGCGAGTAGCTATCGCTTTGTGCATGTACGAGGGACTTGAGCGTGGGCTCCTACTAGATTGTACCTTGGTTCTCAAAAACTGAGGGAAATACTTACGCTACTCTGCTGCATCATCCCTTCCTCTTCGGGGAAAACCAACGCAAGCTCAAGACGTAGCAAGAAGGATTTCTGGCGTCGTTGCCAGGGAGTCTATGCAAAAAGTCAATATATAAAGTACCCATCACAATCCCTATCTCTCGCATTACATTATTTGCCATTTCCCTCTCGTTTTCCTCTCCCCCCAATTCACCTTTGCCGTTTTATTCGCCCTCTCTCTCTATCCTCCCTCTCTATTTGCCTTTTTGTTTGCTTGTGTGTTAGTTTGTTTGCCTGCTTGTCGTTATGTCTGAAACTGGGGAAGTTATCGCCAATTTGGGCGATAACAATATCATGGAAAAATCTGATACTCCGGCTAAAGAACCTACCATCTTTCATACAAAAAAATTCTGTGTTGGTAGTGGTAATATTATTGGAAAAGGAGTTATTCAAGATTTCTTTACTTGTGCCGGTGCTTTACCTTCTATGGGTAGTTCTATCCTTCACAGAACTAGTAGTCTTGCGGACGCTATTGCCATGCTTGTAGTTTAACTTGAAAGACAACTCATGCACATGCATCCTTCTATACAAAGGAATTTTCTGGAATTTTCTAATATTGAGCATTCTTCTGTTAAGCGTGCCGCTACTATCTTTTTGGATCATGAGTTTAGATTCATAATAAGAGAAGCCAAAGAAATCTTTGCGCATTATAGGGTGGATGCTTGCCGTCCTCCCATAGAGGCTATCCTCTTTGATCAAGAAGAAATAATGTTTTTTCAATCTCTAGATTATGTTACTTTCAATGAAAATCTTAGAAGAAAGGTTCCTACCAATGTTTTAGTTGATAGAATTTTTGATCTTAATGATGATTTGGCTATTCGAAATAATGAAGTAGGATATTCTCTTGAATATAGGCTCACAAAGTTCTGTCAAAAGAATGCTTATAATGATGAATTGCTGGTGCATTATGAAGGACCAAAGGAGGAACCTATACCTCCCAATGTTGATCTTAGGGACTTTTGTCCTGTTAAATTTAATCCTTTTGATTACTTTTGCTTGCCTCAAAGAAAACTTGCTGCCGAACGTAGAGAATATGAAATGAGTTTCACCAATCTATCTTATTACTATGGCAATACTTAGATCTATCCTCGCTTTTATGCCTAGCTAGGGGCGTTAAATGATAGCGCTTGTTGGGAGGCAACCCAATTTTATTTTTATTCCTTGCTTTTTGCTCCTGTTTATTAATAAATAAATTATTTAGCCTCTGTTTTTGTTGTGTTTTTTGTGTTTAATTAGTGTTTGTGCCAAGTAGAACCGTTGGGAAGACTTGGGGAAAGTCTTGTTGAACTTGCTGTAAAAAACAGAAACTTTAGCGCTCACGAGAACTGCTGTCATTTTTATTTGAAGAGTGATATTTAGTTAATTCTTTTCGCATATGATTAATAGATAAATTCCTCACGTCCATCAATTTATTTTAGAATTTTTGAGGTTTCAGATCTTGCGCTAGCTACAGATTACTACAGACTGTTCTGTTTTTGATAGATTCTGTTTTTCGTGTGTTGTTTGCTTATTTTGATGAATCTATGGCTAGTAAAATAGTTTATAATCCATATAGAAGTTGGAATACACTAGGTTTAACACCAATATAAATAAATAATGAGTTCATTACAGTACCTTGAAGTGGTCTTCTGTTTTCTTTCGCTAACGGAGATCACGAGTTTTCTATTTTGAGTTTTGTGTTGTGAAGTTTTCAAGTTTTGGGTGAATTCTTTGATGGATCATGGAACAAGGAGTGGAAAGAGCCTAAGCTTGGGGATGCCCATGGAACCCCCAAGATAATCCAAGGACACCAAAAATTCAAAGCTTGGGGATGCCCCGGAAGGCATCCCCTCTTTCGTCCACTTCCATCGGTAATTTACTTGGAGCTATATTTTTATTCACCAACATGATATGTGTTTTGCTTGGAGCGTCTTGTATTATTTGTGTATTTGTTTGTTAGTATGCCACAATCATCCTTGCTGTACACACCTTTTGAGAGAGCCATACATGAATTAAAATTTGATAGAATGCTCTATGTGCTTCACTTATATCTTTTGAGCTAGATAATTTTGCTCTATGTGCTTCACTTATATCTTTTGAGCTAGATAATTTTGCTCTGTGTGCTTCACTTATATCCTTTGAGCTAGATAATTTTGCTTTGTGTGCTTCACTTATATCTTTTGAGCTAGATAATTTTGCTCTATGTGCTTCACTTATATCTTTTGAGCTAGATAATTTTGCTTTATGTGCTTCACTTAGATCTTTTAGAGCACGGTGGTGGATTCGTTTTAAAGAAACTATTGATCTCTCATTCTTCACTTAAATTAATTTTAGAGTCTCTTAATAGCATGGTAATTTGCCTGATAATAATATGCTTGGTATTCAAGATTTGTGAAACTTTCTTTTGAGTGTGTTGAATACTAAGAAAGGATTGAAGCAAGATAATTGTTTTGAGATATGGAGGTGATAATATTAAAGTCATGCTAGTTGAGTAGTTGTGAATTTAAAGAATACTTGTGTTGAAGTTTGTGATTCCCGTAGCATGCACGTATGCTGAACCGTTATGTGATGAAGTCGGAGCATGATTTATTTATTGATTGTCTTCCTTATGAGTGGTGGTCGGGGACGAGCGATGGTCTTTTCCTACCAATATATCCCCCTAGGAGCATGCGCGTAATACTTTGCTTTGATAACTTCTAAATTTTTGCAATAAGTATATGAGTTCTTTATGACTAATGTTGAGTCCGTGGATTATACGCACTCCCACCCTTCCACCCTTGCTAGCCTCTCCAATACCGCGCAACTTTTGTCGGTATCATACACCTACCATATACCTTCCTCAAAACAGCCACTATACCTACCTATTATGGCATTTCCATAGCCATTCTGAGATATATTGCCATGCAACTTTCCACCATCTAGTTCATCATGACACATCCATCATTGTCATATTGCTTAGCATGATCATGTAGTTGACATAGTATTTGTGGCAAAGCCACCGTTCATAAATTCTTTCATACTTGTCACTCGTGATTCATTGCATATCCCGGTACACTGCCGGAGGCATTCATATAGAGTCATACTTTGTTTTAGTATCGAGTTGTAATCATTGAGTTGTAAATAAATAGAAGTGTGATGCTCATCATTCAATAGAGCATTGTCCCCAAAAAAGGAAAGGCCAAAGAAAAAAAACACGGCCCAAAAAAATAAAAAATAAAAAAGGGGCAATGCTACTATCCTTTTTTTCCACACTTGTGCTTCAAAGTAGCACCATGATGTAGCAAGTCTCATATATTGTGCTTCAAAGTAGCACCATGTTCTTCATATAGAGAGTCCCATATGTTGTCACTTTCATATACTAGTGGGAATTTTACGTTATAGAACTTGGCCTGTATATTCCAATGATGGGCTTCCTCAAATTGCCCTAGGTCTTCGTGAGCAAGCAAGTTGGATGCACACCCACTAGTTTCTTTTGTTGAGCTTTCTTACATTTATAGCTCTAGTGCATCCGTTGCATGGCAATCCCTACTCACTCACATTGATATCTATTGATGGGCATCTCCATAGCCCGTTGATATGCCTAGTTGATGTGAGACTATCTTCTCCTTTTTGTCTTCTCCACAACCACCATTCCATTCCACCTATAGTGCTATATCCATGGCTCACGCTCATGTATTGCGTGAAGATCGAAAAAGTTTTGAAAAATTTAGAGTATGAAACAATTGCTTGGCTTGTCATCGGGGTTGTGCATGATTTAAATACTTTGTGTGGGGAAGATGGAGCATAGCTAGACTATATGATTTTGTAGGAATAACTTTCTTTGGCCATGTTATTTTGAGAAGACATAATTGCTTTGTTAGTATGCTTGAAGTATTATTATTTCTTATGTCAATATAAACCTTTGTCTTGAATCTTTCTAATCTAAATATTCATACCACAATTAACAAGATTTGCATTGAAATTATGCCAAGTAGCACTCCGCATCAAAAATTCTCTTTTTATCATTTACCTACTCGAGGACGAGCAGGAATTAAGCTTGGGGATGCCTGATACGTCTCCAACGTATCTATAATTTTTGATTGCTCCATGCTATATTATCTACTGTTTTGGACTATATTGGGCTTTATTTTCCACTTTTATATTATTTTTGGGACTAACCTATTAACCGAAGGCCCAACCCAGAATTGCTGTTTTTTGCCTATTTCAGTGTTTCGGATAAACAGAATATCAAACGGAGTCCAAACGGAATAAAATCTTCAGAAACGTGATTTTCTCACCGAACGTGATCCAGGAGAATTGGACCCTACTGCAAGGGATCAAAGAGGTGGTCATGAGGGTGGGGGCGCCCCCCTAGGGCGTGCCCCCTGCCTCATGGGCCCCTCGGTGCTCCACCGACGTACTCCTTCCTCCTATATATACACACGTACCCCCAAATGATCAGAACAGGAACCAAAAACCTAATTCCACCGCCGCAACTTTCTGTATCCACGAGATCCCATCTTGGGGCATGTTCCGGAGCTCCGCCGGAAGAGGGCCGTCATCACGGAGGGCTTCTACATCATCCTAGCCCCTCCGATGAAGTGTGAGTAGTTTACCTCAGACTTCGGGTCCATAGTTAGTAGCTAGATGGCTTCTTCTCTCTCTTTGAATCTCAATACAAAGTTCTCCCCCTCTCTTGTGGAGATCTATTCGATGTAATCTTCTTTTTGCGGTGTGTTTGTTGAGACCGATGAATTGTGGGTTTATGATCAAGTCTATCTATGAATAATATTTGAATCTTCTCTGAATTCTTTTATGCATGATTGGTTATCTTTGCAAGTCTCTTCGAATTATCCGTTTGGTTTGGCCAACTAGATTGGTAGTTCTTGCCATGGGAGAAGTGCTTAGCTTTGGGTTAGATCTTGCGGTGTCCTTACCCAGTGACAGAAGGGGCAGCAAGGCACGTATTGTATCGTTGCCATCGAGGATAACAAGATGGGGTTTATTTCCTATTGCATGAATTTATCTCTCTACATCATGTCATCTTGCTTAAGGCATTACTCTGTTTTTAACTTAATACTCTAGATGCATGCTGGATAGCGGTCGATGAGTGGAGTAATAGTAGATGCAAAATCGTTTCGGTCTACTTGTCACGAACGTGATGCCTATATACATGATCATGCCTAGATATTCTCATAATTATGCTCAATTCTACCAATTGCTCAACAGTAATTTGTTCACCCACCATAGAATACTTATGCTCTTGAGAGAAGCCACTAGTGAAACCTATGGCCCCCGGGTCTATTCTCATCATATCAATCTCCATCACTTTTATATTGTTTTGCTATTTACTTTGCTTTTACTTTTTTACTTTGCATCTTTATATCAAAAATACCAAAAATATTCTATCTATCAGATCCCACTCTCATAAGTGACCGTGAAGGCTTGACAACCCCTAATCGCGTTGGTTGCGAGTAGCTATCGCTTTGTGCAGGTACGAGGGACTTGAGCGTGGGCTCCTACTAGATTGATACCTTGGTTCTCAAAACCTAAGGGAAATACTTACGCTACTCAGCTGCATCATCCCTTCCTCTTTGGGGAAAACCAATGAAAGCTCAAGACGTAGCATTCCCCAAAACACCATACCTACCTATATGTGGTATTACCTTGCCATCCTAAGTGAATTTGCATGTGCCACCAACAAAAATTTCGAAAAATATCCTTTTGTGTGCCTGCATCGTTAATGGAATGACAGGAGGTGGTCGGTATCTTCCATGCTAAGCGGGTTATTCTCAGGTCGAGTGTTTATTCACTCGCCATCACATGAGAAAATGGCGGTAATAGGGATGCTCAGTCCCAAACCGCAAACACAAAAAGATTTAATCTCTCAAATAATCAAACAAAAACTCCCAATGGAGTCAAAACCTTACTTTTTATCGCTTGGGAACCGCCACTAGCGTGTTTAGCATGGAAGATATTGATAACTGATGGCCGTGAAGTAAATGAGAAGGGTGCATGTCTCAAAATATCATTTATCTCTGTTTTAAAAACTTGAGCTCTAGCACCTCTTCAAATCACTGCTCTGCGAAGGGACTATCTATTTATTTTTATGTTGTGTCATCACCTTCAAAAACAAGCGCTAGAACCTGAGAGCACAACTGTCATGACTTATGCATTGTGTGTAGCTAATGTTGGGTGCATCATGACTAGATCTTTTCTACCATGAATTACAATGTTTAGTCGCTGCCTGGACTTTGGAGGTGCTCTGAATTTATGTTTTTGTGACGCCCCCGATTTGACCGTACACTAATCATACACGCAAACGTGTACGATCAAGATCAGGGACTCACGGGAAGATATCACAACACAACTCTACAAATAAAATAAGTCATACAAGCATCATATTACAAGCCAGGGGCCTCGAAGGCTTGAATACAAGAGCCTGATCATAGATGAGTCAGCGGAAGCAACAATATCTGAGCATAGACATAAGTTAAACAAGTTTGCCTTAAGAAGGCTAGCACAAAGTGGGATACAGATCGAAAGAGGCGCATGCCTCCTGCCTAGGATCCTCCTAAACTACTCCTGGTCGCCGTCAGCGGGCTGCACGTAGTAGTAGGCACCGCCCGAGTAGTAGTAGTTGTCATCGACAGTGGCGTCTGGCTCCTGGGCTCCATCGTCTGGTCACAGCAAACAGGTATAGAAAGGGGAAAAGGGGGGAGCAAAGCAACCGTGAGTACTCATCCAAAGTACTCCCAAGCAAGGAACTACACTACATATGTATGCATTGGTATCAAATGGAATGAGGGTATCATATGTGGATTGAACTGCAGAATGCCGGAATAAGAGGGGGATAGCTAGTCCTTATCGAAGGCTACGCTTCTAGCCACCTCCATCTTGCAGCATGTAGGAGAGAGTAGATGGTAAGTTCACCAAGTAGCATCAAGTAGCATCGTATAGCATAATCCTACCCGGCGATCCTCCCCTCGTCGCCCTGTGAGAGAGCGATCACTAGTTGTATCTGGCACTTGGAAGGGTGTGTTTTATTAAGTATCCAGTTCTAGTTGTCATAAGGTCAAGGTACAACTCCGGGTCGTCCTTTTACCGAGGGACACGACTATTCGAATAGATCAACTTCCCTGCAGGGGTGCACCACATTTCCCAACATGCTCGATCCCCTTTGTCCGGACACACTTTTCTAGGTCATGCCCGACCTCGGATGATCAACACGTTGCATCCCTACCTAGGCACACCAGAGAGGTCAGCACGCCAGTCTAAATCCTATGGCGCAAGGGTCTGGGCCCATCGCCCATTGCACACCTGCATGTTGCGTACACGGCCAGTGAGGAGACCTAGCAACCTCCATTACAAAGGAAGTTGTGTTACGCGGTCCAACCCAGCGCGCGCCGCTCAGTCACTGACGTCATGAAGGCTTCGGCTGATACCACGATGTCGAGTGCCCATAACTGTCCCCGCATAGATGGTTAGTGCGTAGAGGCCAGTGCCTAGACTCAGATCAAATACCAAGATCTCATTAAACGTGTTATCTTGAAATAACCGCGAACGCCGACCAGGGCCAGGCCCACCTCTCTCCTAGGTGGTCTCAACCTGCCCTGTCGCTCCGCCTCAAAGTAATAGTCGGGGGCCGTCGGGAACTCAGGCCCACCACTACCTGGATGGAGCCACCTGCCCCTTCAGCCCCCATCTCCAAACAGTATCACTGGTAATGTAACAGTGTAAAGTATATAGTATATGCCCGTGATCACCTCCCAAAGTGATCACGGCCCAGTAGTATAGCATGGCAGACGGACAAGAGTGTAGGGCCACTAATGGAACACTAGCATCCTATACTAAGTAGTAGGATAGCAGGTAAAGGTAACAACAGTAGTAGCAAGGACAGGCTATGCAGCAGTATAGGATTAACTGAAAGCAGTAACATGCTACACTAGTCTAATGCAAGCAGTATAGAGAAGAATAGGCGATATCTAGTGATCAAGGGGGGCTTGCCTGGTTGCTCTAACAAGTAGGGGGGTCATCAACAACGTAGTCGATCGGGGCACCAGCAGCGGCGTCAGTCTCATAGTCTACCGGAGAGAAGAGGGGGAAGAAACAATGAATACAATGCAAACAGATGCATATCGATGCATGACATGACAAGTAGCGGTGCTAGGGGTGCCCTAACGCGGTATGAGGTGATACCGGTGAAGGGGGGAAACATCCGGGAAAATATCCCCGGTGATTCGCGTTTTCGGACAGATGAATTGGAGGGGGAAAGTTGCGTTTTCGCTATGCTAGGGATGCGTGGCGGATGAACGGGTTGCGTGTCCAGATTCGTCTCGTCGTTCTGAGCAACTTTCATGTACAAAGTTTTTTCATCCGAGTTACAGATTATTTTATATTAATTTTTTAAGATTTAATTCATTTTTAGAATTAACAGAATTAATTTAATTAGAAAATGCAATTATGACGCCAGCATGATGTCAGGGTGATGTCAGCAGTCAAATAGTCAGTTGACATAGTCAAACTGACACGTGGGTCCCACTGTCATCGTCTGTTAACTAATTAACCAAGTTAATTAGATTAATTAACGGATTAGTGAGGTTAGCTACTTAATTGAGTTTATTAAACACCATTAATGAAGTTAATTAATTTTAATTAATCGATTAATTAATTAATATATTTATTTATTTATTTTCTAAATTCTCTTCTCTTTTTTTTAAATCGTTCTGGGGCGTGGGGCCCCCAGGTCAGTGGCACAGGGGCCTTGCGGGCCGGGCGTAATGGGCGAAGGGCGTGCGGGTTACGGGCACGGGCGCCCAGCCCGATTGGGCATTCGCCCAGATCGAAAGGGGGACGACCACGGGCACGGCGAGGCCGCCCGCCTGTGGCGGCAGTGGCGAGGCCACCACAGGGCGGCGCGCGTTGCAGGCGGTTGAGGCCAGCAGACTCGAAGTGGTGGCGAGCGGGGTCGAGCAGGGCGGCAGCAAGCAACGGCACCAGCAATAGTAGAGCGAAGCAGCGGCGGCGACACCGGAGCAGTTAGCAGTGGCAACAGAGGTAGTTAGCAGCAGCAGTAGAGCAGGGGAGCGAGACGCGGCAGAGGCGGCCGGCGCGCGTGCGGGCGCCGGTGAGCGAGGCCATGGCCGAAGTGGCCGGAGCAGGGGAGGGGGAGGAGATGCCGGGGCCTCACCATGGGGCCGTGGGGTCTAGGCAGCGATGCTCGGGGAGGAAGACGGGGACGCGACGCCGGCGAGGAGGAGATCCCGCGAGGGAGAGGAAGGCGACGGTGGTCGCGGCGTCACGGGCGTCGAGGTCGATGGGCGACGAGCGGCGCCGGCGATGGGGCGCAGGGGACGACGGGTTGGTGCCGGCGATGTCGAGCGGCGGGGCGGTCAGTGAGGTGAGGACGTCGAGGACGGCCGGCGAGGAGGGGAAGGTCCGGCGAGGC